>NW_027185764.1:16416123-16429269 GCF_028583685.1 Petaurus breviceps papuanus
GGAGGAAGGGAGGGAGGGAGGGAGGAAGGGAGGAAGGGAGGAAGGGAAGAAGGAAGGAAGGAAAGAAGGAAGGGAGGGAGGGAGGGAAGAAGGAAGGGAGGAAGGAAGGAAGGAAGGAAGGGAGGGAGGAAGGGAGGAAGGGAGGAAGGAAGGAAGGAAAGAAGGAAGGAAGGGAGGGAGGGAGGGAAGAAGGAAGGGAGGAAGGAAGGAAGGAAGGGAGGGAGGAAGGGAGGAAGGGAAGAAGGAAGGAGAGAAAGAAGGATGGAAGGAAGAAGGAAGAAAGGAAGGAAAGAAAGAAGAGAGGGAGGGAGAGAGGAAGGAAGGAAGCATTTATTAAGCAACAACTACTATGTGTCATTCACAGTGCTAAGCGCTTTACAAATACTCTTTCATTTCATACAACAACCATAGGAGGTAGGTGCTATTATCATTTCCCTTTTATAGTTGAGGAAACTGAGGCAGATAGAGATTAAGTGACTTTCCCTTAGAAGTCATCTATTATAGCCTTCTCTGGAGAAGGGAGAGTGCCATATTGACTATATTGAAAAGGGCACCAAATCAGGCTTCTGAGGACTGGGGTTTGAAGCCTGGCTCCGCTACTTACCTTGGGTCAATCATTCATCTCTGTGGGGTTTAGTTTCCTCAATTATAAAATGAAGAGGTTGGAGTAAATGCTCTCTAGGATCTTGCTCAGCTCTAAAACAGCTGGTAACATCAGTAATGGGAAACATCCTCAATTCACAGGTGGGGAAACTGAGCCCCAAAGAGGTAAAGAGATATAACTTTAGATCTTGAAGGAAACTTGGAGGTCAGCCAGCCTGCATCTCCTCATTTTATAGTGAATGAACAGAGGCTCATAGAGCTTAAGTAACTTGACCAAGAGGCAGAATTGGGATTTGAAACCAAGCCTTCTGGTTCCAAATCCAGTGGTCTTTCCACTCTCCCATGTTGCCCAAGGTTACACAGCTGGTTAGTGTCAAAGCCAGGAATATAACCCAGATCTTCTGACTCTTGGTCCTACCTTGTACCATGTTACCTCATAAAAAGCTGTATATTAAATACCAAACAAAACACATGATATTCGTTTCCCACCTCCATGCCTTTGTGCAGGTGATCTACTATGTCTGGAATAATTCTCTTTCACCTTTGCATCTTCGGGTCCCATCTTACTTTAAGGCACAGGTCCAATGTCACTTCTTACAAAGGCTTATCCCTCCTGCTTCCCCTCTTCCAGTTGTTAGCCCTCTTAAGCTATGAAATCTCTTTATATTGTTGTATTTATTTGTGTACATGTTTTATCTCCTCAGTAGAATGGAAATTCATTAAGGGCAGGGGCTGTTTTAGTTTGTGTTTGTGTGAACACTCACACATACACATATGTGTGTATATAAACACATATATATGTGTTATATATACTTAGATATATATATATATGCAAAGTGTGCATATACAATGTGTGTACATGTATACACACACACAATATATATTTGTACTTAATTACATGCACATTGTGTTCCCCACTAGATTGTGAACTTGAGGGCAGGGAATAGTTTTTGCCATTCCCAGCGTTTAGTGCACTGCGTGGCACATAGCAGATGTTTAATAAGTGTTTACAACTGATTAATTATTAAGTACCAACTATGCATAAGGTACTGTACTAGGTGCTGGGGATACTAGAACAAAAACAAAACAATCCCTACCTTCAAGGAGCTTACATTCTACTGGAATGATGAAATATGTACACATTTAAGTAAACACAAAACATGTATAAATTTATCTATCTATTTATTTTGTATCTATATCTATTTCTATCTATTCTACTTGTCTATCCATTTTATCCATCCATTCTATCTATCCATTCTAGCTGTCTAATCCATCTATCTTTCTATCAATCCATTCAATGTCTCTATTCATTCTATCTATCCATCCTATCCATCCACCCATCTCTCTCTCTCTCTCTCTCTCTCTCTCTCTCTCTCTCTCTCTCTCTCTCTCTCTCTCTCTCTGTCTATCTCTACTTTGTATATGCAATGGGATTTGGAAAGACTTCCTTTAGAAGGTGGGACTTTGACTGAGATTTGGAAAGCTAGGCAGTGTAACGGCAAGCAAAGTAGGATTTTTTTTGCTGTTTTTCTGCATGTGTTATTCAGTTTTCAGCCTCAGTTTTACATGCCTCTTTGCTGAGCCAATCAGACATGTGCAAGTGGGCTCTAACCAATCACATATGTAGATGTGGGCTTTAGTCAATCAAATGCTGAGTAGAACTGTATATAAAAAGAGCCAGTATGGAGAAAGCAGGCATTAAGGGAGCCAGCATTGAGAGAACAACACAGTGATCAGAGAGAGAAGCCACTTGAGTGGGTAGAAAGGACACCTCCAGAGCTGGGAGGAGACCTCTGATGGCAGAGACTTGTTGAAGGAGTCTCTGAACTTTGAACATGAATAGAGCTGTCAGACAGAAACCTCCCCATGGGAAGGAGACTTAGCTTAAACACCTTTTGAGAGCTCTTAAAGTGAACTGAGCTGTTAATACAGAGTCTCTGGACTTTGGAGGTGAATTGAGAGGATGGTGTTAGTGGTGTGTGTCAGCATTGTCATAGTCCTTTTAAGCTTTGTTCTCCCAGAGTTAGAAGCTGTGGGCAGGAGCAGGGAGAGCTTGGAGTGGAGTAGTCCCTGTGAGCTGAGACATGGAGCAGGAGTGGAGAGCTGTCTACATGTGAATCCAGGTGAGAGTTGAGAGCTGTCAGCCCACAGAGGAAGAGCCATAGGACTTGGAAGTCAATTTTGAGTTAAGATGAAAGAGGAGTTTGCTTGGAGACTTGGTATTGATTAAGGAGATTGTTCTTACAGTGATGTAGGGGTGGATGGTGTGGTATTTTCTGCTACCCCTTAAGGATCTATAGAAGACCATAGCCTGTGACCCCCTGATTTGGGGGATTCAATGATATATGCTTTGTAGTGTGATGTTTTTACTGTGACCTAGGGGTAGATGGTGTGGTATTTTTGGCTACCTTTTAAGGATGTATTGTGCTAGGGAAGACCCTAGCCCGTGACTCCCTGATTGTGTAAACAAAGCAATATTATATGCTATGTTCCATATGCCATACTGAGTGATATATACATATGTACACACACACATAATGGTATGCTTTGCTTAAGGATATTGCTATGAATGCTATACTTTACTTTTTTGAACAATGTTTAGTTCTGAATAAATAAAGAGTTCATTATACTATGTGATTAGACCCTTAAAATTATTCATATCAGCAGTCCTCAGGTGTGCTGTTGTGACTGGTGTTACAGGCAAGGAAACCAGGAGGTGGAAATGAGGAGGGCTGGCCTTCTAGGCATGGGGGACTGCCAGTGAAAATATTTATTAAATTGAATTGAAAATAGCAAAATATACATCTGTTGGTCCTCAGGTCACATGCATGTAGCAGCACATCCTTTTTCAGAGAAAGACAAGATCCAAGTCATACTCCTTCTTAACAAGGGACAATAGCCAAGTCCCTCCCTTGAATTGAATCTTTTTTTGTGTATGTGATCAAATGAGTTCCTGGCACATACTAGGTGGTATATTAATGAGGCCTTGAGAACATAATGCTAGTTATTATCATTGTCATTATTATTATGAAATATGATAAAATTATTATTTTTGACCTGGTAATCTCTGAGGTTCCTTCTAGCTCTATGTCCTTTGATTCTTTGAACCAGAAAGACTTTTCCCCTCCCCCTGGAAGAGGAAGAATGTGTGTAAGGAGAACACACCCAGAAATCCTTGTGCAAAAATTTTGTTGTTCAGTTGTTTTTCAGTTGTGTCTGATTCTTTGCGATCCCATATGGGGTTTTCTTGGCAAAGATACTGGAGTGGCTTGCCATTTTCTTCTCCAGCTCATTTCACAGATGAGGAAACTGAGGCAAACACTGACTTGCCCAGGGTCATACAGCTAGTAAGTATCTGAGGCCAGATTTGAACTTAGGAAGAATAGTCTTCCTGATTCAAAACCCAGCTACCTCTAAACTTCATGTCTTAGTTTCCTTATCTGAAAAAGGATGGAGTTGAACTAGATGACCTCTGAGGTCTTTTTTTAGCTCTAAACCATGATCCTATGAAGCTATGGTATCTGGAGAGTCTAGACCAGGGGTGGTAAACCTGTGGCCTCCAGGCCACATGTGGCCCTCTAGGTCCTCAAGTACCACCCTTTGGCTGAATCCAGTTTGGGTTAGGGTTAGAGTGGGAAGCATATTTAGGGTTGGGGTTGGATTCGGTCAAAAGGCCACACTTGAGGACCTAGAGGGCCACATGTGACCTGGAGGCTGGCCACAGGTTCTCTACCCCTTTCTAGATTGCCTCTCCTCCATGTCCTAAGGGCAGGGCAGGGCAGGATCATCCCCGAAGGATGATTTGAACTTTTCCATGTACTCAGAGTCATTCTTGCTTTTCCTCTTCCTCACTGTGTACAACCAATCAATTGTCAAGTCCTGTTGAACCTGCCTCTGTAATATGAATCCCATCTATACTCTCCTTTCTATTCCCAGTGTTGCCACTCTTATTTGGGTCATCATGTCCTCTTATCTGGACTATTTGGGATCATAGGTCAGAGATCTAGAACTGGAAGGTATTTTAGAGATCATTAAACCCAACCCCGTCCTTTTACATATGAGGAAATTGAGGTCCAGAGGCTAAGTCAGAAAGACAGTCAATAGCAAAGAATTGGAAATTGAGGGGATGCCCATCAATTTGGGAATGAATAAACAATTTGCAGAATATAAATGTAATGTAATACTATTGTTCCATAAGAAATGATGAGCATTTATGGCCTCAGACACTTAACACCCACACACACACACAAAAAAAAAAACTAGCTGAGTAACCTTGGACAAGTTATTTAACCCCAACTGCCCTCCAAAAAAAAAGCAAAAAAAAAAAAAAAAAAGAAATGATGAGCAGGCAGATTTTAGAAAAACCTGGAAAGACTTACATGAACCGATGTTGAGTGACGTGAGCAGAACCAGAACACTGTATACAGTAACAGCAACACTGTGCAATGTCTAACTTTGATAGATTTAGCTCTTCTCAGCAGTGCAATGATCTAAGACGATTCCAAAAGACTCATGATGGGAAATGCTGTCCACATCCAGAGAAAGAACTATGGAGTCTGAATGCAGATCTAAGTATACTATTCTCTCTCTCTTCTTTCTCATGATTTTTCCTTTTTGCTCTGATTCTTCTTTCACATAATTAATGTGGAAATATGTTTAATATGATTGTACATGTATGTATATAGTCTATATCAGATTGCATGCTGCTTTGGGGAGGTGGAAAATTTAGAACTCAAAATCATATAAAAGTGAATGCTGAAAACTAAAAATAAATAAATGAATTAATAATAATAAAAAAGTCAGTCAATAAATATTTAAGTGACTCCAAAATGCCAGGCATTATGCTAAGTGCTGTGGATATACAGGAAGGTAAAAGAATCTTCAAATCACAATGTATCAACAAACTATGTACAGGATAAATGCAAAGTGATCAGCAGAGGGAAGGCACTAGAATTAAGGGCCATTGGGAAGGGCTCCTTGGAGAAGGTGGGATTTTAGTTGCGACTTGAAGGACTGTCAGGACAGCCAGGAGGTGGGGATGAAAAAGGAGAGTGTTCCAGGCCTGGGGGAACAGAAAATGCCAGGGAACTGGGAGGCACAGCATCTTATTTGAGGAAAAGCAAGGAAGCTGATGCCCTGGAGAACAGAGAAAGTGGCACTGTATAAAATGGAAGAAGAGTGGAAAGGCCAGGGGAGGAGGAAGGTTAGGAAGGGCTTTGAATTTATAGGGTGCCACTGGAGTTTATGGAGTAGGGCTGTGATCTGGTCAGGCCAGAGCTCTAGGAATGTCACTTGGACAACGGAGCCGAGCATGGACTGGTGTGGGAGAGACTTGGTGCAGGAAGGTCCACCTGTTGACATCTGCAATAGTGCAGGCATGAGGTAGGTGATGAGGGCCTGAACCAGAGAGGTGGCAGAGTCCGATGAAAGAAGGGGGCACATAAGAGAGATGTCACAAAGGTAAAATAAAACTTGCCAGAGGATTGGATATGAGGTTCGAGAGAGAGAGAAGAGCTGGGGAGGACACCCAGGTTTTAAGCATAGCTAACTGGAAGAATGGTAGTATTCTCAACAACTCTGCATAAAAACAGGTGGGATGAAAGTCAGGGACAAAACATAGCTTTAAAATCCCACCTCCACTTCTTTGCCTCCATTTAGTGGGAAGGGACTTCTTCCTTAAGTCTTCACACTTGAGCTCTCTACCTGCTGTGCCAGGCTTTGAAATGGATTAAAAATTAGTCTCAGAGTGAACATAGGGGAACCATGAAGATACACTGTCTATAACCTCAGATTAAGAAATCTTTGTTTAGATTGGTTAGCTATGTGGCTCAGTGAATGGAGTGCTGGACATGGAGTCCTCTTCCTGAGTTCGAATCTGGCCTCAGGCACTTACTAGCTGTGTGACCCTGGGCAAATCACTTACCCCTGTTTGCTTCAGTTTCCTCATCTGCAAAATGAACTAAAAAAAGAAATGGCAAATCACTCCAATATCTTTCCCAAGAAAACCCCAATCATGAAGTGTTGGACATGACTGAAAAATTATTCAACACAACAACACCTGTTTAACGGGTCACATTGCTGTATAGCCAGCACTATAATGTAGCTCCATTAATGCAGAAAGTGGTGTGAATTAACCAAGCAATGGGTGGGTAATCCGAAAATTATCTTTATTTAGCTACAAGTCCACATTATCTCTTTATTTCACTTTCTTGCAAACCAGTTTTTATGTTCTTCTCTCTAGTATCTCATTCTATGGCAATTCACAGAGTTAATCGATTTATCAGTTCTCAGACCATGCTGGCCCTCTGGACCTATTAGATCGAGTGCTTCCATTCTCCATCTCAGAGCCAGCTGTCATTTCCCAAGCTGAATTCTCATTCTGGATGGTTTACTCCCACAGGTGAGAATGATTTCCTTTAGAGTGCTCAGCACCATGACCAGCTGTGACCAAACTCTGTTCCAGCTCTCTCTCTCTCCTATGTCTCTTCTCTTCCATTTGGCATCCTCATTCTGGAACCTCCTTCCTCCCCTACACCCTCTCACCCTAAAATATCCCTTTGCCAAGGTAGTGCCTTTCTCTCTTTGATGAATTCTTCTCCGGGCCTCCATTTTGGGAAAGCTTCATTTTTCTCCTAGCTGTGCCTCTAACCTTAACATATCTTTGCCAGAATATCTTCTTACCTATCCTGCCACCTCTCCCTGACTAGCTTTTCAGCTCACTTTTGTGCAGGGTCTTCCCCACTGGAATGTAAACTCCTTGAGGACAAGGGGTTGCTATTGTTGCTACTGCTGCTGCTGCTGTTGATTTTTGCTTGTATCCCCAGTGTTTAGCACAATGCCCGGAATATAGTAACTGCTTAATAAATGCTTGTTACCTTGCCTTTTGTTTCCTCCTCCTTCTTCCTCTTCTTCTCCCTTTTTTTCCCCAATCACTTTTTTTTATTTTATCCTTTTTTCAGAATTTATTTATTTTTAGTTTTCGGCATTCATTTCCACAAGATTTTATTTCCAAATTTTCTCCCCATCTCTCCCCGACCCCAAGATGGCATGCATTCTGATTACCCTTCCCCAAGTCTGCCCTTTTATATCCCCCCATCTCTCCTCTTACTCCCTTCCCCTTTACTTTCTTGTAAGGCAAGATGGATTTCTATACCCCATTGCCAGTATATCTAATTTATTGGTTGCATGTAACACCAATTTTTTAATATTTATTTTTAAAATTTTGAGTTCCAGATTCTCTCCCTTTTTCCCTCCTCACCCACCCCCACTGGGAAGACAAGCAATTCAATATAGGTTATACATGTGCAGTTATGCAAAATGTTTCCATAGTAGTCATATTGCTAAAGACTATTTTTCTCCATCCTATCCCACCCCCATTTATTCTATTTTCTCCTTTGACCCTGTATCTTTTCAAAAGTGTTTGCTTCTGATTATTTCCTACCCCAATCTGCCCTCCCTTCTATCATCTCCCCTCTTATCTCCTTCCCCCCTACTTTCCTGTAGGGTAAGATATCCAATTGAGTGTGTATGTTGTTTCCTCCTTAAGCCAAATCCAATGAGAGTAAGATTAACTCATTGGCTTTCACCTCCCTGCTCTTTCCCTCCATTGTAATAGCTTTCTCTAACCCTTCCTCCTCCTCCTCTTCTGTGTCTCTCCTCTCTCTGTCTCTCTGCCTCTCCCCTGCCCCTGCCCCCTCCCCCCCTGCCCCAGCTGAGGAGTACTGGAAGCCTCAGTTGTCACAGATAATCCCTGAAGAAGATATGAATAACAACGTGTGGGATGTATTTATAGATTCTCCATACCAAAGCAATTCAAAGCACTTTACTGACTTTGTCTGACTGAAGTTCACAGATACAAACTCAGGGATATCTGACTTTGTAGATGTGGAAACCATGGTTCAGGGATGGGGAACAATCTTCCTAGTTATATACAAGTCAAGTCTCTGGAACTCAGGGATCCGGTGTTCCTAAGTAGCCCTCTTTGAGCTCCCAAGACCTATCTAAGGGTTCAAGGACATATCTGTTCTGGGAGAAGGATAATACAGAGTAGGGGACTCAGCTAAGTGTCTCACAGGCAGAGAGAAGGAGCCAAAAGCTCGGTAGAGCTGTGGATCCTGTCAAGGTGACAATCCCCAGCCTTTGAAGTGGTTTTAAGTATTTAGTGTGGGCCATGGGGAACTTACTCCTGCCACCCCCCAGTGACAGACCTGCTTCTGCCTGCCCCTTTGTCACAGGGTCCTGGGAGGGAGGGATATCTGCACTGCTGGATGAAAGAGCAGATGGAAGGAACTGCTCTGTTTTCAGAGGGGAGGGGTCTCCAGGGTCAGAAAGTGAGGAGGGAGAGAGGGGCTGCAGCCCATTGAGCATCCATTTTTCATTCTGTGTCACCTTTAGGTCTGGCTTCCCCTTCCCTCCTTAGCGTCCTGTGACTTCAGAGAGGGAAAGAGAAGAAGCTAGTAACTTCTTCCTAGGCTAAAACAAGGTCATAATTGGGCTGGAGTGGGGAAGGAAGAGAAGAAAGAGGGTGTCACCAACAGGATGCAATGGTAGCACCCAGAGACCTGGGTGGGGGTTAGGGGATGGTGTACTGAGAGGGAATCCTCGGAACCCCAGCCTAAAAAATACTATACCCCATACATTGTCTGTCACTACTACACCTGATGATTGGATTTATTTTATCTATTTTTATGCCCTTCTTTTCAAGTTTGATTAGTTTGAGACAGCTAGGTAGAATAATAATAATGAATGTAACACATATAATGATAATTATTGTTATCATAGCTAACATTTATGTAATGCTTTAAGATTTGCAAGGCACTTTGCAAATTTTATCTCATTTTATCCCAACAACAATCCTGGGAGGATTTTTATCTGTTGTTGCTCAGTCATTTCAGTTGTGTCCAACTCTTCATGACCTCATTTGGGGTTTTCTTTGGCAAAATACCAGAGTGGTTAGTGCCATTTCCTCCTACAGTTTATTTTACAGATGAAGAAACTGAGACAAACAAGAGTAAGTGACTTGCCCAAGGTCACACAGTAAGTGTCTGAGGCCAGATTTGAACTCATGTCTTCCTGAACCTGGTGCTCTATCCACTGAGCCAACTAGCTTCACCCAGTGCTAGACTCTAGGTGAAGGCAGCTACCTTTCCTGAAAACAGACAATGACTCCTGGTTCCTAAGTTTCTACAGCCTAAAATCTAGTACTTGAAACCAAATAGAGTCCACATCTGAAGAATTGCTCAGAAAGTTGTTTATTATTAGTAATAACAACATTATATAATTATTTATTGTTATTTTTGTCTTAGGTCCATCTAGCTCTTTGGACAGTGAGTGGTTTCCATTTCCACCTGAAACTTGCTTATAGCCTCCCAAGTTGGGTCCCATTCAGGTGGTTTGCACACACAGGTGTGAATGCTTTCCTCTAGAATTGGGCACTTGTGTCTTAACTTCACTTTTGCTATTTGCTGGTTCTTTTTCTGTCAGTTCCCACATTCATTCCCCTTTTACTCCCCCCCTCTTCTCTTGATAAAAAATAAAAATAAAAACAAACCAACCCCCAAACCAAAAAACTCAGACCTCAACTTATTCTAATGATCCCACTACAGTTCGGCCTTACTTCTTATCCCCATATGTAGCACCAATGCTATATTCACATCACTAACAGCGACTATGAATAAGTTGGCATAGTTCTGAATCACAAAATATGAGAGACTCTCCATATAAAAGACAGAAGCAAAACATTTATTCAGACACCAGAAAACTGAATTCATCATAGCAACAAAGAAATCTATACACAAAAGCACTACAGAGAGCAACATAGCCTTCCCACAAACACTCACAAGCCTAGATGTCTCCTTGCCTGTGTCCTCTCTCTCCCACCATCTAACTGCTCTGACTCCTAGCTTCCTGCTCCACCCATTCATCAAACTCCTCCCACCACAGGCTTCATGTGATTACATTCGACCTATTAGGGGGCAGGGAAGATCTTCAAATTCCCTTAGGACTATTAAGGGGGCAGAGAAGATCTTCAAATTCCCATTACCATTACATTCAACCACAAGATCTTTCATGTCCCTTACACAGCAAAAATACATTAACAATAAATTTCATTACATAGGTTAATGGGAGTTTAGGGGTAACTAGTGTCAACAGAACTTTACAACAATATAACAGGGATAACAGAAAATAAGCACATAAAACAATGTTTTAGGGTGGGGCTTGAGCACAAGCACACCATCATTACCCCCTCGAACAAATGGGGCTCAAAATCTTGGGGTAAGGGGCAAAGGTCTCTTCCTTCATAGCTACTTGCTTCTGAAATTGGACATAGAGCTGTCCCTACCCCAAGAGGTCCCATTTGAGAGGTCAGTTCTTCAGCTGGCATCCAGAGCTTGGTTGACACTAGGTCCAGGTTTTTGATACTTGTTTTGATGTATTAAAAATTTATAAATATTTAGTATCTGACTAAAAATTAAACAGGCAGAAGATGAAGTAAAAAAAAACACATCACAGTTGTGGACAGGGGGTGACATCTGGCTTAAGTGATCAGGCATCTGCAAGTGGAGGGCACTAAGCCTTCAGGAAGCAAATCCAGCAAACAAGTTGAACAGACCAAAAGCCAAAAAGAAACAAGGAGACAATAACCGGAAGCAGGATAGTTATACCATCAGCTGTGCTTCTGGAATCCATGAACCCTCTATCATAACCTTATTCATTGCTGTTTACTGTTTTATAATTTGCAATTTTGGGGTCATCGTTCTGGATGAGAGATATACTTTCTTTAATCTGAGCTGGGACCTGGCCAATTTCCCGTTTTCCCTGAAGGTGTGACCAACTTGAATAGAAGGATTCAGGAAGATCTGTAGGGGCAGTACTTACTTTCCTATCCCATCTAATATTAAGCCCCCTTTCTTGGTACATTTTGTATAACTCATTAGTTGGAATGACATCTATTCTTCCAAAACCTATACCTGCTCTCAATAGAGCAATAAACAACTCTTTTCTTGTCAATCTATTCTGACTTTGAATCTTCTGGCCATTTACTCTTCTCTGTCTAGGATATTTATCTTTTCTCATTCCTTTAAGTCTCCCAACTGTGACATCTTATCCAGCACCTCGAAAAGAGAGTGCCCTATCTCCCCAATTAGTAGAGTCAGAATTAGGTGCTTATAAGCAGTAAGAGCTGTCTTCACTATGATATTGTTATGAGAAACTGCATCTCCCATCTTTATTTCTGCCTTCATTACCTCCTCCTTTAACTTTCTCATATAGCCCCTAAGTGAATATCAAGGTCTCTCTCCACTAGGCCACATAGAATATGTGGGATACATTTTATTGCATCCCTCAGCAGTTTAAACTAACAGACTGGTAATATTGTTAACTCCTAGCATGTGATGATCCTTAAAAGTTTGCTGTACAAAAGGATTCTGACAAATATCTATACATTTCAAGCAATCCTCGCTATCTACCAATACTCCTCCAGCCCCTTCATCACGGATTCTCAACATCCAAGACACCACTGATTCTCCCATCCTTTGGGGGAAATGATTCAATATATCAGTGACCTCCTGCTGAGTGAAATCCTCAATTATCTCCCTGAACTCTGTGTGGCCTTCCTGGTTTTCTACTTTCTTCTCAGTATGGGGTGAAAGCCTGTTCTTGTAAAAACCTCCTCATCTAACTTTGTTTCATTCTCCCCGCCTCTCCCATATTCTCCTGGCAGTTGTCAGGTCAACCAGGCTCAGCCTGTGCAAAAGCTGCATGCATCTGCCTTTTGTTCATTTTTTCTTCTTTTTCTGAACCAAATCCACAACAACCCTCTCTTCTGCTACCTGAAATTCTCCAGCTTGATCTTCTGAAGAAGAGCCTGAACACTGAGCAACAGAAAGTTTCTCATGCAAATTAGCTAACTTTCTTTCCCTCTGAACTTTCTCTTCCAGTAGCTAGTCTCTGCTTTTACATATAATACAGTAACCTGTTAGTAAAACCCAGCCTCTTCTAAACACTCCTTACAGTTCTTTCCCTGGTTTTATTGGTATTCCTTGCAAATATATTTCTAAATCTCTAGGTTCTCCCTTCTGTAGGCTTGGTTCCTTTAATAGTAATGGAATTTAAAGATCCCCCTGTATTGGCTTAGTTTTTGGTTTGATTGTGTTAAAACCCAGAGCTTGTTAATCCCACTTGTGGGATGGACTTGTTGATGTGAAAAGAGAGGGCTGAACTGAGAGGAGCTGGTGACATAAATTTAGAGAGACACAAGAAAAGAGTGAGGCAGAAGAACTTTTTTGGAAGCAGCACCTTTGGAGGCAGAGAGACTGAGAGGATTGCTGAGGGCCACTTTGAATTGCCCAGGACTTTTGAGAGCTGCCACCCAGAGCTGCCAAGGACTGAGGAGACATTGCTGTTATGCTGGTACTTTGTCTGTCTGTTTTGATGTTGTTTTGCCAGATTTGTCCACTGGTGAAGGACAGTCCTGTTGTTGCAGAGGTTTGGGAAACTTGCTGTTGGTTCAGAGCTACTGAGACTGTTCTGCAGACAGAGAGT
>NW_027185764.1:16429279-16440632 GCF_028583685.1 Petaurus breviceps papuanus
CTCCATTTGGGTATTAAATGATGTGCTTAAGCTTGTTGTAACTCTGGGGTAGATTCAATTGTGATCTAAGGGTGGGGAACTTTTGACCTTTTTGTGATCTGTGATTAAACCAATGAATGTACTTTACTTATGATTGGAAACTAATCTCCATTTGAGAACAGGGGCTTTGTGGTGGACTAAATGAATGTACAGCCTGGGGGTGGAGTAGTATTTAGAAGAGGGACTTTGTGATTGATTAAATGAATGTAATGTCCAGAGGTGGAGTAGTACTTGATTAAATCACACTTGGGGGTAGTACTTGGAGATTATTGAATCACACTTAGTAAATGCTGAATTTTGAATGATGTTAAATTTTGATTCTATCTGTTCTTAATTTGTCACTGAATAAAATGGAGAGCACCTATGCTGGTATTTTGAAACTTGGGAAGTTGCCTTTGCTTGGCATTACATTATAGTTCCCAGTTTTCACAGAGCCCTGTACTTTTAGCCCATTCCCTTGCTGGGAGGAATAAGGTAAATCCTTCTATCCTGGGGTATCCATTTCTTCTTCTAAAGCCCTTATGCCTCCAAATAGAGGTCTGATATTTTGCTATTCCCATTCTCATCGCCAAATGTAACCCCAACATGATATTCACAGCACTAATGGCAATTATGAATATGTTGGCATAGTTCTGAATTGCAAAATATAACAGACTCTCAATATATAAGTAAGAAGCAAAACATTTATTCATACATCAGAAGCCAAATCCCAACACCAGAAAACTTAATTCATCATAGCAACAAAGAAATCTATACACAATAACACAAGCTTAGCTGTCTCCTTGCCTGTGTCCTCTCTCTCCCACCATCTAACTGCTCTGGCTCCCAACTTCCTGCTCCACCCATTCTGCAAACTCTGTCCACAACAGGCTCCATGTGATTACATTCGACCTATTAGGGGGCAGGGAAGATCTTCAAATTCCCATTACCAGTACACTATATTTCTTTCTAGCAGACTCCAAAAACTTAGTACCTAAAATATTAAAGGAAAAAGTGAATCTAACCAGGCAAAGCAGCAATCCCAGAATCCCCTGTCCTTCAGTAAGGGTAATTTGGATGCCCAGTGGATCAAAAGATATAAAATAAAAGTATTTCCAGATCCACAATACATTTCTTAAAAAAATGTTTCTACATATAAGAACAATTTTATACTTTTTTTTTAAGTTTTGAGTTCCAAATTCTTTCTCTCCCTCTCTCCTTTCCCACCTCTTTGAGATGGCAAGCAATTAGATAGAGATTATACATATGTAGTTATGTAAAACATTATTTCCATATTAGCCATACTGTAAAAGAAAACACAGACCAAAAAAGAAAAATAAAACAAGAAAAATAAAGTTTAAACAGTATGCTTACATCCGCATTCAGACTCCATCAGTTCTTTCTCTGGAGGTAGATAGCATTTTCATCTAGAGTCTTTCAGAATTGTCTTGGATCATTGTACTGCTGAGAGTAGCAAAGTCATTTATTGTTGATCATTGTACAGTATTGTTGTTGCTGTGTACAATGTTCTCCTTGTTCTGCTCACTTCGCTTTGCATTTATAATGTTCATGTAAGTCTTTCCAGTTTTTTCTGAAATCTACTCCTCATTTTTTATAATACAATAGTATTCCATCACAATCAGATACGACAACTTGTTTCCCCACTTGATGGGAAATTTCCAATTCTTTGCTATCACAAATAGAACTGCTGTAAATGTTTTTATACATATAGTTTTTTCTTTTTTTTAAAAAAATCTCTTTGGGATACAAACCTAGTAGTGGTATTGCCAGATCAAATTATGGTTCCTTTGGTCATAGTTCCAAGTTGCTCTCCAGAATGGTTGAATCAGTTCACAACTCCACCAACCACAAAAGATTTCTATTTCTTACTTCTCCTCTATTACATATATGATGTAGCTGAGGCTTATTGTTGATAATCCAATTATGCTCTTAATTTGGCGGTTTGCTTCTTTAACTTATGGCTGCTATGTTTGTTAGAGGCTGGTAGTGCATCAAAACAATGTTGCTTGAACCCTTTATTTTTATATAATATTTTTATTTATTACTTATATAAAAAGAAAATTATTCTTGTGTTTCATTTCCCCCAAGATTATTATATATTATATATTAATATTATAATTATATATAATTATATAATAATATATATTATATCTCATTATATGTGTAATATAGGACATGCTAGTGATGCAGTGGAGAGACAGCAGTGGGAAAAGCAGTGACTCTGGAATCAGAGGTCCTAGGTTCAAATACTGCCTTTGATTCATAGAATCACAGGATTTGAGAGTAGGAAGGGACCCATCTAATGGTCATTTAATACAACCCATATATGAAAGAAATCTTCACTCTAATGTACTAAAATGGTCATCTGATTTATGTTGGAAGACCTCCAAGCATAGGGAAGCCATCATCTGGGGCAGCCCATTCTGTTTGTTGTTGTTTTTCAGTCATTTGAGTCATGTCTGACTCTCTGAGCTCATTTGGGGTTTTCTTGGCAAAGATACTGGAATGGTTCACCATTTCCTTCTCCAGCTTATTTTACAGATGAGGAAACTGAGGCAAACGGATGAAGTGACTTGGCCAGGGTCACACAGCTAGTAAGTGTCTGAGGCTGGATTTGAACTCAGGAAGAAGGCAGCCCTTTGAATACTGGAAGACAGCTATCATGCCCTGCCCTGAGTCTTCTCCAAGGTAAGCATCCTCAGTTCCTTCAATGTTGGGCAAATCATTGAACTTCTCTGGCCCTCAGTTGCCTCATTTGTAAAATGAGGGACTTGGACTTAGCTGGTCTCCAACGGCCCTTCCATAACTTCACTGCAAATCAGAAGAGATATACCAAAAATAGCTGCTAGGTGGAGCAGTGGATAGAGCATTGGGCTTGGAATCAGAAAGATACATCTTTGTGAATTCCAATCTGGCCTCAGACACTTACTGGCTGGGTGACCCTGGGTAAATCATTTAATACTGTTTGCCTTAGTTTCCTCTTTTGTAAAATGAAGTGGAGAGGAAAATGGGGTCATGAAGAATCAGGAATTAAACAATTAAAAAAGAACATACTTAAAAGACAAAGATTTATCTTTTTTTTCATTTTTCAAATGCTTTATTAACTTCCAATTTACATCATTAATTTCCACCAGATTTTGAGTTATAAATTTTCTCCCTGTTTTTCCCCTACCCACCACTCCAGAATAGCAGTCCCACAGGATATCCCCTCCTCCAATCTGCTCTCTCCCTTATCTTCTCCCATACCCCCTTAGACTTTTCCAGTAGGGCATGGTGGATCTCTATTCCCCAGTGCCTGTATATCTTCTTTCCCAATTACATGTAAAATAGTATTAATAATAGTATGTATGTATGTATCTACCTATCTATCTATCTAGATATAATTTTAAACATTTGATTTTAAAACTTTGAATTCCAGATTCATTCCCTTCCTCCCTTGTCACCCACCCTTACTGGGAAGATAAGCAGTACAGTATAGGTTGTACATGTGCGGCTAATGCAAAACATTAACATAGAAGATATATTGTAAAAGACTGACTATATTTCCCTCCCTCCTATACCACCTCCCACTTGTTCTATTCTCTACTTTGATCCTGTCCCTTTTCAAAAGTGAGTGCTTCCAACTTCCCTCCCCCCAGCCTGCCCTCCCTTCCATCATCCCCCCTCTCATCCCCTTCCCTCCTATTCTCCTGTAGGGTGAGATACCCTATTTAGTGTGTATGTCATTCCCTCCCTGAGCCAAATTCAATGATAATAAGGTTGACCCATTTTCTTTTGCCTTCCTATTCTTCCCCTCCATTGTAACCATTTTCCCTTGCCTCTTCTGTATGAGATAGTTTACCCCATTCTGTCTTTCTCCATCTCCTCTCATTATATTCCTCTCTCTCCTCTTAATTTCACCTTTTAAGTATTATCCCTTCCTATTAACTTGGTCCTGTGCCCTCTATCTATGTATATCTGTATACATATATACACACATTCACATATGTATTCATATGCCCATATACCCTCCAATATAGACATATATATATATATATTTCTATTTCCTTCAACTATTTTCATACTGAGAAAAGTTTCATCAGTTACAATGATCATTTTTCCATGTAGGAATGTTAATAGTTCAACTTTGATAAGTGGCTTATGATTTCTTTTCCCTATTTACCTTCTCAAACTTCTCTTGCTTCTTGTAACTGAACATCAAATTTTCTATTCAACTCTGGCTTTTTCATTAAGAATGCTTGAAAGTCCTTTATTCCACTGAATGACCATATTTTCCCCTGAAACATGATACTCAGTTTTGCTGGGTAGGTGATTCTTGGTTTTAATCCCAACTCCTCTGCCCTCTGGAATATCCTATTCCAGGCCCTTCAATCCCTCAGTGTAGAAGCTGCTAGATCCTGTGTTATCCTGATTTTGTTTCCACAATATTCAAATTGTTTCTTCTTGGCTGCTCGTAATATTCTCTCCTTCATCTGGGAATTTTGGAACCTGGCTATAATATTCCAGGAGTTTTCTTTTTGGGATCTTTTTCAGGAGGTGATTGGTGGATTCTTTCAACCTCTATTTTGCCTTCTGGTTCTAAAACATCAGGGCAATTTTCCTTGAGAATTTCTTGGAGGATGATTTCTAGGTTCTTTCTTTGATCATGGCTTTCAGATAGTCTAATAATTTTTAAATGATCTCTCCTGGATCTATTTTCCAGGTCAGTGGTTTTTCCCATGAGATATTTCACATTGCCTTCTATTCTTTCATTTGTTTGGATCTGTTTAACAGCATCTTGATTTCTCTTAAAGCCATTAGCTTCCCTTTGCTTCAATCTAAATTTGAGGGAATGATTCTCCTCATTGAGCTTTTGAGCTTCTTTTTTCCATCTGGGAAATTCGGCTTTTTAAGGCATTCTTCTCCTCATTGCCTTTTTGAGCCTCCTTTGCCAATTGAGTCAGTCTGTTTTTTAAGGTGTGATTTTCCTCAGTCAGGCTGTTGACTCTCATTTTGTAATTTTCTTGTCGTTATCATTTGTCTTCCCAATTTTTCCTCTACTTCTCTTATATGCTTCTTAAGGTCCTCTATGGCCTGTAACCAGCTCGTATTTTCCTTTGAAGCTTTTGGTGCAGGAGTTCTGACTTCACTGTCTTCCTCCTGTTCCATGCTTTGCTCCTTTTTGTCCCCAAAATAGGAGTCTAATTTTGGAATCTTTTGTCTGTTTTGTTTCTTTTGCCTGGTCATGTTGCCCCTCAGTCACTTGACCCCTGGCTTTTTTGCCACAGTAGGACTCTGCCACCAGACAGGGGAGCTTCTGTCCGAAACACTGGGGTTTTCTCAGCTGCCAGAGGTATTAGTTGGGTGCCCTCTCTGAAGCCTCCACACACTCTGGCAAGCTAGTCACACACCCCAGGACCTCCACCCTAGACTGCAATCCATCTCCAAGCAGGTTAAAGCAAGAGAGATTACCCCTCAGACTGGTCGCTTGGTCCCCTACACTCTGCAGGCCAGGAGCTAAAGCTGCAATGTGGTGCTGGGGGGTATCTCAGCAGCTTCTTGCCCTGGGGGCAAAAGCCAATGCAATCCCAACTACTGGGTCCCAAAGTCCACACTGCACTGACCTCTCGCTTTGTCCTTCACATGTATGTGTTGATAATTCTGGAAACAGCCACAGCTGCTGCTGATCTGGAGTTCCTCCCGCCAGCAGCTGGTCAGGCCCGCCCTGGGGCCAAAGCCTCAGTGTGGGGCTGGGCTTGGCTCCCAGAGCACTGTGCTGGCCGATTCCTGCCGGCCTGATGGGCTGTCCTCAGCGGGAGGTTAGCTTCTCTGTGTCATTTTATGGGTTCTGCAGCTCCAAAGTTTGTTCAGAGTCCCCTTTTTACATGAATTGGGGAAGGTAGAAGCCAGAGCCCAGTGGAGGTCCTTCTTCTACTCCACAATCTTGACTCCGTCCCAAGACAAAGATTTTTCAAAAACAGTCTGACTCAGACAGCATATCTTAGTCTTTACTTTCTTGTGATGGTCCCCTGACATTCCAGGCTCAGAGACCTGTTCTCCTCTTCCCCCTAAAATTAGATGCCTGTAAAGGTAGATGTAGCTTGGAAATACTGGACTTGCAGGCAGGAATATCTGGGTTTGAATCCCGCCTCGGACACTTTGTAGCTATGTGAGTCTGGGCAAGTGGTTTACCTGCTCTCAGACTCCATTTATTCAAGTCAAGTCAACAAGCATTTAAGTGCCTACTATGTGACCCTGGGCAAGTCACTTAACTCTGCTTTGGTTTCCTCATCTATAAAATGAGTTGGAGAAGGGAATGGCAAACCACTCTAGTATCTCTGCCAAGAAAAGCCAAATGGGGTCACAAAGAATCGGATACCACCTAAACAATCGAACAGCAACACCTTTATGCCAGGCACCAGGCTAAACAAAACAGGAATAATAATAACAGTTCATACCGCAGAGGGTTGTTGCAAGGCTTGAATGAATTAATGTGTGTAAAGCACTTTGTGAACGTTAAAGGGCCATATACATATTAACTCATTATTTTTATTATGCTGCTCATTAGTTAAGTCTGATGCCTGATTCTCATTAGCTGGTCTGGGCTTCTTTTTGGCACTAGGCATGTAGGCCAGTGATTATCTGCATGGATGAAAAAACACAGCACACAAGCCATACAACCTCTACCCTCTACCCCACCTTCTATGGAGTGTCCCATCCAGGGTCCCATAGCCAAGGAGAAATTTCCCCTCCGTTTAATGGGATTCAAAAAGAGAATGTTGGAAACTCCTGTCTTTAGCACTTCATTAAACACTTTAGTTTAATAACATTCTCTGGGGAATGCCAACCCTGCATCACGTGGTCAGGGAGCAAACAGCTGCATCAATTAACCCCATAATCCCTAGGGTGCTATTAGGAGGTGAGATACCCTTGGAAAGTGCATATGGCTGCAATTAGACTTAAAATACTTACGTGTCAATAGCTTTGGTTATTTGTGTTCTCTCCTATTGATCTTGCTTATGTTTTCCACATTAAACGGTCTCTCTTTCTTCATTAATAAATTAGGTGGTTCTTGGATTCATTTACCTTTTCTTTTACATGTCAGTAAATGTTGCCACTGGCCCTGACCCTGGGCACATCTGGGCTTTGGGCTTCTGACCTTATTCATGGACAGATGCTTGTCTCCTCCCCCTTGCCTTCCACATCCTGGTTATTAACAGACAATGTGAAGAGGGAATAGTCAAGGCCTTGGCTGAGCTGATCACAGGCCCCAGGGTCTGAGAAGCTCCTGTCCAGACTCTCCTTGATTTGGCCTCTGGACCCAAATTGAGTGTTCAGTGGAAAAGGGGCAGTGGTCAGGTAAAGTTCGGAGATGGGAAATTCTGTCCTGTTTTGCAAACAATTTCAGTTGGAATTGATCCTCCACTCTGATTGCCCTGACACATTTGCCCTACTAGAAGGAGGTGGGGGGAGGAAGAGGGGAGGGTCAGAAGCCTTGTCCAAAGGAACACTTTCCTTTTCCTTTTCTCAGGAAAGGACCAAAAGGAGTCAGGGGCCTTGGAAGTTCTATGCGGTAGCTTGGTCTGCTTAGAAGAAAGGCTGCTGTTTCTCTGCTCCCTCTCTGGATAGAAAACCGAGGTCTGCATTTTCTCTGGGAGGCCATGAAGTAGGAAAGGGAGCAGAAGATGGCCATCTTCTTTCATTTTTATTTTTCCAAACCAGGTGCCCAACAGGAGCCAGGAACCAACTGCTTTACCTGGGAGGTCCAGCACAGTGCTGTTGTCTTATCAGAGAAACAGCCACTGTCCTCAGAAACAGAACCGCTCATCCCACCTGAAATTTCCATGGTGCTGGCCAGAGAAAGAGCTCCCTGGGCCCCATTACATGGACCCTGGTGGAGATTTTGCACCTTGTTTGTCTAGCGTCAAAATGTACAGAAATCATTCAACACCTGTTGTTTTCACTAAATCTTCCTCCTCCTTTCCTCATCCTTTCCCAACCCCTCAAGTCCCTTGTTGAGTCAGAATAAAAGGATGGAGCTGTAAATATGATTGACTGGGCTTTGGGAAGGTTAAAGAAGCTTGGAGTAGGGTACAGATGTCATATAACTTGGATGTATTCAGTTTGGAAAGGTCTGAGAAGGGTTTCTGTGTGTGTGTGTATGTGTGTGTGAGAGAGAGAGACAGAGAGATGAACAGACAGAGACAGAGAGAGATAGAGAGACAAAGACAAAGAGAGATAGAGAGAGGACAGAGACCGGAAGATGGAGAAACAGACAAAGAGAAAATGACAGAGATATTGAGACAGAGAGAGAGAGAGAAAGAAGAGAAAGAAAAAGATGAGAGATTATTTATATACTTCGTGCAGTTTTAAGCTTTAATAGTATTACATATACACACATATATACACATTCATATACATACATACATATATAATTTAATAGGTACTAATAGCCATTAAATAACTGTATAGTTATTAATATTAATAATATAGATATTAGTGTTAACATCAATAATATAGCTGTTATGTTATTAAGCTATTAAAACTTAAAATTGTTCTAAGACTTTGGAGACACCATGTATATGACACATAGATTATAATATGAATAACTGATATTTTCTAGGCTTTAAGGTTTGCAAAGCACTTTACAGACATGATCGCATTTGAATTTCACCATAGCCCTGTGAGGTAAGTGCTACAGGAATAACTGTCCCCATTTTATAGATGAGGAAAATGAGGCCATAAATATGAGATTACCTGATACCAAGTATCAGAGGCAGGATCCTAATTCAGGTCTTCCTGGTTCTGAGGCTAGCGCTCTAGCCATATAACACACCATGTGTGCACATAAATATGCACATCTGTATATAAACACATTATAAATGAGAATGATATAAGCTAAGTACATTTCTGAAAATTTTTTCAACTCCATTATTTATTGATATCTTTTGTTTTTTCAGATCACCTTCATTTTCAAAAACATTTCTTCCCCTATCCAGAAAGTCACCCTTTGTATAATAAAGAAATAAATAAAAAGGAAGAAAAGAAAGGCAGTTCCACAAAACTAAGCAATGTAGCAACTAAAATTGACAGTCAGTGTATGTATGCAATACTCTGTACCCCTAGGTGTCCACCTTTGTAAAGGAGGTGGGCATGTGCATTTTCTCATCTCTTCTAGACTGCATTATCAAAGGGATGGTTTGTGAGCAGGTAGGAAAGGAAGCAGGGTCATGCCAGACTTACCTCATTTCCTTTTCTGACATGGTTCCTAGACTGATAGTTCAGAGGAATGCTATAGTCACAGTATGCCTAGATTTTAGCAAGATGTTTGACAAAGCCTCTTGTGATATCCTTGAGAATAAGATAGAGAAATGTGGGCTGGATGCTGGTACAATGGGGTAGATCAGACAGGTTCAATTGGCAGATCAAAAGCATGGTGATTAATGTATTGATGTCAACCTAGGAGGGGAGGGCAGAGTGGAGGGGAGGAGGAATCTCTTGATATATTACAAACCTCTGTCCTTGGTCTTTCTTGTCCTATTCAATATTTTTTAGCAATGATTTAAATGAAAGTATAGATGACATCAATTAGATTTTTGTTTGACATAAAGTTGGAAAGGATAGTTAATTTTAGATGGCAGAATTTGCATCCCAAACTTGTTAGGATAACTTTAATTGGGACAAATGTAATGCCTTACTCTTTTTTAAATTATTTATTTTTTTGCTTTTTGGAGGGGGGAAGGTAGAGAATTTGGGGTTGTGACTTGCCCAAGGTCACACGGCTAGTTTTGTGTTAAGTGTCTGAGGCTGGATTTGAACTCGGGTCCTCCTGACTCCAGAGCTGGTGCTCTATTCACTGTGCCACCTAGCCACCCCTAATGCCCTGCTCTTAAATTCAAATAAATCTCCACAGATATAGGTTTCAGACAGGGGAGGCATAGTTTATTGTTGTTGTTGTTGTTGTTGTTGTTGTTATAG
Source organism: Petaurus breviceps papuanus (assembly GCF_028583685.1). Lineage (NCBI taxonomy): Eukaryota > Metazoa > Chordata > Mammalia > Diprotodontia > Petauridae > Petaurus > Petaurus breviceps. Next base: position 16,439,276 of record NW_027185764.1, read on the forward strand.
AATTCTTTGAGTTGTCTTTCTCTCTGTGACCCCATTTGGGGTTTTATTGGCAAAGACACTGGAGTGGTTTGCCCTTTCCTTCTCCAACTCATTTTACAGATGAGAAACTAAGACAATGGTTTACATGTAAAAGACCTGAGGATTTTTTTTAATAGATTACAAGTTTGATATGTCAAAAATGTAATGTGACAGCCCCCTCACCCACCTGCCCCGAATCGCTGGTACAGCCTCAGGTTACCTTAAGAAAGACATAGTATACAGGATGAGGACATTGCTGTTCCCTGCTGTCCTTTGCCCTGATAACACCAAGTCTGTAGGAGCTCTGGATGTTGAATTTTAGGAAGGACACTGAAAAGATAGAGTACAGAAGATTGCTATGAGAGTGGTGAGGGTATTGGAAATCATGTTATATGGGAATCTGTTAAAAGAACTAGGAAATCTTTAGTCTGAAGAAAAGAAGGCTTGGAAGAAACCAGATAGTTGTCTGAAAATATTTGAAGAATCATGATGAGGAAGGGTAATTAGATTTGAGGGTCCATGATCAGGAGCCATGGGTGAAAGTTGCAGAGGAAGATTTCAACTCAATATAAGAAAATTTTCCCTAATAATTAAAACTGTCGAAAGTGAATTCCCCGGCACTTGAGGTCTTCAGAAAGAAGCCTAATGACTGCTTGTTGGTCACAGAGTTCATTTCTCCTCAGGTATGTGGCATACATAGTAGGAGACCTTTAAGGTCCCTTCCGAATCAGAGATGCCGCAATTACATAGGTGTTTACGTAAGTATCTTAAGAACCCAAGGTCTAATTAGCGAGTGTGCTCACCCTGCTGACACACATTCCAACCTCTTTACATCTTCCAGTCAATTTGCATGAGGGGTTTTTTTTTTGGGGGGGGGGGTGTCCAGAACTGTGATTTCAAAGGAATTTCCAGTGTGGCAACTTCTTCATCAAGTCAGCCCACAGTCTCAGAGAGCTGCCTGGTGGCACTGAGGGGTGGTTAAGTGACTCACTCATAGGCACACAAGAAGCAAGACTTGGATACAGGTCTTCAAGACTTCAAGGCCAGTCTAGGCTAGGAACCGTGCTACCCTGCCTCTCTCTTCATGAGACATCATGCATAGCCCTCATGTTAAACTGTATGCCCATCAGTGGAAGATAAGTCTAGTTAAATGCACAGGTTTCCATCACTAAACCAGGTGATGAATTTTTGGCCATGATCACATAGTGTAGCTTATTTTATGAGTCCCTCCTGCTCTTCCAATTTAATCACCTAGTACCTGAACCTTTGGCGATGGGCTTGCTGAGTTTAACTAGATCTGTCCTCAACCAACAGACACATGATGAGGGATTTGAACCTA
>NW_027185764.1:16440642-16472876 GCF_028583685.1 Petaurus breviceps papuanus
ATATATACATAAATATGTGTACATGCATGTACACAGACTTGTATATACAATACACACATGCATATACACACACTTTCACATGGTACACATACATGTACACATACATGTACACACAGCTCCTTCCAGCTTCATAAGATGATGTGGCAGAGCATTCATTCTATTGGCATCATTGTTGAAAACCCGGGCTCATTTCCAGGACCAGAATGAAGCATGTAGAAGGTGTGTGTGTGTACACGTACATGTATGTGTGAGTGCTGTGTATATGTAAGTGTGTAAACATGTGCATGCATGTGTATACAAGTATGTGTATATGTGTGTAGACATATATATGTGTGTATATGTTCATGCAGGCATGTATTGCACACATATGCATAAGTGTATTAAATGTGTGTTGTGTAGTGTGTATTGTTTATATATCTGTATGTATATGTGTAAGTGTACATTTGTGTTTATATGTATATGTATATATGTATTGTGTATATGTATAGTATATGTGTGTATATGTATTGCATGTGTGTAGTACATGATTAGGAATAGATTTTATGTGTTTTATATTGGAAACATGGATTTATACACATATAAAATAGGTATGTGTGTTTCTCTGCATGTGCCAAGCACATATATATGTGTAAAATGTACATTGTTGCATATATATATATATACACACCTGCACACGTAATATCTTTTCATGTGTATGTATTTGGACACTTATTCAATATGTATGCAAATGTGATATGTCTCTGCACATGTATGTTTAAATGTACATATGTATGTCTGCATGTATAATATATTCATATGCATAATAATGTGTAGGAATGTGACTGTGTGTTATATTATTCTATTGTATGTGGTATATATGTATATATATATATATGCAAATATATGCACATATATATTTGTGTATGTGTGTGAGAGGCAGCTTATTATAGTAGATTTGGACCCAGAAAGACCTAGGTTCAAATCTCTCATCATATACTTATTACCTATGAGACCCTGGACAGATGACCCTCTGTGCTTCATTTTACTCACATGTAAAATGAGGGTGTTGGACTCCGTATACTTTCAGCTCCCTTTCCTGATCTAAATTTAGGATCCTAAGTGTATGCTTATAGGCACACATATATGGATCTATAGGTATATTATATATGTGTGTATGCATACATACATGTACACACATACTCCCAGTCACATAGGGACTATATATCTATATGCACACACATGTATATACATATACATGTGTGTACACAACATACATATATGATATCCATATATAGGATGTCTATTTCTATATCTGTTCAAGTATCTCTTTTGTGGAAGAAGGATTGCATTTGTTTTATTTGGCCTTAAAGAGCAGAAAGCATTGAAAGTGGCAAAAAGGCCATTTGAGGCCTAATGTCCCTTTTCTAACAATTGTCACCCTCCACAGGCTGGCTGGCTGGACTGCTTTCAGAGGGAGTAAGAGTTGCCTCCTTGGAGATCTTCTAAAAATTTTAATTCATTGATTGATTAATTTTTAGTGTTCAACATTCACTTCCACAAGATTTTGAGTTACAAATTTTCTCCCTATCTTTCCCTTCCATCCTTCTCCAGATGGCATTCCTTGGAGATCTTTAAGCAGAAACTGGACAATCACTCATAGGGTCCACTATATTAGGGGTTCCTATCTAGTACAGCACTGAGATCCTTTCCAACACTAGAATTCTGAGATACAATCATATACCCTTGCATATATACATACATACACATGTAATATACATACCCATATACATATACACATATAAAATGTGTGTGTATGCATGGTTGTATATCTGTATATATATATCCATCTATATACATATATTCATACATGTATGTATGTATGTATGTATGTATGTATGTATGTATATCTTCCATTCACGTAGATAACCTTGGATTTCTGAAGCCTACCCCAGCAGAAGCAGCATGCCACAGTGGATAAGAAACAGGTCTAGAAGTAGGGAACCTGGGTTCAAGTCTTGCCTCTGATACAAACTAGCTGCGTGACCCTGGGTAAGTCACTTAACCTCTCACTGTTCTACGCAACTCTCTAAGTTGCAAAGGAGGTATCAACTTATGTGAGTAGAGGGATTTTCCTCACTACGGAGCTGTCTATGCCTCTCAAATTACGGGTCAGTTCTGATCCCTCTTCCTACTTTAGCAGAGTGTAAGGTCTGTCAGGTGCTGCTAATATGGAAGGTCTTTGATTATGAGGCCTACAAGGAAGGGCCTGTGTGTCTGCCATTTACAGACCATCCAGGCTATGCTGGGCAATGATCCTTGTTCAGGGCCTGGTCACCAGATAATGGTTTTATTTTGTTTTGTTTTGTTTTTTGTCACAACAAATCTATAAAGACAAGAAGTGGTTATATTCCTCATTGATGGAGGGAGCATCCATGCCAATAGTCACAGATATCTTGAGTTTACTGTTTTTATCTCATTTGATCCTTACAACAACCCCTTTGAGATAGGTGCTATTATTATTATTACCATTTTACAGATAAGGAAACTGAAGCAAACAGGGTTAAGTGACTTGCCTAAGGTCATACAACTAGTAAATGTCTGAAGATGGATTTGAACTCAGGATTTCCTGACTCCAATCCCAGGCCTCTATTCACTGAGCCCCTTAGCTGCAACCAGTCTTTGAAAACAACTTTAGTCACCCACACTTTCTCATTTGGCTGCCAAAGAAATGGAAGCAATTAATGGTTGTAATAATACATACATGTATATACACACATCTATGAATATATATATATATATATGTGTGTGTGTGTATGTATATGCACATGGTGTTTATAAATACACATATAATTATATGGGGTACTGATGTGGCACAGTGGATAGAGTGCCAGGCTTGGAGTCAGAAAGAATCATTTTCTTGAGTTCAAATCTGGCCTCAGATACTAGCTGGGTGACCCTGGGCAAGTCACTTCACCCTGTTTGCCTCAGTTTCCTTACCTGTAAAATGAGCTGGAGAAGGAATGGCAAACCACTGCAATATCTTTGCCAGGAAAACTCCAAATGGAGTCATGAAGAGTCAGAAATGACTGAAATGACTGAAAAACAACACATATATAAGGATATGTGATTACATGTGTAACAACTTAATATGAATGTAGAGGATAATTACTAGAATTGTCTAACGATGACAAAAACATAGGTCCTTATAGGTCTTGTATACATATAAAGCTAAGTCCCGATTAATGCAAATAATGAATCCCTCTAAGTAGTCACATTTATTCGGTTCCCAGTATTTGAAGTTATAATTATATAAAATATAGTAATTGGTTCCAATCCAAATGGAAATATACAGTACAAATTTGAATAATGTGGTTACTTCAGGGGATTCATTATTTGCACTAAGGGGGACCTAGCTATACATATACATACATACACACATATGGAGACAGAGAGACGAGAGAGAGAGAGAGAATTTGTATATGGGAGACAAGATAAGAGTGAAGAGATGAATGAGAAAGAGAAAGCCTGAGAATTTGGATAAGAGAAAAAGCCATATCTAAGGCCTGATTTCTCTTCCTCAAAGGATGATGGGAACATGCTGGATGATAATGATCTGGTTGCAATGATTGCAGAGGCCTTCAGACAGATGGTTGAGAAACACCAGGGCAGGCAGCCTCTGTAGCCTCTTGGCCACTTGTCAGCATCAGGCTCCTCCCTCTGCACCCCATTTTTCCTATAAGCATTTCTGGGTCTCAGGAAACAAAACTGGGGTGGGACAGGTAACAGGAAAGACTGAAGGCAAAGAACATTTAGGCAGATGGCCAGAGTGGGGAGAAACCAGAATTGGAGGGAGAGAGGAAGAGAGTTGCAGGTGAAGGGAGGGTGTTTGGTGGGGGTGGGGAGGTGGGGGAGGAGGGCGGAAGCTGTGTCCTTGAAACCGTGAAGTCAGGCCTGAGAACTGTGGCACTCAGAACATCCTGCCCCATCCCGAGGTGGGGGTAGTGTCATTAATCTCCAGCACTTTGTTTGCAAAGCATCATTATTATTTATTGGAGCAGTGGCCTCGGAGACCTAGGACTCAGGGTCTTTTTGAATTTACCTGAAATTATTCAGCCTTAGGCCTCCTTTTGTAGGACTGAGCTTCCTGCTTCCTGAGCCACAGGCCTCATGGGTCAATTAGTTGTTGTCCTTAGAATCAGTGAACCCAAGGGTTCAGGAAAGAGAACATGAGAGGCTCTCTAGTCCATGCCCTTATTCGGGTAGAACCCACAGCAAAACCAATCCAAACTCATGATAATTAATCCTAGTTTCTAACTTCCAAGGAAAGAAATTCCTTTGTCTTCCTTGGGAAATTATTCTGCTGTTTAATCAATCTCATGGATTAGATGTTCTTCCATACATCTAACCTCAATCCCCCATGTTTTATTTTGTTCTTTCCCCCATGACAAAACTGGAAAGACTTCAGGAAATAAACTTTCCTTGTCCTCAGACTGATAATCTTCCATTTTTCACTGAAGAATGTGTTAGTAGTCACATAATAGCAAATTCCTCTAACCTTCTTTTACTCTTGACTGATTTCTGTCTTTCCCATTGCTAAGAGCTGCTGTTGAAAATGACCATCAAGATCTCCTTTGGCAGTCATTTTTGTGACTTACTGGTGACCTTGGTGGCTTAGGGAAGGTTGGGCCTTGAAAAGAGACCTGGCCCTGAGAGGCAGGAAATGTTCATTCTAGTTGTGGTTTCTCTTTAATTAAACATCTTTAGGTAAATTGTTTATCTCTCTGGGCCTCAGTTTCCTTGTCTATAGAAGGAGGGGGTTCTGACATGCTAGGATTCTGTACCCCTCACCAGACTTCCAAGGAAAATTCTACTGCACAAGATGGACGCCATTTTCTCTTAATGTGCTAGAGTGAAGGCAAATTTCAATCTAATAATGTAAAGCAGCAATAACCATTATAATTAATTTATACAAAAGACATTATAAAATTACACTTTATGCATTCAAATCCCATCCAAGAGGCATGCTCGTTTTCCAGTTAAGCTATGGGGCCTCATGGAGACAGACGGGAAAAGAAGTATTTCAATATTTCTTATAATTTTATATTCTTTCTAATATCTCTCATGCTAATTTCATTATGCAACACAGTCAGCACGGTGATGTAATTATCGAAAAGTAATTTTGCAATAAATGGATTTAAATGTGTTCGAGTCCATTGTAAATTCAATCTCTTGGTGAAGGTGGATTGCGCAGGCGGGGGAGATGGGAGCAGGGATGAGTTCTGGGTGGAAACTGAGAAATCCTGTATGGCCCACGCCAGGGATCTAATTACACCTACTAATAACATCACTTGAGATGAAAACTGATCACCAGGCTTGCCCTTCTACCCTCCACTTTCTGTGTAATCCCAGAATTCTATGTATCTCCTTAGGAGTTCCTTTTCTGACCCCCAGGGCCTTGCTTAGACATTCTACCCATCTTTTCAACCCATTCTCCACTATCCTCTTACAGGAACCCTTTGCTTCAACCAGATTAATTCATTCACCATTCCCCAAAAGGACATCTTGAAATTTTTAGACTATGTACCACTGACTTTTCCTCTCTTCCTTGGTACGTTGCCCCCTCTTTCCCCTTTCCCTACCCCATAACTTCTATTTTCCAAGTCTTACTCATCAGTCAATGTCCAGTGCTTCACCATTAAGTGCATTGTAAAGTCCACCAACTCCACCATTCATGAGGGCATCCTTGGCTACCCTAATTGTTTACTTTTCCATCCTCTAGCATCTCTAAGGAAGGTCACCTTTGAATAAACTACATTGTCTTTTTACTTCTTACCAGCTCTCTATGCTACAAAGACCTACCCTATAATCAAAATCAAGGCCTCCTTTCCAATCATACCACTAATGAAAATCAAAAGAAAGGAATGGAAGGAGGGAGGGAGGGGGAAAGAGAGAGAGAGAGAGAGAGAGAGAGAGAGAGAGAGAGAGAGAGAGAGGAAGAGAGGAAGGAAGGAGACAAGGGATAGAGGGAGGGAAGAGAAAGGAAGGAAGGAAAAGAGGGAGGAAAGGAGAAAAAGAGAAAACAAGGAGAGGAAAGAAGAGATAGACAAAGAAAAACAAAGAAAAAAACAGCAAAAAAAGAAAGGAAGGAAGAAAGGAAAAGAGAAAGAAAGCAGAAGTAGTAGGTTGTTGATTTATTTTAAGGTAACTGCTTGGTTTCCATTAGACCCACTATCTGATTTTATTTTAAGCCTTAAGTACTTAGAGTCTGTGTTTATTTTGTGACCGTCTGACTCTGAAACCTGTGGTAGAAAATCCTTCCTCCATCTTTCTTCCAGCATGCTGTTAAGAGATTCTTTCTAAAGTCAAGATCATTCTATGATATTATTGTAGCAATTTTTTTTAAACTTAAGAATCCTAGAATCTCAATACTGTGAGAGGCTGTTTGTCTGGCCTAACCTCCTACCTGTACAGAAATAGATGGTTGTCCACCTGTTGCAGCAAGCACCCCAGTGTCCCCAGGGTGCCTGCTCACACAGGTTCTTGGATCTGCTTTGTTAAAGGAAAGCAACTCAAAATGGGTTAACAAGCTTACTTTAATCAGTCAGACATATATCGTTTACCTTGTTCAGGAGAAAAGGTCAGCACCCTGAACCTCAAAGTATACAGGCAGAATTATCAAGACAGAAACATCAAGCAGACAGCTTTCCAAACTGTCCAACCATTACATCCATACCCAGTCAACATCTGGGTTTCCACATTCTGGGTTTTTCAAAGCCGGGGGACTCTCAACAACGGCTTCCCAGAATTCAGATCAAATCACAGAACACTTCTCAAAGTGAGTCCCCAAACAAAGCTACACATCAGGGCTTATATAGCCTTCTCCTGGCTCAGAGAATGTAACAACCTTATTGACTCACTGGCCAATCAAGAAGTATCTACTGAAAAACAAGCCTCCCTCCCCAGGCTCCAGGTGCCTTTAGCCTAGGGGCAGGGAAGATCTTCCAAATTTACATTCTTATTACCCACCGTCTGCATGAGGACTTCTAGTGATATCCCTACTCATTAGAATGCTGTTCCTTATAATTAACTGAAAGGTATTATCCTTAAACACCTTCCTGCTGGTCTCTGTCCTGTCTCCTTGAGCTATGCAGAATAACTCTCCTGCTCTTTTATTTGGGTCTTTTGATATTTGAAGAGTTAGGTGGAAGAGAGCATGGTGGGCTGGCTTTGTCAGGAAGACTTGAGTTTGAATCCTACCTAACACGCTTACCATTTGGCCCTCAACAACTCACCTAACCTTTTTCAGCCTGAGTTTCTGTAATGGGAATGTAAACTTTAAAGATCTTCCCTGCCCCTAGGCTAAAGTGCACCTGAAGCCTGGGGAGGGAGGCTTGTTTTTCAGTAGATACTTTTTGATTGGCTAGTGGGTCAATAAGGTTGTTACATTCTCTGAGCGAGGAGAAGGCTATATAAGCCCTGATGTGTAGCTTTGTTTTGGGACTCACTTTGAGAAGTGTTCTGTGATTTGATCTGAATTCTGGGAAGCTGTTGTTGAGAGTCCCCCGGCTTTGAAAAACCCAGATTTGGAAACCCAGATGTTGACTGGGTATGGATGTAATGGTTGGACAGTTTGGAAATCTGTCTACTTGATCTGTTTCTGTCTTGATAATTCTGCCTGTATGCTTTGAAGTTTGGGGTGCTGACCTTTTTCCCCTGAACAAGGTAAACGATGTATGTCTGACTGATTAAAGTAAGCTTGTTAACCCATTTTGAGTTGCTTTCCTTTAACAAAGCAGATCCAAGAACCTGTGGTAGCAGGAAACCCTGAGGACGCACTTGGGGTGCTTGCCGCTACAGTTTCTTCTTATGTAAAATAGGAAGACTAAGGGCAGCTAGGTGGAAGAGTGAATAGAGCACCGGCCCTGGAGTCAGGAGGACCCGAGTTCAAATCCAGCCTCAGACACAACACAAAAACTAGCTGTGTGACCTTGGGCAAGTCACTTAACCCCAATTAGCCTACCTTCCCCCCTCCAAAAAGCAAAAAAATAAAAAATAGAAAGAGTAATAGCATCTATCTCACGTGGTTGCTATGAGGGTCATATGAGATACTATATGTAAGGTGTCCTGTAAACTTTAAAATGCTAAATAAATGGTTGTTATTGTTTAGTCATATCCAACTTTTCCTGACCCTGTGGACCATAATACACCAATACTATCCAATAGGTTTCTTGGCAAAGATACTTGGAGTGGCTTGTCATTTCCTTCTCCAGGGAACTAAGGCAAACATAGATTAAGTGACTTACCCAGGGTCACATAGCTAGTAAATCTGAGGTCAGACTTGAACTCAGGTCTTCCTGACTCAAGGCCTAGCACTCTATCCACTGAGCCACCTGTTTCCATATAAGTAGTAGCTAATAGTATTTGAAAAGAGCTATCAAATCTTCTTTGTGGTTGTCTCCTCTTCTCAATTCCTTCCCACCCCCATCCCTCACCCAATGTTGCCAAATCTTTTCTTCTCTAGGATAAACATTTCCATTTCCTTCAACCAATCACCATATAACATGTTTTGCAGATCTTTCCCTATCCTTGTTACCCATCTTTGGATGCTCTCTGTACTTTACACTCTCCAGGGGAGAACCTCCCAGGAGGTGAGAATCTTGCCCCCTTTTTATATGGAACACCACAGAACGCTCTGTAAGTCCTTCAATATTCAGTTTGTCAAGCAAGTTGCTCTCTGGAAGCAGGCTCCTATTAGAGGGCCGTCCAGTTCAGGAGAAAGGCAGAGAGGGTTTTTTATGTTGATTGACTTGAGTCATTGAATGGACATTCAGTACAGGTTGTTGTGTTAGGTGTTGTGGGGAATATGAAGAAATGGATGAAAAGAAGGAAAGAAAGGTGACAGACAGTTACTGTCCTCTAAAGCTACTGGCCATTAGAGTAGAGAGAAAAGAAGGAGGGAAAGAAAGATGAGAGGGAGGAAAGAAGGAAGAAAGGAAAGAAAGAAAGGAGAGGGAGAGAGGAGGAAGGATAAAAAGGGGAAAGAAGGGAGGAGGAAAGAAGAAAAAAGAAAGAAAGAGAAAGGAAAGAAAGGGAGGGGGAATGAAGAAAGAGAGGAAGAAAGTAAGGAAGAAAGAAATAAAAGAAAGGAGAGGGAGAGAGGAAGAAGGAAAAAAAGAGGAAAGAAGGGAGGAAGAAGGAAGAAAAAGAAAGGAAAGAGAGAGAGGGAGGAATGAAGAGAGGAAGAAAGGAAGGAAGAAAGAAAGGAGATGGAGAGAGGAGGAAGGAAAAAAAGAGGAAAGAAGGGAGGAGGAAGGAAGAAAAAGAAAAGAAAAAGAAAGAGAAAGGAAAGAGAGGGAGGGAGGAATGAAGAGAGGAGGAAAGGAAGGAAGAAAGAAAGGAAAAAAGGAAGAAATCAGACCCTACCCAGTCCTCCAAGGAGCAGACACCTCTTTCCTCTTTCTCATGTTGAGTCCTAATTCCATCTGGAGAGTATACGGTAGGGTTGCCTTTGGATACGATCACAGAAGACTTCTGTGTTGAGGAGGACAAAGCTTACTTCCCTGCACATCAGGATCTACCTTAACAGGCCAGATAGGAGCATCTAGTACAATTTATGGGTTCATAGAACATTTGACCTTGAAAGAATCTGAGGCTCTCTGGGCCTCAGTTGTCTAATCAGTAAAAGGAGAGCACTGGACTTTCTGACTGAGCTAAGATTAGAATACAGATCTCTGGACTCTAGTCTCCTTACCTTCTCATTTGGTTATGGTGAAGAAAGTTGTTTTGTGAACCTTAAAGTATTATTTAAATATGGGATAGAGAATCAGCCTCAGAGTCAGGAAGGGCCAGGTTCAAAGCCAATCTGACACGTATTGTCTGTGTGACTCTGGTCAGGTCACTTAACATCTTAATAACCCAGCAAACTCTAAAATGATAATTTGCAACAGTTGCCCATCTTTACCGATAAATAGGCAGCTCTCTACACTGATGGCATCACAAATCTGGCCCCTTTTCCTCCCCCTCCCCAATCCCAATTTTTTTGTTATTATTATTACCACTAGACCAGTTACTTTTTTTGGAAATGTGGATTATTCAAAGAGATCATAAGATTTTAGAGCTGAAAGGGAATTTTAAAGGTAACCTGGCTTATTTAGCAAATGAAGAAATAGAGGCTTCAACAGTACTCCTTTTACCATAGCTCACTGTCTTTCAAAAAAAACATAAGACATTATCTTTGCCCCCAAGCAGCTTATAATTTATTTATTTGCTTATTAGGGATTGTTCCATCCATTTGATTTTAAAAAAACAATTAGCTTAATTTTTTCAATTAACAAGGAAATCTATTATATCTCCTTCCTCTCCCAATTGGAAAAAGAAAAAGAAAAACAGAAGCTTTGTAACAAATACGCATAGTCAAGCAAATCAAATTCCCTCATTGACCATATCTAAAAAATATATTTTTCATTCTGCTCCTTGAGACCATCATCTCTCAAGAGTAGACTTCATCATCAGTCCTCTAGATTAGGGGGTTAGCTATCAGACGTCAGACATTCTAGGAACTTCTCTCTGAAAGAGTGACTGTGATAGGCACAATTTTGCATTCTGCAAATGGAATTGTGTGGTGCCTCGATCATGTTTGGTGTTCAGTCAATTTTGTTAAAGGAATGGACAGGAGACATGGTTCCTTCTTTCAAGAAGCTTATATTCTAGTTGATGAGGTGTATAGTTGCTGTTTCTTACAGTACAATAATGGGCAGTAGACAGAGAGTATTGCAATCGGGAAGACTCATCTTCATGAGTTTGAATCCAATCTCAGACACATACTAGTCGTGTGACCCTGGGGAAGACACTTAACCCTATGTGCCTCAGTTCTTCATCTGCAAAATGAGCACAAGAAAGAAATGACAAACCACTCCATTGTCTTTGCCAAGAAACCCCCAACATGGGATCGCAAAGAGTCAGACCCAACTGAAACAATCAAACATAATACAATAATATTCCACTATATTCAAGTACCACATTTTATTTAGCCATTCCCCAATCTATGGACGGCTGCTTTATTTCTAGTACTCTGCTACCACACAAATTATTCTTTACTAATAAGTCATATTAGATATTACAATTAGAAGACGAGGTATTTAAATAATACTTTAAGGTTCACAAAACACTTTTTTCACTATAAGCTGCATGGTAGAAATGTTAAATCTTATGGAAATTTAGAGAATGGGGAGATTAATGGGCCTGGAGGAATAGAGAGGTCTTCACAAAGAAGGTGGACTCAGGTAGGCCTTGAAGGACGGATAGGGTTTAGATTGTGGCAGAGGGTGCAAGCAGGACGTCTAACGTGGGGAAGAGCGTGAGCAGGGATACAGATGTGAAAATGAGCGAGGCAGGGGTATAGGACAGTGAGGAGATGACTGTGGGGTGATTCATTGGCAGTTTGTTTATGTTTCTGGATAGAGAACATTTTTGCAAGTGACATGAGCATTGGCATTCAGGCAGCTTGACAGCTTTGCGGCCACCTCAAACTGTGGGAGCCTCAGTTGGCTGCTGGGTCCCTGCGCAGAGTTCCTAAGGTCACAGAGTCCGCAGGAGATGGGGTTCATGCGTGCCCTGGACTGGGTCACTTGTGCAGGGTCGGTGTTTGTATGGCATCAAATCCTCAATTATAGACCAAATTGAATTTACAATTTGCTTTTGGGCAATGTGTAAATTGGCACTTCATTGATTATTAATGAAGTGCTAATTGCTCTTTGCAACCAATTTTTATGCAAATGATGCTGATGCTGTTTGCACAATTTTGCAATTTACAGTTTTACATTTGCAGCGTTGGGCATAGGGCTGCAGAAAGCGGCAGGTTTGTCAAAAGAATTGCAAAGCTCAGAGTAATTAACAGGAAAGGACAGGATCTTTTAAGGGACAAACTCAGTTTTTTAATGATTGCCAGAGCTCTCAGTTTGACAGAGGGCATTGAGAGCTTCCCTGACCCTTCAAGTAGACATCAGGCATTTGAAGGGCTGTTCACTGGTGAGGTGAGTATACAAATCTGCCTGGGAAGTTCTGGCAGGTTCATTAGTGCTAAGTCTATGTGTGTTTTTCATTTGAGGCATGGAGAAGGCTTTCCGCTGAGAGAGTGATGCAATATTGGTTTGTTGATCAAGCAAACCCATCTGTTCCTCAGGTATCATAACGCGCTTTCTGTTTCCCCCAGCACGACTACCTACTGGAATAAGAAAGTCAGGCTACTATTTGGTCTTAGGTACAGGGAGAGTGGATTGGGTGGCTACTTTGCTAGCATCCTCCAAAAGTCAAGGTTCCCCTTCCTGGTCTGAAAGGAAAGTTTGGGGATTTTCTGGTAGATTAGTGGTAAATTGTGAATTTAGTATCATAAAACTTTAGTGTTGGGAGGTAGAGATGAACTAGTCTAACCTTTTCACTTTTCAGATGGGAAAATGAAGATAGTCCTAATACTGATCTCACTGAAACATAGATTGGAATTGAAGTTGATAATATGGATGTTTTCTGAGGCATCTAAACCCACCAACAGAGCATAATGAAATGGGCTCTGGATTTAGAATAAAAGGACTTTGGGCCTGAATGTTTGCCTTTTCTATCTGCAGGACCTTGGGCAAGTCATCCAATTACCCTGGACCTCAGTTTCCTTATTTGTAAAATGAGGAGGTGGATTAGACAACCTTTAAGTCAACAAACATTAAAGTGCCTACTATGCATCAGGCAGGACCACTGGGTGGCGCTGTCGTGCATAGAGTGCCAGACCAGGAGTCAGAAAAACTGAGTTCGAATTTGACCTCAGACACTTACTGGCTTTGTGTCCCTGGGCAAGTCACTTCACTCTCTATTGGCCTCAGTTTCCTCACCTATAAAATGAACTTATAAGTGAAATGGCAAACCATTCCAGTATCTTTGACAAGAAAACCTCAAATGGGGGCGGCCAGGTAGCACAGCGAGTAAGAGCACCGGCTCCAGTGTTGAGAAGACCTGGAGATCGAATCCCGGGCTCAGACACTTAGCACCCACCCAGAAACACCTGGCCGTGTTACCTTGAGCAAGTTACTTAACCCCAATTGCTTAGGGGCGGCCAGGTGGCTCAGCGAGTAAGAGCACAGGCTCCAGTGTCGGGATGACCTGGATCAAATCCGGGCTCAGATACTCAGCACCACACCCAGAAATAACTGGCCGTGTAACCTTGAGCAAGTTACTTAACCCTGATTGCTTTATAAAAACAAAAAACAAAAAAAACCTCAAATGGGGTCATGCACAGTTGCATAGGACTGAAAAAATGACTCAGCAGCAGCAAATGTTCCAGGCACTGTGCTAAGTGTTAGGGACATAGGTAGAATGGACAGGACTTGGCAGTTTGGAGAGTGGAATCCACGATGACATCCAGGTTTTGAGCCTGAGTGACTAGGAAGATGGTGGTGCCCTCAAAAGTAATAGGAGAGTTAGGAAGAAGGGAGGGTTTTGTGGGAAAGGTAATGAGTTCTGTTTTTGACATGATGAGTTTAAGATATTTATGGGCCATTGAGTTTGAGATGTAAAATAGGCGGTTGGAGGGGTACCTAGATGATGCAGAGCACCGGCCCTACAGTCAGGAGAACCTGAGTTCAAATCCAGCTTCAGATACTTAACACTTACTAGCCGTGTGACCTTGGGCAAGTCACTTAACCCCAATTGCCTTGCTTTCCCTCAAAAAAAAAAGGGCAGTTGGAAATGTGAGACTGGAGAGTAGGAGAGAGGTGAGGGCTGGGATAAATAGTTCTAAGAATTGTGCAGAGAGATGAGAATAGATACACGTGCCCTTATGAGCTTACCAAATGTGAAAGTCTAGAAGGATAAGAGAAGAGGGCCCAGGACAGATTCTTGGGGAACACTCACATTTAGTGGATGTGACCTGGATGAAAGAGACTGAGGGGTGGGTGAGAAGGTAAGAGCAGTGCCAGGGACCCCTTCGGCTTCAGATCTGTGGTCCTATGATCTAGCAGTATTCTCCACTCTTTGCATTTTTTCTTCATATTTTTTCCTTTTCCTTTTTCTCCTAGAATCTCCACCTCTGGTTTAGGCCCACTAGTACTCCCACGGCCATTGTTTGGGATAAAAATAGACCCTCAGGTTTAAAAAGGTATTAATGATCCCTGTGCTAAAATTTCAGATGGATGGACATGCCATGGGGGGTTTGGTCTGCTTGGTCCTCTTTATTTTTCCTTTTTGGAGGGGGAAGGTAGGGCAATTGGGGTTAAGTGACTTGCCCAAGGTCACATGGCTAGTTTTTGTGTTAAGTATCTGAGGCCGGATTTGAACTCATGTCCTCCTGACTCCAGGGCCAGTGCTCTATTCACTACGCCACCTAGTTGCCCTGAGATTCCAGAAGTCGTCCTCCTTCCATTAAATTCTGGAGGTTAATATTTGAGGCTGGCTCCTCCTGCCCAAGTAACTTTTGCCACCTAATGAGTAAAAGCTTTATCAGATTATTGTTGTTCATTTGTTTCAGTTGTGTCTGACTCTTCGTGACCCTATTTGGCATTTTCTTGGCAGAGATACTAGAGTGATGTGCCATTTTCTTCTCTAGTTCTTTTTACAGATGAGGAAACTGAGACCAATAGAGTTTAGTGACTTGCTCAGGGTCACACAGAAAGTTAAGTGTGTGAGGCTGGATTTGAACTCAGGAAACTCATGTTTTCCTGACTTCAGGTTTGCCACTCTATCAGCTGTGCTGCCTAGCTGCCCCTTGAACTTGGTTTAGGGTTAAAAAATGTTGTATCCATTGTGTAATGTCACAAGTGTCAGAAAATACTTCTGACCCCCCAAAACTGCCTTCCTGCCATCCATCTTTGAGAAACGTGAAAGCACATCATTCTTTTGATTTAAGCCAAACAATGTGACTTCTGTTAAAAAACATCTCATTCTGGGAGAGGTAACACTTTAAAACTTATCAGTTACTTGTACCTAAGTGTGAATGACTTTTCTTAGGTTTTCTTTTGACAGGGATGAATGTGGACATAGTCACTGACCCCTAGAATCTTGGAGTTCGAAGAGGCCACAAAAGCTCTATGCTAAGTTGTGTTTGAAGGCAGGAATCTTTTCTACACCAGGTGTCTGACATTTGCTCATCCTTTCTCCACTTTGAGATCTCCAGGGGCAAAGAATTCACTGCTTTTTGAATCAACTCATTCCATTTTGGGGCAGCTGGAATTGTTCGGGATGGTTGGGTGGTTTTTGGTTTTTTGGTTGTTTTTTGTTACATATTGCCCAATACTGTTCTGAAACCTCCCCTCTGGGGATAGGCCTAACAAATCTAATACCTTTAACCACTTGACAATCTTTTAAATGCTTGAAAACAGAGACCAATTTCTTCTAAATTACCTCTTCTTCAGGTTAAATTTCCCAAGTTCCTTCAACCCATTCAGAAGGGGAACCACTGAGGTGAGGGTGTCCAACAAGTTTGGAAAAAGTTAGCAACGAGTGAGGAAGCAAATTGCAACCAGTTTGCCATGGTCAGCCCTGAATGGGCGACTTCCTCTCCTTTGACACACCCTATTTTGTCTATTGGTTCCAACCCTCTTCCAATTTGGAAACAAAATAATCTTTTCCTTGAGGGGGTTGGAAGAAATGGCATGGTAGGAACTAACAGTAAGAAGGGGAGCCCAGGAGAGAAGGGATCACTGGAGGTGTGAGGTGGAAGGGGGTGTTGCCTTGGACACTGGAATCAATCAAAATGGGCTTGCCAAAGGCAGCTTTAGTTGGTTGCCTAGCAAAAAGCCCACAGGGACTGGATCAGGGAACCGGAGGAGGCTGGTCAGGAGAGTGGCTCCCAGGGGAAAACCCTCCTTGATTTCCCCAGGGAAACTTTCTCCAAGTGTTTGGTTAAGAGAATGTGAACCTTTGGTCAGACACTTCACAGCCGTAGGTAGGGATGAGAGGGCTGTGGAAGAAGGCTGAGAGTCAGAATTAGACCTTTCCCGGAAAGAATACTTCTCCACTGAGCCAGTGAGGGGTTACCAGGGCTCACTTGTACAACCTGAACTCACTTAATTTGCTCTGTCTCCAAAGTCTGGGCCCATTCTGGGTTAGAACTGGGGCTGTAACTCAGGACAATCAGCGGTGACAGTAGCCCTGAAGGTGCATTTTGAGAACAAAACACTTACCTAAAGTTCACCACATGGCAGTCACTCCATGGATAACCAGAAAGTGTCTGGGGCCAGGGTCAGATCTGGTGTTAGACATAAATACAGGGCAGCTAAGAGGCACAGTAATAGAGGGCCAGGCCTGGAGTCAGGAAGACTCATCTTCTTCAGTTCAAATCTGGCCTCAGACACTTACTAGCTGTGTGACCCTGGGCAAGTCACTTAACTCTGTTGGCCTCAGTTTCCTCATCTGTAAAATCATCTGGAGAAGGAAATGGGGAACCTCTCCAATATCTTGGGCAAGAAAACCCCAAATTGTCATGAAAAGTCAGACATGAGTGAACAACACCAAATAGATATAGAAGGTAGTGCTTCTGTGGTGAGATAATAAGGGGGGGGAAGCCACTGACACCCCCTTACCTTTCTCATCCCTAGCCACTAAAATCCTGGACCAATTGCAAGGCTATTGTCTACAAGTTTTACTTCAGAGCATTATATTTCTAGCGCAAGGGTTCTTAACCTTTTTTGGGTCATGGATCCCTTGTGCAATCTGGTGAAGATTTTCTCAGAAAAAAAATTTGCATAAAATATATAACAATCTACATAGGTTATAAAAGAAACCAATTATAATTAATCAAAATAACAATTGAAAAAAAAAACATTTGCAGATGCCAGCTCTAGCTTAAGGCACTGGTCCCAGTGAAAATGCAATTCCTCCAGGAGAAACCATGTTTTAAGCCTATATTTACCAGCTCTGTGTCCCTTCAATATGGCTGGCACAGCGGTACCATGCTATTCTTCCTGTTTTGTTTTGGTTTTTTTGCTTTTTTTTTTGGAGGGCAATTGGGGTTAAGTGACTTGTCCAGGGTCACATGGCTAGTTTTTGTGTATGCTAATCTTCCTAAAACACCACTTTTATCCTGTTACTTTCCTGCTTAAGATGCCATAGTCACTTCCTATTTCCTATCAGATCAAATTCAGACTCTTCATCCTGGATCTAATACTCCCATCATCATCAACCTCATTGACCACTGCTCCCCAACATACACTTTCTGCTCCTTGAAGAAGCTTTCTTGCTAACTTGACCAACACTGCATTTTCCATATTCTCTACCTGAAATGCTTTCATCAGGATCTTAGGATTTTGGATTGGAAAGAAAATCACTCACTCCAACTTCTCATTTGCCTTTCCAACCATTATTCACCTAATATATAGCTATGGTACAGCGGGGAAAAAAATTGGATTTGGAATCAGATATCTTGGGTTTAAATCTCAAGTTTATCATTTGTGACATTTGTGAGCATATGGAAGTCATTTCTCTTTGTGCTTCAATTTCTTTTTCTGTAAAAAAAATGGGAGGTTGGATTAGAACAGGGTTTTTAACCTATTTTTGGTCATGGACACCTTTGATACACTGCTAAAGCCTATGAAGCCCCTTTCAGAATAATGTTTTTAAATATATAAAATAAAATAAATAAATAAAAGGATTGCAAAGGAAGTCAGTTGTATTGAAATACAATTATCAAAATATTTAAAAAAAACAAGTTTGCAGACCCTAGTGTTAGAACCTCAGGGAAAGATCTCCAAAGTCTCTTCTAGGTCTATTTCCTATGATCCTTCCTTTAATATTCTGTACCAATAATCATCATTCTGTTGAATTTCTATGGCACTTAATCACAGAATTTAGCCCTTAAAATGTGTAAATCTATATCTTTATCTATATCTTTATCATCTATATTTCATCTTTATCAATCTATCTAAGATTTTGGATTTGTGTGTGTGTGTGTATGATTTACATGTGTTAGACCCTGCTCTGTTGGAGTTAAAAATCAAGGTACATAGACAAGAATAAATCTTCAGAATTTAGAGAAACATGGGAAGACTTATATGAACTGATGCAAAGTGAAATCAGCAGAACCAGGAAAACAATAAATGCAATGACTACAACAATGTGAATAGAAAGAACAACAACAAAAATAAGAACTCAATGTCATGTAATTATAATGCTCTGGAAGAGGAGATCGAATGATGTAATTCCCTTTCTTCTTTGAGTAGGTGGGGAACTAAAGATGTAGAACACTGTATAGGCTGTTAAAAAATTTGGTTAGTTTTATTGGACATGTTTTTAGTCCTTGTTAAAAATAGATTTCTATTGATATATGTTGTTTTTATATAACTTAGATTTAATCCTGTGTCTCTTCTCTTTCCTCCTCCTAGAAAGTGATCCCTTGTAAAAAAAAAAAAAGAATTAAAAAAAGGAAAAATCAGTAAAATGTATCAGTACATTGAAAGAATCTGATGTTATATGCAATGTTACATACTCACATTTCTTTTTTTTGCTTTTTGGAGGGCAATTGGGATTAAGTGACTTGCCCAAGGTCACACTGCTAGTTTTTGTGTTAAGTGTCTGAGGCCATATTTGAACTCAGGTCCTCCTGACTCTAGGGCCAGTGCTCTATTCACTGCACCACCTAGCTGCCCCCATACTCACATTTCTTTTGGGAGCAATTTGTTCCTTACATTTTGGCAACATTCATCTTCAATTGTTTTGTGTTTTTCTTTCTCATTCTTTGTCATAAGGGGTGGCTCTCTGGGTGAGAGAATGAGGAAGAATTTATTGGGAAATGAAAGTGATATAAAAAGATAGCATTATTTTAAAGAATGAATCTTCCTTGTGTCTTTTGTCGGAGAAGCCTGAGGTTAAGTATATAACAGGTTCTCTACATATGAGTGTATAGTACATAGAGCTCTAGATTAGGAAACCAAGAGACTTGGGTTGGAATTCTAGGTTGGTCACATAGTGGGCCTCAGTTTCCTCATGTCTCATCTGACTCCAACATTCTGTGACTCTGTGAAATACGAATTGAATTGAGTCAAATAGAATAATCACTTGTCTTATACATAACATTAATACCTTGGAGTCTGTAATAATTTTATCCCCAGGGGCCAAGCTAGGGAGCTCATTGTAAGTGAAAACACTTTTTAATGAGGTCCTTTTATTATTCCATTAAGCAACCCCTTTGGATAGAAGTTCAAGATGGATCCACCTTCTACTGAATGTGCTCTATAGTATTATAGGGAGGTTCTAGTAAAGCAAGGGCTCTTAACCTGGGATCTGAGAACTTTTTTTTTTTAAAGCAATCGGGGTTAAGTAACTTGCTCAAGGTTACACGGCCAGTTATTTCTGGGTGTGGTGCTGAGTGTCTGAGCCTGGGATTCGATCTCCAGGTCGTCCCAACACTGGAGCCGGTGCTCTTACTTGCTGAGCCACCTGGCCGCCCCGAGAACTTTTCTATTGTTATTATTTCGACAACTTTGTTTCAATGGGATTGATTCCCTTTGTAATCTTATATATTTTAATTTATTAATGAAAAAATTAGTCCTGAAAGAGAGCTTATAGGCTTTACCAGACTGGGAAAGCAGTCCATGGCTCCCAAGAAGGTTAAGTAAGAACCCTCATATCTAGTTTTGTTTATGTGAACATTAAGAGTTTTTGTTGGACCCTGTATATATTTTAGGATGTAAGCTTTTCAAAGGCAGCAAAACAAGTACTGCTATTGAAAGAGAAAACCCACATCATTTGGGGAGGGGATCAACAAACTGTGATAAATGATTGTGATAGAATACTATTGTTCTATAAGAAATGACAAGCAGGGTGATTTCAGAAAAACCTGAAAAGACTTATGTGAACTGATGCATGATGAAGTGAATAGAACCAGAGAATGTTGTACACAGTAATAATAATATTCTTTGATGAAGAACTCTGGATGACTTAGCTATTCTCAGCAATAAAATGATCCAGGACAATCCCAAAGGACCAATACTATCTGCCTCCAGAGAAAGAACTGACATTGATTGAATACAGTGTATTCAATACAATACATTGAAGCATGCCACTTTTCACTTTATTTCTTTCATTATTTTTGTTTTATTCAAGTCTTCTTGTACAAAATATGGGAATGTTTCACATAATTGCAAATGTATAACCTATATCTGATTGTTTACCATCTCTGAGAGGTGGGAAGGGAAAGAATAGAATTTGGAACTCAAAACTTTAAATAAAATGTTAAAAAAGAGAGAGAGAAAGCCCAGACTTACAAAACAGATGTTTAAGGGGTGACTATATTATCAAAGTATAATTACTTCTCAAGATACCTTTCTACAAAGTCTTTAGAAAGCAGGCTTACCTAGCACATTTAAAGTAGGATTCACTTTATTAAAAATAGATAACATTTATATAGTACTTACTATGTGCCAGGCTCTGTGTTATTTTACAAATATTATCTCATTTGATCCTTACTACAGTCCTAGGATGTAGATCCTATTATCTCCATTTTACAGATGCAAAAACTGAGGCGCACAGAGGTTAAATGATATGCTCAGGGTCACCCAGGTATTGCGTGTCTGAGACTGGATTTGAACTCAGGTTTTTCTGACTCCAAGCCCAACTTCTCTATCCATTGATCCACTTAGATGCTTTACAAAAACTTGATTTATACATTCTTTTTCAGGATTATATATATATATTGCATAAAGTAGAAGTATATTTGTAATTGCTGTTTCAAGATAAAAACAAAGTTCTTAAGGGGAATTCTGGGGAGTACTTATTCCATAATCAAAGTCAACATACTTGTCAAGGTCTCTAGGACTAGTTCTTAAGTTCCTAGTTCCTAGTTCCAGTTCCTAGTTCCTAGTTTCTAGTTCCTAAGTTCCTGGTTCCTAGTTCCTAAGTTCCTAGTTCCTAGGTTTCTAGTTCCAGTTCCTAAGTTCCTAGTTCCAGTTGCTAAGTCCTAAATTCCCATTTCTAGTTCCTATGTTCTTACTTTCTAGTTCAAATTCCTAAGTTCCTGGTTGCTAGTTCCTAGTTCCCAGTTACTACTTCCCAAGTTCCAGTTCCTAAGTTCCCAGTTCCAGTTCCTAAGTTCCTAGTTCCTGTTCCTAACTTCCTGGTTCCTAAATTCCTGGTTCCTTGTTCCAGTTCCTATTTCCTAGTTCCTAAGTTCCCTTCCTAATTCCTAAATTCCAATTCCTAGTTCCTAAATTCCCAATCCCTCAGTTCCCAGTTCCAGTTCCTAGTTCCTAGTTCAGTTCCAGTTCCTAAATTCCTAGTTCCTAAACTTCCAGTTCCTTCCTAAATTCCTAGTTCCACTACCTAAGTTCCTAATTCTTAGTTTCCTAGTTCCTAAATTCCTAGTCCCAGTTCCTAATTTCCTGGTCCCTAAATTCCTGGTTCCTTGTTCCAGTTCCCAGTTCCTAGTTCCTAAATTCCTATCCTAATTTCTAAATTCCAGTTCCTAGTTCCTAAGTTCCCAGTTCCATAGTTCCCAGTCCCAGTTCCTAAGTTCCTAGTTCCAGTTCCTAAGTTCCTGGCTCCTAGTTCCACTTCCTAGTTCTTAAATTTCAGTTCCTAGTTTCTGAGATTAGCAGCAAACAAAAGGAAGAGGGGGTTAGGAGCCCAGGTTGTGAGCCCTCAGAGAATGCAAACTCCCCTCCAGATATTCTTATTTATCTGGAGAAAGTGACCTTGCCGGAGCACATGGGACCATTGCCAGGGACCATGAGAGCTCTTTAAATCCAGATGTAATTATTAGGCAGGGCCAGGCTTGGCCAGTGGCCCTGGGCAGCTACACATTAAAAGACAACCAAAGCTGCTGGACCCTTGTCACAGCAGCTACTGCCATAGACCTCTCCTGGGTGCTATGACCCTGCTTGTACTGTGACTGCATGTTCATGGCTTGTATTTACCCTTGAACTCCAGTTCTCAGGACTGTTCTGACAACTACCTAGGCACTACTCTGCTTGGCCTTTTGGACAGAGGCCTGTGGCTCCATGGCCTAACATGTGGTTTCAGTGACTGGCTTACCTGGGCAGGGACTGACTCTGAAAGTGCCCCATTTAGGTTCAATGTCATAACAAAATGGGCCAGTCACCAGTTTAACAAGAGGAGATTTACTTCGTCAGAGCAAAGGAAGGATGTTAAACAAGGACTGGCATTGAGGGGACCTCGAATTGGTTGAGCTTCAGTTCCCTTGCCTGGGATGCCCATCATGTTCTGCCAGACAAGCGTCAGAGAGATCCTCCTCAGGCATGCTTTGTACTCAGGCAGACAAGGAGTGATGCCAGCACTTTGGTCCCCTGAGCCAACCAAGTCTTGAGGATAGTTTCAATATATTTTAAAGGCAAAATGAGCCTAACTTGGATGGGGAAAGGGGTTAGGTTATTACTCCTACCCACCCCACTGCCCTAGCTGACCCCAACTACTATTATTGCCTTAAACTTTGCATTTATTCCTCCATGATCCAGACCAATAAGCCGGGACTAGTCAGCTACTCGGGCATAGCAAGTACCGCCGCTAAGTGAGTGAGTGAAAAGAACAAAGTATTTACAGTCAGGCAGCCTGGGTTAAAATCCTGGCTCTGTTACTTATAACCTGCGTGTGTTGCTCATTCATTTCAGCTGTGTTTGACTCTTTGTGATCCCATTTGGGGTTTTCTTGGAGTAGTTTGCCATTTCCTTCTCCAGCTTATTTTACAGATGAGGAAGTTGAAGCCAATGGGGTGAAGTGACTTGCCCAGGGTCACACAGCTAGTAAGTGTCTGAGGCTGGATTTGAACTCATGTCTTCCTGATTCCAAACCTAATGCTCTATCCTCTGTGCCATCCATTTGCTTCTCCTTTCGACTGGCCTCCATATAATAATAATAGGAGCTAATCTTTATACAGAGCTTGAGGGTTTGCAAAAAAATTTCCATATATCATCTCACTTGATTAATAATACATTGACACTATGAGGAGCTGCTATTACTCCCATCTTATAGATGAGGAAACTGATGCTGAGAGGTCAGGTTACTTGCCCAGGATCATACAGGGAGTGATATCTGAGATGGAATTCAAATTTAGTTCCTCCTGAGTCCAAATCCAGCATTCTCTCCCTAAGGTCACCTAGCTGTGACCTGATGTCACATTTATATGTCAGCATTTATATGAATTTTTCAGGTTTGATGAGTACTTTATAGGTATTATCTTATTAGATTCTCACAATAACCTGGGAGGTTATCTGTGTTTTACAGGTGGGAAAAAATGAAGCCAATAAAATAATAATAATAAAAAGCTAACACTGATGTAGCATTTACTATGTTTCAGGACCTATACTATACACTCTATAATTATTATCTCAGCTGATCCTCACAACAATTCTGTAAGATAGGTGTTAATATTATCCCCATTTTGCAAATGAGAAAGTTAAGACAAAAAGGAAGTGAAGTGACTTGTCCATGGTCACACAACTAGGAAGTGTCTGAGGCTGGATTTGAACTCAGGTCCTCCTGACTAGATCTGGTGCTCAGGGGAAGTTGACTAGAGCTAGTAAGTTGTGAGGCTGGGCCTCGAATCCAGGATTTCTGACTAGAAATCCAGTCCTCTTTCCATGGAAATACAAGTGATTCAATAACTTCAAAAGTATAAGCTCTGGGAGCTTCTCCTCTAGAGTTGTATTCTCAGACTTAATGAGAAAAACCAGTACGGGCACTGGAAACACTCCAGATCCCAAAGATGAGATCATCACACTGGTGCCCTGGAAATTTCCATTCACCAACTCAGCCTGAGCAAATGACAATATATGGAGAAGAAGGCGGATTTCAACCTTTCCCTTTTTTTATCTGTGAGTCTCCCCCAGAGGGGAAAGCATGCCAGAAAAAATAAAAACTGTGTGAGCCGGTAAAATGTTGGTATTTGTCGATAAGACTGCACGTCAGAACAGCAGTCCTCAAGAAGGCCTTTTCTCCAGATATGAGCTGCTGTGGATTCTTGCTGGGATAGGGACCGTCTCCTATACTTTCGTTTATTTTCTATTCAGAGGTGGCCTATCTCTTTAATTAGTATCTTTCCTTTCTAACTCTCTTTCTATTTCAATCAATCAGTCAACATTTACTAAGTGCCTTGTATGTGGGGCACCATAGCATGGGCTGGGGATGCAAAAAGAATAAAAGACGTCCCTGTCCTCAAGGAGCTTACAATCTAATGGGGAGATAACATGCAAACAGATATATACAAAACAAGTTATGTGCAGGATAAATTGGAAATAATTAAAAGACAGAAAGCATGGAAATTAATAGGGGTTGGGGAAGACTTTCTGTAGAAGGTGGGGTTTTAATTGGACCTTAAAGGAAGCCAGGAAGGTCAGTAGTCAGAGGGGAGGAGGACTTTGGATGACGGACAGTCAGAGAAAATGCCCAGAGCTGAGAGATGGAGGGTCTTATTAGTGGAACAGCCAGGCCAGTGTCACTGGATCAAAGAGTGGGTGCTGGGGAGATTGCATTTGCCCTGAATTTTGCCTTCATCAGAAAGTCTTCACTTTCCTGGCTTCTTAATCTTTGTCCAAATTATCTTGGTCATGGATTTTATGTTTTTGTGTGTGTGTGTGTGTGTTTTTTTTTGAAATGGGGTAAAGTGACTTGTCCAGGGTCACACAGCTAGTAAATGTCTGAAGTCAGATTTGAACTTGGTTCCTTTTGACCCCAGGGCTAGTGCCCTATCCACCATAACCCCTAGCTGCCTTTTGTATTTTTTTTTTTATGTATGCTATATTTGCTTATCTGCAAACACGTTGAGCGTAGGTGGGTGGCACAGTGGATAGTATTGGATTTGGAGTTTAAAAGACCTGAGTTTGAATCCCACCTCAGATACTTACTGGCTGTGTGACCTTGGATCAAGCCACTTAAACTCAGTGTGCCTAGGTTTCTCCGTCTGTAAAATGGGGGTAACACAGTGTTTTTGTGAAAATCAAATGAGATAACATGTGTAACAAGATTTTCAAGCCTTAAAAGTGCTATGTAAATGTTTGCTGCTGTTATGTCTCTCTAGTAGAATGTAACTTTCTTGAGGTCAGGGACTATCTTTTGGATGTGAAAGCGCCTTAGCCAGGTCCCAGCAAATAGCAAGCACTTAAAAAATGTTTGTGATGCATTGATTGACTCCCAATGTCCTTCCCCTTCTCGCTCCCTTTTTTTCTCCTTGGGCCCATTCTTCAGGTCTCTTGGAGCTCCCTCTGATGGCTTTGTCCCTCTACTACCCAAAAGGGTAGAAAAATCCTGGAACATAAGAGGATGGATGAGGTAGATTGTTAATGGGCAGGAAGGAGTTCAGGAACTTATATTATTCTTTTTATACTTCCAAGGTTTAATAGGCCTTTCCTACTTCCTCCTCCTCCTCCTCCTCTTTTTCCTTTTCTTCCTCTTTCTCTTCCCTTTCCCTCTCCATCTCCCTCTCCTCCTTCTATTCCTTCTTTTCCTCATCTTCCTCCTCCTCCTCTTTTTCCTTCTCCTCTTTTTTCTCCTCCCTCTCCCTCTCCTTCTATTCCTTCTTTGCCTCCTCTTCTTCCTTCTCCTTCTCTTTCTACACAAAGACCCATCTTAGGGACTTGGAAAAAGCACCCAAAGTGAGGTACTGTCTGTTGACAAATAACAGAATCCCTCCTTGACCCGATTCTGACTCAGGGAATAGGCCCCAGGAAACCTAAGGAACACACACACACACACACACACACACACACACACACGTCCTTAGAAAGTAAACCAGCAAAGAAGACTGAACATTTCAATGTCAATAAAATATTTGTTTAGTTTTTAGGTAAGTGGAATTCCACAAACACCATTTGTTGTTCCATCATTTCAGTCAGGTTCAATTCTTTGTGATCCCATTTGGGGTTTTCTTGGTGAACATACTGGGCTGGTTTGTCATTTCCTTCTGCAGCTCATTTTAAAGATGAGAAAACTGAGTCAAATAGGGTTAAATGACTTGCCCAGAGTCACACAGCTAGTAAGTATCTGAGGCCAGATTTTAACTCATGCCTAGCTGACCTACACAAACATCATTTACATATTATAAATAGCTGTCCTCCAACAGGGGAAATGGAGTGAATTAAGATAGCCATCTGAATCATATTAGAGCAGGAAAGGAGAACAAAGACCATATAGTCATTTTATAGATGAGGAAGTGAAAGACCAGAGAAGGGAAATGACTTACCCAAGGTAATAACAGAACTAGGCTTCCAAGCCAGGCTTTCTGACTCCAAAGTCTTTCTCTTCCTCCATTGTTCCATGCTGATGGTTCATGCACAGAGCAACCCTGATTCCTCATTTTGAGGAAGAAGGGTTAATATGGCTGGGCCCCAGTTATTGCAGATTCAAGACCAGCACTGATTGGATGATCCAACTAATTGTCATCTTTCTGCTACCAAAATGAGAATCTAATCCATGTAATTGTCTGTTGTTCTCTCCTCTCTCTCTCTCTCTCTCTCTCTCTCTCTCTCTCTTTCTCTCTTTTTCTCTCTCTCCTCTTTTACTCTATCTCCTCTCTGTCTCTGTCTCTCTGTCTCTCTCTCTGTCTCTGTCTCTCTGTCTCTGTCTCTTTGTCTCTGTCTCTGTCTCTCTGTCTCTCTCTCTGTCCCTCTCTGTCTCCTGTCTCTGTCTCTGTCTGTCTGTCTCTCTCTCTCTCCTGCTTCCTTTCTCCTCCCTTCCCCTCTACTCCTCCCCTTGTCTTCACTTTCCTCCCTTCCTTCCCTCAAAACTATTGATTAATATAGAACAAACTCTATGTCAAGGATTCTTTGTATCATGGACCTTTGGCAGGAGAATGTTTATTAACGTATAAAATGCATTAAAATATGTACAATTACAGAGGAAGGCAATTATATAAAAATGAAGTTATCAAAATATTTTAGCCCAGGTTAAGAACTCCTGGTATAAGATATACACAAATTTGATGATTCTAGCTCTCAACACTAAAGACCTGTAATGGTAGACTACCTTTTCTCAATCTTGTAGGATTATCATGTTGACTTTCGCTAAATCAGTGTTTATATATACATATATGTGTGTGTGTCATTTGTTTAATTAAAACATTTTTTTCAGTTCATTAGTATTGTTTTTCCTCTCCTTCCCACCTCCTTCCTCAACACCCAGTCCTTGATCTGGGGCATGTTGGACTTGCCTTCTTTAAGAAATTACAATGAAATCTCCCTTCATGGCTTATTCAGTGGTTGAAGGGTCCTTGATGACAATATATTGATAAATCTTGTTCCTTCTGGGGGAAATTTTCCACGGACACTTGGGCTTCCATTAGAGCTTACGTGTTTTGGGTTGCAGAAGGTAGGGCTGTTTGGATTGTGACTGTGGACAATTCCCCTCTGGACCATCAGGGCCTGTGTGCTGCTTTCTGACCTGAGTGGGACAATCTCCAACTTGGCCTTTTTTCTCTATTCTGCTGATTTATTTTGATAGACCCATCTTATCTAAACTTTATGCCTTCCCAGAATTCTGTACAAAACAGTTATGTAATAAATATTTGCTATGTTCTTCCCCCTACACCACTCTCATATCTCTCCCCAGTCTGGCCATGTTCATTGGCCATCCACCATACTAGGAAATCTCTCCCTCATCTCCACCTCATGACTTTCCCGGCTTCCTTTAGACTCCAGCTCAAATCCCACTTTCTATTGAAAGCCTTTGCCGGATCTCCCTTAATTCCAGTGCCTTCCCTGGGTTGATTACTCACCAAGTATCCTGTATATAGCTTGTTTGTGTATACAAACTTGTTTGCATGTTGGGTCTTTCCCATTATATTGTGAACTCCTCATTCGTAGGTTCTGTCTATGACTTTTTGTTGTACTCCCAGCCCTTAGCACTATGCCTGGCATATAGCTGCTAAATAAACGTTTATTGACTAACTGACTTATGGTCCTAGAGAGCTGCCAAGGGCACTGAGAGATTAAGTGAGTTGGCTGAGGTCACGCAGACCACAGGTACTAGAGGTGAGGCTTGAAGTCAGGTCGCCTTGACTCCTAGGCTGGCCTCCTGTACAGTCCACCATGATGCCTCTCATTACTAACTGTGTAATATAATAACCTCAGGGCCAATCTTCAGAGTCCAGAGGAGGTCGGGAACAGAGGGAATGCTGTTCTTACTTGGGCTTAGAAATTTTGCTTGGGAAAACAGGCTTGGTAGGGGTATAAGATGTAAGGAAACTGGAAAGATTAGTGGTGGGGAGTAACCATGTTATGGCTTTGAACTTTGAATCTCAAACATAGGCTTTCATATTTGATCCCATAGGGGATCCAGAGGAGCAGTGTGGAGTGTCTTGGCCTAGGAGTAGAGAGTCTGAACTCTGCCACTAACAGTTTTGTGAACAGGTCCTCTCTCTGGGCCTCACTTTCCTTATTTGTAAAATGACAGGCCCAGAATGGAGGATCTTAAAAGTCCCTTCCAGAGCTAAATTCCATGATCTTTATATTCATGTCAACTAAAACCTTATTTATGAGCTCATTTAAGGCAATGATGAGCAGGCCAGGTGCAAATTGCTGTGGAAACTGGCCCCCAGGGGAGCCCATGCTCCCTGAAGCCCATGCTTAGACAGGGGATGTCATCTGGGGAAGCATTCACTCTTTGCTTTCTCTCTCCTGGCAGAAGGGGCTTCTTCTTCCCCCCCACCCCCACCCCCACCAACTGGCTCCATAGGAAAAGGAGCCATGCCCTGTAATCAAGATGTCAGCAGGGCTCTGCCAAGGCATGGGGCAAGGGGAGTCTTCCATTTTGTTTTCCATAATTGTTGCCTAGGTTTCCAGCAGTGACCTCATTAGTATCCTAGAGAGGGGTCCCTTGTTGGTTGGGGCTGTTCTCCTGGGGACACCCCCTCCCTGTTAGGTTGCCAAGACACCTTAAACCCAAGGGATGCCCTGACATCTCCTGCTGTTCTTTCTTGTCTTGCTTCTGTTAATGCAAGATTCATGTGGGGCCTCACTTTTCCAACTTCTGAGCTGATGGTCCCACTGTATTTGGCTTCGGTCAGACCACATATGGGGTTCTCTGTTTAGTTCTTGGCACCACATCTTAGGAAGGAGACTGATGAGTGGGAGAGCATCCAGATGAGGGCCACTGTCTGGGACAGCAAAGGGCCTTGAGTTCTTGTCATATGAGGACTAGTTCAAAATAATGAGAGGCTTTAACCTGGAAAAGTGAAAACTTGGTGGGGTGGGGGAGGTACATTGAATCATATTTGTTTTCAGGTGTTTTAAGAACTATCTCTAGGAAGAGAGATTGGATTTATCTGGCTTGGCCCCAGAGGGCAGAACTGGAACCTATGAGTGGAAATTACCAAGAGACAGATTTAGGTTTCATGCAAGGAAAATCTTTCTAACAATTAGAGCTACCTAAAAGTGGGGCAGGCAGGTGGCGCAGTGGATAGAACGCCAGGCCTGGAGTTAGGAAAACCTAGCCTCAGACAGTTACTAGCTGTGTGACCTTGGGTTTGACCCTATTTGCCTCAATTTTTTTTATCTACAAAATAAGCTGGAGAAGGAAATGACATGCCCAGGGTCACAGAGCCTGCTTGTGAGGCCAGATTTGAACTCACATCTTCCTAACTCCAGGCCTGCCACATCACTGTGACTGTATCTCCAGTGTCTAGTGCAGAGCTTGGTATGTAGAAGACACTTAAATGCTAATTCACTCATTGTTGACTCATCTTCAGTGTTTGGTTCAGTAATATCAATAACAAATTACCCTAGTTCAGACCTTTGTCTTCTCACATACCGATTTCTATCCTAACTTTCTAACTTCTCTGCCTCTTGTTAGCGTATCTTCCTTTAAACTGTTTTGTATAATTATAAGCTGCATCAACCCAAAAAAAAAAAAATCTGTCGCAAGACTTTGGGTTAAGATAAAAAAATCTAGGCTCTGTTAACATGTCCATTTCTATGGCTTTATATTTATTTTCTTTCTCAAGGGATGGTTTACTAGGAAACTAAGGGGAAATTCAAATTTTGTCTCACTTAACCCAAGGAAAATAAACTTGTTCACACCCCAATCCACATCTATGTAGGGAGAGTATGAGCTAGGGGGAGAGGTCTGCTTGGTGCAGAAGCCCTCACAATTTGGAACTTAATGAAGGTTAATAGATGAGTGACATCATAGGTGTATCCCCAGTCCTTGGGATAGTTAGTTCTTTTAGCTTTTAAACTCTTGCTTTGGGTTGAGCTGTTCTGATTGAAGAGAACCAAATCAACCAGTCATTATATCTAGCTGGCCACAGACAGCCAGATCAGACCATGTTTCTCATATAATCTAGCCGTCCCCTCTGGCAATCTGGTCATAGATCCTGCCATGTCTCCTATCACATGCCCCTACTGCCCTAAGCTACCATTGCTCTTAGAAAAGATGTGCCATTTGACTGACCTATTGGTCAACTCACTATACCTGTGACTCCCAGACATGTCATTCTCTGTTACTATGTCCATATATGTGTTGACTGCCACATTAGAATGTAAGTTTTTTGAGAACAGGGAACATCACTCTTGTATTTGTAGCTTCATCTCTTATAGAGATTACTAAGTCATAATAAAAATAACTCATAACTATTCATTGAAGGAAGATAGTTGAGGGTGCTGATTCCCTCCTCCAGGAATTTTCCCTTATGAGATCACTATAGACGTTGGCTTGGAGGTTAGAATAAATACCCTGTCCATTCTTGGTTATTTCATCATTCTATCTCTCCCCTGGCCCTTTAGACCTCCGCTCTGGTGCATGCTGGAAATGACTTTCTGTGCTGTGGCACAGGGGTGCTGTAGTCTATTTTCAGAGATGCCTTGTCCTTCATCCTTGCTAATTGCATTCCAAAGATCAGGTTTAACAAATATTCATTGAGCTCCTACTATATGCAAGTATAGGTGGTTGGCACTCACAGAGAAATAGTAGATAATGATTTATAACTGGGTCTAATTGGATAATGAAAGTTGAGTTGGATTACTACAAACTACAAGACTGGTCTATTGCCAAAGCCTTCCAATCAGATGAGATAAAATATGTAAGGCATTGAACAATAAGCTTATTTAGAGGTATACGTGGACATCATATTGTAGATGTATACATGTAAAATATGTGCATATATATTAACAGATGCATGTATGCACACAAATGTTTGTTGATGCTGTCACCACTGATAGAAAGGAAGCTCTTTAAAGAGTAGTTAGTCAGTCAACAAGCATTTACTTGTTGTAACAATACACTTACTATGTTCCTGGCACTGTGATATTAGGTATTGTTTCATTTTTTTTGTCTTTGTATTACCACTGCCTAGCACAGTACTTGACAGATAGTAGGAACAATAAATGCTTGGCGATTGATGATTTATTTAAATGTCAATTTAAGACTAAAATATGGGAGATGGCACAATGTGGTAACCCCTTTTGTAGTCCTGAATTTTGGTATATTGCATTATAGACCCTAAAGCAGAGCAGACAGGTTTTTGCTGGAGCTTGGTGGAAGGAGAACTCATTGAGTCAGAGAAGAAATAGGCTCTGAGCTGGATCTTGAAGAATGGATATGAGTTGGAAAAGAGTTGGGAGAGCATTGAATGGCGCAAACATAGCATGAGCAAAGGGCATAATATGAGGCATATTCAAGGTACAGTAAGTGTGACTAAAATAGATCATTTGAGAAGGTGACTAGTTGGAGATGAAAAGCTTCCCAGCTGATTTTTGTCATACATTGTTACCCTGGGTCATTGGCAATGGTGACTCAAGGAGACAGGACTGGAAGAACCAAGACAAAGACTGGAAACAAGGCATGGGAAGCAGATGAGGACATGGACCTGTTCCAGGGAATTGAGAGCTAGAGTAATATGAAACACATTGAGCCCAGGACAAGGTCTGCCTTGGGCAGGAACCTATTTATATTCTTCCTGCTAAAATAGGTACCAATGCCTGGCTTCCCAGGGTGTGGCTAGCCTAGGACCTAAGGCTCAATGGCTAAGGCAGTCCAGCAACTTACCACAATTGAGAGATACTGACACTCTCACCTCAGAGATCTTAGGGATTTCCCTCTATTAAACTGGATCATTTTCAAATTGATTTGGAGTAAGAAGGGACTGAATAGGATCTAAAAGATGAGGAACTGGAAAAATATGAGGCTCTCTGACTCTGCTCCTTTCATTTTTGTTCCTCTTCTCTTTGTTTCTCTTTCCTCTCTTCTTGCCACTTTCTTTCTTTCTTTCTTTCTTTCTTTCTTTCTTTCTTTCTTTCTTTCTTTCTTTCTTTCTTTCTTTCTTTCTTTCTTTCTTTCTT
>NW_027185764.1:16472886-16487939 GCF_028583685.1 Petaurus breviceps papuanus
CTTTCTTTCTTTCTTTCTTTCTTTCTTTCTTTCTTTCTTTCTTTCTTCCCTCTCTCCCTTCTTGCTTATCTCCCTCCTCCTTCCTTCCTTCCTTCCTTTCTTCCTTATTCCCTCTTGTTTCATATTCCTTTCTTCCTTTTTCTGTCATTTATCATCACATCTTCTTAGATCTCCCCTCTGCTATGTGGCAGGACAACAGGGTTAGCCAGAGGAAGTTCAATGTTGAAATCCTGGGGAAAAATGTGTTTTAAATACAATGCTGTAAAAAATGTAATAAATATTTAATTTTATTTTTATTAAATACTAAATTGATGATGGCTGACACTTTATTAAAGTGTCAAAGTGAGTGTTCCTACATTCTAATTACTTATTCTAACAAGGAGGCAAAAGGCTTTGGGAGTGGAGCTGGCTGCCTGAGTGTGTGTGTGTGTGTGAGGGGCACTCCTGTTAAGTAACACCTATTAAACTATCATTTGCACCTAGAGGCATCTCATTAATACCTCAACTAGTGAAATCACACTGCCTCTATCTACCTGCCCTGGGGCACTGGGAGAAGAAACAGCTCCAGGATTCCATCCCCAGCGCCTGCATCCCCTGACCAGTAATTCCTACAAAATTAATAACAACTCTTCCCACCTAATTGAATTCCTGACAAATAAAGAATCTTGCCTGCTTTATGCTAAATGCATTCTGGGATGGCGTGGTGCGGGTAAGGATAAGGGCAAGTCATCAGACAACAAATATCTAAGAATTGACACTGAGTCAGCACCATGTCTAGACCAGTGTTCTGTTCTTAAAGGGCATGAGGGAGTGTACCGTGGCTTTTGTCCTTGATGGTGATGTTACAGATGAGGATTGTAACCCCTCCACCCCCCATACCTGTGATTTCCTTAAGTATTTATTATGGAACTGATGCCTACAAATTTATATAGGTTTTCATCAAAGCTATTTCTGTTACTCTTGTGCAATCTATTGGGTATACTATGTCCTAATGTATGATATATACGTATATGTATGTGTATATGTATATATATATGCACATACACACATGCACATATATATATGTGTGTACATATGTACACACATATATGTATGAGTGCATATACATACACACACATACACACTGGCACTTCCTTTTGTTGGTCTTAAATTTTCAAGCTCATTAGATACCCTCAATGAATCTCTTTTGAAGTTCATTGGGTACCCCCAAAATATATTGTGTTGGAATTTGGTGAACAAGTCTATAATTATCTTTTCCTCATCCTTATCTTTTCCTTCTATCTTGCCCATGACTTCTTCCCTCTTTTGTATCTCCTTTTCTTCTTTATTTCTTGTTCTCCCTCCCTATTTCTTCTTCCTCCTTCCCATTCAACCCTTTTCTGAATCCTTTACACTCCCATTTTACACACCACCCCTCTTCCCGCATACTCTAGCCTTTGTCTGCCTCGTCCATCTCTGCCTCTGTGGTCCTTCCTGCACCCTCCTCTTTTGGGAATATAGTTCCCCTTCATCTCCATTTTTCACACTTTCTCACCTATGTCCTGTAACACCCTCTTCTATGAACTCTTGTTGGGCTATGGATTGAGTAGGTAGGGCCAATATAGAAAGTTATCCAGGTTGGATTAGCTAGCTCAAAAGACTAAATACCACAGGGTTATGAGGAAACCTAAGTCTCCTGTTCCTAACAGGGACAATTCCAATCTCAACCTGGCCATTTACTAACTTTGTGACCTTGCCAGAGTCACTTCCATTCCATAGACTTGTTTCCTCATCCATAATGAAGGTGTTAGATTAGATTATCTCTAAGGTCGCTAATAGCTCTGGGTATTATTACCCTATACAGGACTAACACGTCTTCATCTGTGGGATCAATAGCATAGAATAGAAGAAAGATAAAGGAAAGTTTCCTGTTTGTGTTCCTCCCTAGATATAGTATGTTAGGAGGGAATAAACCAGCCCCTAATGAACCCACTCATAACCCAAGTGCTAAGGATTTCCACTGTGCCTGATCTCCTGACAGGAGCAGTCAGTTATTCTAACTAGCACCCACTAGCTTATCATTTGGTATCTCATAATCATGCTATTAACTCAGCTTTGGATACTCAATGCCTTCCCAACTCCCTTGGCTTCCTCTTCCCTCTGACTGGAGGTTTGGAGGGGGGAACACTAAACTTCTCTTAAAGCTTTCCTTTATAGGGGCATCTGAGTGATGTGAGGGATGGAGCACCAGTGATGGAGTCAGGAGTTTGGTTCAAACCCAGCCTCAGACACTTACTAGCTGTGTGACCCTGATCAAGTTACTGATTACTCACCCCCCCACCAAAGAGCTTTCCTTTATAGAGGGCTAGGATCTGGATTTTCCAGCTAACTTTCTGCAGAATATCACCCTTTCAGCTTCCTTTTGTGTGTTGTTTTCCTCCATTATATTGTAAGTACATAGTTGGCACTTAATAAATGTTTATTGTACTGTGTCATGCTGTATTGCCAGGTTAAGCTCTGGAGATACAAAAAAAGACAAAATATGGTCTTTGCTCTTAAGGAGCTTACAAGCAAATGAATGAATGAAAATCATTTAATAATGGCTAACATTTATATGAGGAAACAACTAGGTGGTTCAGGGGGTAGAATGCTGGGTCTGGAGTCAGAGGGACCTGAATCCAAATCTGGTCTCAGACACTTACTAGCTGTGTGACCCTGGGCAAGTCACTTAACCTCTGTTTGCCTTAATCCACTGGAGAAGTAAATGGCAAACCACTCCAGTATCTTTGCCAAGAAAATACCATGGATAGTATGGTCCATAGAGTCATAAAGAGTCAGACACAACTGAGTAGAATTGATATAAGATTTTATATAACATTTTATAATTTGTATAACATTTTATAAGTATCATCTCATTTGATCCAAGCAATAATTGTATTAGCTATTATTAC
The DNA here is from genome assembly GCF_028583685.1 of Petaurus breviceps papuanus. Lineage (NCBI taxonomy): Eukaryota > Metazoa > Chordata > Mammalia > Diprotodontia > Petauridae > Petaurus > Petaurus breviceps. The sequence continues at coordinate 16,475,817 of NW_027185764.1, forward strand.
TCTCCCATTTCCAGAATAAGAAACTGAGACACAGGTTAAGTGACTAAGTTAGTGAGTATCTGGTCTTTCTGATTTAAAATCTTGTTTGTACCTAATCTATCAGGCCACCTAGATGCCTCAAGCACTTACCATATTCTAGGCACTGTCCAAGGTTCTGGTGATATAAATACAAAAAGAAAGATAGTTCCTACCCTGGGTGAGCTTGAATTCTAATGGGAGAAGACAACGTATGTGGTCAAGTGGTGGCTACAGAGGGGTGTTTTGGCCTGGGAAGTCACAGGAATGGTGAATGGAGCCATAAGACAATTGATTCATCCTTTTCAGGAATGGAATGGTTACCATTCTGAGAGCAAGAGAGCTCCAACCATTTAGCGGTAAAATGGTCAGAATGCATTGGGTTATGGGTCTGGGAACACTGAGACTTGGTGAACTCTCACCGTTCAGGAGCCCAGGGTCTTAGGACAAGAGCTGGAATACTGAGTGGGAATGGAAAAGCTTAATAATTACATCTGTTCAAAAGTAGAGTGGGCTGTCCTGAGAGATGATAGACTCCCCTTCAGTGAAGATCTTCAAACAAAATCTGGAAAGTCACCTGTTGGTTGGGTATTTTGTAGAGGGTATTTCTATTCAAGTCTGGGTTGGACTGCCTGGTCATTTCTGGTCCCTTCTAACTTTGACATTCTGTGATCCTTGACTTCACCCTATAGACAATGAAACATGTGAAACAATGAAACAATGTGAAACATGGGAGTGAAATGATCAAATGGATATTTTAGGTAGATTCTTCTAGCAGTGGCATGTAGAACAGTTTGGAGAAAGGTTTCTTAGTCTTCTTTGTGTTATGAACCTCTTAGGCAGTCTGATGAAACCTACATACTCCTTTTCAGAAGAATGGTTTTAAATGCATAAAATAAAAGAGTGATTAGAAAAGAAACTGACAATATTGAACTAAAGATATAATTTCCCCAATCTAATTGGAGGTCTGTGGATCCTACTTTAAGGGTCCCTGGCCTGAAGGGAAGGGAGATTAGAGGTAGGGAGACCAGGTAGAATGATATTGTAGCAGTCCAGGTATGATATGATAAGAGCCTGAACTAGACCAATTTCCATGATGGAGAAGTCATGGGGAAAACCAAAATGGGATTTAAGAGTCCTTCAGGGTCTTTTCATCATAAGAGACTGTTGAGTAGATTGGGCAGTAGGAGAAGGTACAACTTGAAGGGCTGAAAATTAGTGGATGAATAGTGTAGAGAAGAGAGGAGAAGAGAAGAGAAGAGAAGAGAAGAGAAGAGAAGAGAAGAGAAGAGAAGAGAAGAGAAGAGAAGAGAAGAGAAGAGAAGAGAAGAGAAGAGAAAAAAAAAGAAGATATGAGAGGAGAGGAGAGAAGAGGAGGGGAGGGGAGGGTGAGGAGATGTGATGAAGGTTAGGATGTAGAATATAAATAGTTCTTTGCTCAGTAAGATTATCCCACCTCCATCTCCCAAACCAACATCAAAATATTAGGTTGAAATATCAACTCTTTCTCACATAGGATCATAGATTTGGAGCTGGAAGGTACCTTCTTGGAGAAGAGATTAAAATACTGTTTAAGAAGAATAATTAGACAAGAAAGCCTTATTCAATTCAGCGCCTCAGCATCAACCATGACCAAATTCTATAACGTCATGCTAGTAGAACTACATAGTATAGGGTATAATACATAGTATATTGGCAATAAAGTCAGAGGATATGGGTTCAAATCCCACCTCTGACATTTCCTAGTTGAGTGAGCTTGGACAAGTCACCTAATATGAGACAACCAGGGGCATGATGGGTAGAGAGTCAGATCTGCAGTTAGGAAGACCTGATTTCAAATCCAGCTTCAGGCATTTGCTAGCTGTGTGATCATGGTGCACGTTACTTAATCTGAACATTTTCACGGGTTGTCTCTCACACTTGTAAAGCTCTACTTTCTCGTCTTTACCCTTAGCTTCCTTGATTTTCTTCCAGTCCAGCTAAAATCCCACCTTCTACATGAAGCCTTTCCCAATCCCTCTTCACTCTTGTACCTTCCCTCGGTTGATTATTTCTCATATCCTGTATATAGCTCGTTGGTAAATAATTGTGTATTGTATACTTCATTAGATTGTGAGCTTCTTGAGGGCAGGCACTGTCTTTTGCCTGTCTTTGTATTCCCAGTCCTTAGGACAGTGTCTGGCACATAATGAGAATTTAACAAATGTTTATTGACTGATCTTGTCTCTGCTTGTCTCAGTTTCTTCATCTATAAAATGGGGATAATAATACCACTTATTTTACAGGGTTATCATGAGGATAAAATGAGATAAGGTTTGTAAAACACCTTGGAAACCTTAAGATACTATATAAATGTTAGTTAATAATAATAATAGTAATAACAATACACTGATGGAGTTTAATGCAGATTCAAGCATACTATTTTTCACTTTCTGTATTTTCTCATGTTTTCCCCCCTTTGGGCCTTTCACAACATGACTAATATGGTAATATGTTTTGCATGATTGAACATGTATAACCTATATCAAATTGCTTACCATCTCAGGGAGGAGGGAGGTGAGGGAAGGAGAAAATTTGGAGCACAAAATTTAAAAAAATGAATGTTAAAAATTTACATGTAATTTGCATATAATTAATAAAATACTTAAAAAAAATCTCTTTGACTTCAATTTCCTCATCTGTAAAATAAAGGGGGATTGGACTAGATTAGAAGTTCTAAAAGAGTGGTCTACGGACCCCTAAGGGTCCCTGAGACCCTTTTAGGAGGTCTACAAGGTCAAAACTATTCTCATAATAATGCTAAGAGGTTTTAATTTTTAATTCAGTAAATATTGATAGATATAATTCACATAAACAAAAGCTCTTTAGAGTATCTTCAATAATTTTATGAGTGTAAAGGGGCTCTTAGCCCAAAAAAGTTTGTGACCCACTAGACTCCATGGCCTTGGAGATCCCTTATAAGCCTAGATGTGATCTGAGAGCAGTGTGAGCACTCAGACTGGTCCTGCCTATATAAAGGTCTCAGATACATTTTATATAGCAATGCCCTCCCTTTCATTACACTTATTGAAATTTATACCTGGCCTTCAAGACCCATCTCAGGTTTCACATCTTCTTTGACCCACCAGCAGTGATTCTTCCTTGATTTAGTTTAATTTTTAATAAATTTAAATTAAAATAAAAAATTAAAAAGTTATTATGCACTCACTGTGTATAAGCACTGAGCGGGTTGGGTACACAAAGAGAAAAATAGAAGATCCCTACACTTGAAGGAACATGTATTCTACTGGGAGATATAACCAATAAGCAGATGAATAAATGCAAGGTAATTTGAACAAGGTGGAGAACACTACCAAACAGGGAAATCAGGGAGGGCTTCCTGTAAAAGGTGGCAATAAGCCAAGTTTCAAGGAAGATTCCTCAAGGAAGTCTAGGAACCTGGACTGGACTTTTTAAAATTTCCAAGTATAAGATGGTTTGACTCTAGCCCCACTTTCTTAGGGCTAAGCCTGTTTATTATTTTACCCCCATTAGGTTCTCTGGAACTCCAGAAGCATCGAAGAGTCTCTTTTCTCTACAGCTGGCTCAAGCTCCCATTGGTTATGCTTTCCCATTTTGGGGGGCCCCAGTGACTAGCATTCCAATTCCATTTAACCACTTAACATCAGATTAATTTTTACAAAGGGATATTTACTTCAAAGACATAGCAAGGACAAAATGTCTCTCAACACCTTGGAAAATCATCTCTTTATCCATTTATCCCCACCCTCACTCCCATGATACCACTGTGGGTTCTAGGCAGGGAGCTACATAGCCTATGGAAAAAGGCTGCTCCTAACCACATGGTAGGTCAATGTAGAATGTCCGTGCACACTCCCATCCTCTAGTCTTCAGAAAAGAGGCCTCTAGCTTCTTGCATGTGGTTGATGCCATTTTAGACTGTCTAGGCATGTGCCACACCCCCCACTACACTAGGTTTCTAGGGGATAAAAGCCTTTCCAGTTGCCCATCTTCAATATCTTCTAATGGGGCCCTTCCCTAACACCAGCATTCTGCAAATGTCACCACCATCAATGATTGTCTAATGTGTGCAAGTACAACCCAATTCTTAGCAACAACATGAGATATTTTGATGGGATGTATGATCTCATTGTTGTGGATGGTCACTGGCAATATGCTGCAATCTATTTACATTCATCATGTACCTATACATTGTCCTTTGTATGTCTTACAACTTGAATTATAAGTAATTGTGGCATTTTGTGACTTACAACCATGGGTATCTCTGGCAGACAAATTACCTTTGTCCCAAAGAGAGACTTTGTGTCATTAAAAGCACTATGTAATTTTCCAAATACAATCCAGCTTGATCTCTTACTTATCTTCAATTATGGGCCTGATTCATTGTCTGGCCATGATATATTTATTAATAGACCTGTCTGACCATTCAACTACATATCATTGTAGAATTCTTCATCCACTTGTTTTCTCCTGTATGGATAGTTAGGCCAAAGTCTTGTATGCATAGTGTGTGTGTGTGTTTCAGATTAGACCTGTTTCATTGGTATAGTGAATGCTAGATGAAGAAAATCCATATGTTCTCATACTTAGTCTTAGAAGGTACCTGGGGGCAATGATAAATTAAGTGAAGAATCGCAGACCAGAACAGGCATTTAAGATATCATCAAAGTCATGCAGGATGGGGAATGGAGGTGGATCAATCAGATAGTGAGAGTGAGGGATAACAAAGATTGTCTACTTTGTCCTTTGATACCCACAACCACAAAGAGATCCAGAACAAGGTTTCCCAGAATGATGGGTGGATTCCCATTGGAGAATTTATGGGAGAACATGGACAAGAGTCACATCATTTGATAGGTATAGATGAGTTGCAATCTGGGTATTTAGAAGCAGCATCTAAAGGAATGATATCACAGATCCATCAAGGTATCTTCCTCAAGGTCCAATAGCCTGTATGTATGAACCCGGGTCTTGCTAAATTGGAGGCTAGTTCTCTTTCCGTTACATTGACTATGCAACATGATCTCATTTACGGGACTTTGCTAAATTCTAATGTTTGATAAGATCAGCATCTGGAGAACCTCACCATTTGTAGGGAATGCCTATTCTATTTGAACTCCATGTTTGGCGGTGGCAAACACATTGGGAGAGTATATGTCTCCCTGCTTTGTGCTTCATTTGGTATTAATAACAAGACAGTCTTCAAACAAAGTTATCTCTATTATCTATCTCTCAAGGAATTATGTATGATTTCTATATATGCACGACAGAGAGATGTTTCATTGGAACAGTGCTTTCAAGACAGTATTTTGCTCTGCTTAATAACTTTTTTAATTTGTTGTTGTTCACTTCATTTATGTGTGACTCTTTGTGACCCCATTTGGAGTTTTCTTGGTAAAGATACTGGAGTGGTTTGCAATTTCCTTCTCTAGCTCATTTTACAGACGAGGAAACTGAGGCAAATACGGTTGAGTGACTTTCCCAGGGTCACATAGCTAGCAAGTGTCTGAAGCTGGGTTTGAACTCAGGTCTTCTTGACTACAGGCCCAGTGCTCTATCCACTATGGCATCTACATGAAAACTTTTTAATAGTCAACATACAATAAGCTCAATGAAACTTGTATTCTTTACGCCTTTTAGTTAATTGCTTGATTATCAAGGTGTGGTCTGTTGTAGGACTGTGGCTCCATGTTCCCTTCTCATAACTTCATCAAGGATGCCTGAGATCTGTGCAAAGAATTTTTGTTGCTTTTATTTTCCATAAAGACTTTGCAGAGATGGGAAAATAGGCATATGTGTTTTCTTATTTGCCCTTTTCCAGTAATAAAAACATCTGTGATTCCCCCCCCCCCCCAAGCTTCTGGTATCTTTCAATTTCTCTATAGCTTATTCCTCTACTATGGTTTTCTTCCTGTTGATCTCTTTGCCAGTACTAGAAGCTGAAATGACAAGGTACCCTATACATGAAATCATATTTCTTGTTTCCTATGGGTACATGCTAAAACCATCTCCAACAATTCCTTCATTTGTTTCACTAAGAGGAATTTGTGAACTATTCTTCTATTTAGGGGAAGGTTTCTGCTTCTTCTGATTTGTTTGATAACGAGAATATCAACACTGATATGGTGGAATTCATAAAGAACGTATTTTTTTTTTAAGCAATCAGGGTTAAGTAACTTGCTCAAGGTTACACGGCCAGTTATTTCTGGGTGTGGTGCTAAGTATCTGAGCCTGGATTCGATCCCCAGGTCATCCCAACACTGGAGCCAGTGCTCTTACTCGCTGTGCTACCTGGCCGCCCCCAAGAATGTATTCTTAACATACTAACAGTTAGTCAATTGGAATTTGCCAAGTACATACTTTGTATAAAGAAAGGTAAAAAATCAATCCCTGCTCTCAAGGAGCTCACAGTCTAATTGGGGAGACAATATGCAAATGACAATGTATTATATATTAGATATGTGTTATATATTATGTGCATAATATAATAATGTGTAAAAAAGCCATTTGTTGTTGTTCAGTCATGTCCAATTCTTCATGATCCTATTTGGAGTTTTGGGTGGAGATACTGGAGCATTTTGCCATTTCCTTCTTCAGTTCATTTTACAAATGAGGAAATTGAGGCAAATAGGGTTAAGTGATTTGCTCAGGGTTATGCAGCTACTGAGTATCTGAGGCCAGATTTGAACTCAGGTCTTCCTGACTCTAAGCCAGGTGCTCTATCCACTGTGTTACTTAGTAAACGACTCATACACAGGATGAATCAGAGATAAAACAGAGGAAAGGCTCTTTGCAGAAGGTAATGACTTTAGCTGAAACTTGAAGGAAACCAAGAGGAAGCAGTGGCAAGAAGAGTATTTCAGGCATGGGGGACATGTAAGAAAACACTCAGAGTCGGATCGAATGTCATGTCAGAGGAATGCTAAGGAGGCCAGTGTCTCTGGATCTCTAAGTTAAATTAATATATGGATATTTTAATTATTAATTAATTATAATAGAATGTTATATAGATATAGGATTATTATAATAGGATTAATATAAGAGATGGATGAAATGCCAAGTGGGCCTTAGCACAGCACCCTTTTCCCAACTTTGACACTGTTGCTGAAGAAGTAAAAGAGGCTCTTGTGTATTTCCCTTTGGTTCATGGTTTGCTATGGCCAAAGAACTCATTGCCTATTAGCTAACCTACTAGTGATAACAGGCCTCTCTATAGGTAGCTAGGTTGATCTTTGGACAATAGATGACGCCCATTATTGGAATTTCCCTTGGCTGAAGCTTTCCCAGTTCTCGATAGGTTCATAGAATTAGAACTAGACAGGGCCTTGGAGGTTTAAGTCTTTTATTTTACATATGAGGAAAGTGGGGCCCAGTTAGGTTACTTGCCCAAGGTCACATAGGAAGCAAGCAGCAGATGCTTTGTTTCTAAATTCAGTGATTTTCCCACCATACCACATTATTGTTGTGCTCGACCTTCGTTTTTGAAGAGGACCATCACATCATGGAAATGACAACATAACTTGCAGTTGACTTGGATTTGAGTGAGGGAGGGCTGTGCAAGGTCACCAGCCTCCTTTTCTCCTCCGGAGCCATTTGCGTCCAGTGACCAGATGTTCATCAGGATGACTGGAGATGACCCAGGATGCCATGGAAGACCCTGGCCCTTGCAGGCTAAGGTCTTTTCACATACTCACTTAGAGTGAGATAGTGCCCATTCAGTGAATAGGCCTCTTTAAGAAGTGATGACCCCTTTAATTACAAAAAAGAAAAACAAAATCAAGGTGAGAGGGGAAGACCCTCAGAGTTGCTCTTCCAAAGAGAAACAGTTACAGAAAGAAAGAAAGAAAGAAAGAAAGAAAGAAAGAAAGAAAGAAAGAAAGAAAGAAAGAAAGAAAGAAAGAAAGAAAGGAAGGAAGGAAGGAAGGAAGGAAGGAAGGAAGAAAGAAAGAAAGAAAGAAAGAAAGAAAGAAAGAAAGAAAGAAAGAAAGAAAGAAAGAAAAGAGAAAGGAAGGAAGAAAGGGAAGGAAGAGAAAGAAAGAAAGAAAAGAGAAAGGAAGGAAGGAAGAAAGGGAAGGAAGAAAGAAAGGAAGGAAGGAGGGAGGGAAGAAAGGAAGGAAGGAAGGAGGGAGGGAAGAAAAAAGAAAGAAAGAAATCTAGCTAGTAAACCCCTAGTTAAATGGGCAGCTTCTGGCCATAAAAATTTACCTTCCTTTGGAAAAGAGAAGGAGAGGGAGAGGATGAACTGAGTTACCCACCAAATGGATTCCTATTCAGGCAACTTGGTCTGCTCACAGGTTGAGTTTGTCCTTCATTCTCGAAGAGGACCATGGCATCATGGAAATGCCAACATAATTTGCAGTTGACTTTGATTTGAGTGAGGGAGGGCTGTGCAAGGTCTGGAGGAGAAAGTGAGGCTGGTGACCAAATTATATACACACATGGAAGGCAGGATTAGGACCCATAACCTCTAACTCTAAAGCCCAGGTTTTTATCTCTGTGACCTGCCACCATGAATCTGAACTTTGTTAGCAACCACAGAGAGTCCTGGCATGCCTGCATGTCAAGAGGAAGCTATCAGAGTGGAATGTTGGTGGAGGAAGACTTTAACAACTTAGATTTTTATAGTGTTTTAAATTTTACTAATCACTTTCATCACAGCAGGCCTGTGAGGTGAGGTGCTATTTTATAGAGGTCTCTATTTTATCAGTGAGAGTTCACTGACTTAGGCACGGTCAAATAGCTAGTGATGTCTTAGAGTTTCTGCTCTTTCCAATGCCTACCACAACCTCTTCACACTTTCTTGAATTTCAATAGCACTCATGTATTTATTTAAAATAATATTTATTTGTGTGTGTGTTTCATATTACACAGATTGTAAGGTCTATGAATGAAAAAGCAATGGAAAGAATATTGACTTTGGAGTCAGAGGACCTGGGTTCAAATCCCTCCCCTGATGCTTGAGCTCCCACTCTCTGGTCCTCAGTTTTCTTATCTGCAAAATGAAGGTATTGGATTAAATGGCTTCTAACGTCCATTTAATGGGGCAGTTAGGTGGGACTGGGCTTGGAACAAGGAAAACTCATCTTTCTGGGTTCAAATCCAGCCTCAGACACTTACTAGCTCTATGACCCTGGGCAAGTCATTTTATCCAGCTTGCCTCAGTTTCCACATCTGTGAGATGAGCTGGAGAAAGGAAATAGCAAACCATTCCAGTATCTCTGCCAAGAAAACCACAAATGGGGTCACAAAGAGTCAAACACACCTGAAAAATGACTCAACAACAACAATGGTCCCTTCCAATTCTAAGCCTATGATCCCACGCTCTTGCCTTATTTGTACTTTGTACACCCAGCAGCACCTAGCACAGTCCTCTGCATACAGTAGTTGCTTGCTAAATGTTTGTGGAATAAATAAATGGTCTCTGACAATGATGTCTATGCCATTTTCTTGTGGCTGCAAGGGGTGGCAGAGTAGCAGCTCCACTCCCATACCAGGGGCAGGTGAGTCCCTAACTCTAGCCACTCTAGCCACTCTGGGGCAGAGAGCAATTGGCTGGAAACTTTCAGTTCTCTCCCTCTCCCCCCAAAGCTAGGTCCTTTTTGCCCCCTTTGTGTCCCCTGAGCAGTTTCCTTGAATCTGAAAGGACTGGGTCTGGATTTCGAGCAATGTTTGGACAAAGGCTGTTTGAACAGGACTTGTGCAAATAATCCAGGAGAAAAACTCTTTGAATAACCTTGATAATTTTTTTTCTTTCTAACTCTCTCCCTTTCCATGAGGGGTAGTGGGGAAAGGAAAGAACAAGTGAGGCTGGAGAGGAGGAGGCGTGCTCACAGCTTAATTGCCTGCCAGCTTCACTTGAATGCCAAAGTGTCTTTTGGCTTGAACATCTCTTTGTTATTTTCACAGCTTTAGGGACAAACTCATATGGGAGAGAGAAACTCCTAAACTTCCACACTCTCAGATGAGGGGTCTTTTTGGTGAATTGTACAGGGAGCCCCATATGCATGGGGGACTGGTGACGATTTCTCTGTGACCTTGATCAAGTCACTTAACTTCCTCCATGTGTAATTCGAGGGGGTTGGATTAGACAGGCATTCTTGATCTTTTTTTGATGTGTCATGGACCCTTTGGACAATCTGGTGAAACCCTATGGACCGCTTTGCAGAAAAAAATTTAAAATTTATTTTAAAAAAATAGAAAGTACAAAGGAAACTATATTGAAATGCAATTATGAAAATAGTTTTTTTTAAGTTCATGGCCAATGTGGAAATGTGTTTTTCATGATTGCACATGTATAACCTATATAAAAGTGCTTACCATCTCAGAAAGAGGGAAGGGGAGGGACAGACTTTGGAACTCAAAAATTTTTTAAAGTAATATTGGAAATTGTCCTTACATGTAATTGGGAAAAAATTCATGGGCCCCAAGTTAAGAACCCTTAGACTCTGACATCTTTTATAGTTTAAAGACTGTTTTTTCAGAGCTATATTTCAAGAAATCATAAATGAAAACTGCACAGGACAAAAAAATAAATTGTCCCAGTTTTTTAAAATAGTAAACAAACTAATTAAAAATGATTAAAATTTTTAAAAATCTAGCCTTCAAACCCCCAAATATCTTTAAAAATACAAGCTTCCAGATTATCACCAGTCATCTTGACTTTTGTCTTGCCACTGGATTTCAATGACGCTGTAGGAGAGAGTGAGGCTGATGACTGTGTGGCTCAGTCTCACTTAAATCCAATCGTACACAAGTCGAGACATCACCCTTGTGATGTCACCTTTGTGATGTCTCAAGGGGTGAACAACAACAAATGTACAATCCTATACCCCTTGCTCCCACATGACAATGATGACAACCTTTCCTAAACAGGGACTACTGTTGTAGGACATCAGAATACTTTATGAATAAAGGAAGACTGATCATGCAACTAAGATCAAAGCAGCTCAGGAAAGGCTTACCCTAAAGCACCTCGTGAAGAATTGGCAGAGCCAGAAATTGGTTCATGAAGTAGGATGGGAATCTTGAAGAGTCACCTAGCCAGTGGCACACTGGGACTGAAAGAGAGAAGAATCTTGCTTAAAGAGTTCCCATAGACAGAGACATCTCAGATGCTTTGGGGTTATCCCTTCCTCCAATTTTGAGTATCTCTGACACCTTTCCATACTTTTAACTGTAGAGATGGCTTGGCCTTTGGAACTAGTAAGACCGTTTAAGTCCCACTGCTGATAAATTCTGGCTTGTGACCTTCAGCATGCCAGGTAACTGTCTAAGATTACAGGTTGCAGAGGAGGTAACAAGCCGCCTTGGTTAGTGTTTCCTCACTGGTAAGCTCCCTGTATTAGTAAAGTCACAGGTGCCACCGCTGTTTTAGCCCTCATGGTCAGGAACCTCATTCATTGGGATTACAGCATTGATCCTCTTTCTCCTGGGGGGAGGGTCCTTTCAAATACTCAACAATCCCTTCGATCTTTTCTATTGTCTTTCAGTTCAGTCATATCTGACTCTATTTCACCCCATAGCACACCAGGCCCTTCTATCCTTTACTATCCCCTGACGTCTGTCCAACCTCACGTTCATTGTTTCCACGACACTATCTATCCATCTCCTCCTTTGCTATCCCATTTTCCTTTTGCCTTCAATCTTTCCCAACATCAGAGTCTTTTCCAGTGAATCCTGTCTTCTCATTATGTAGCAAAACTATCTAAGCTTTGCTTCAGTAGTTGATCTCTCAGTGTATATATGGTCTGAATTAATTTCTTTTAAGTATTGACTGATTTGATCTCCTTGCTGTCCAAGGGACTCTAAAAGTCTTCTCCAGCACTACAATTTGAAAGCATCGATTCTGTAATACTTAACTTTATAGTCTAACTCTCACAGCCATACATCACTACTGGAAAAAACCAAACCAAACATAGCTTCAGCCTTCTCTACTCCTGGTTAACTTACCTAAGTTCCTTTAGTTTTTCCTCAAAGGTCTAATTATCCAAATCTTTTGTCTTTTCTATTATTCTCCTCTGAGGCCTCCCTCAAGTTCTCTATATCACTTTTGGGGCCACAAGCTAGATCAATGCTTTCAATGGAAGC
>NW_027185764.1:16492939-16506994 GCF_028583685.1 Petaurus breviceps papuanus
AAAGGTAAAGTAATTTGCCCAAGATCACCCACCTAAGTGCCAGAGACAGGATATCCAGATACTCTCATTCCAAATTCAGCACCCTTTCAATGTACCATCATACCCCAAGAAACAGGAGATGGAACATGGGACAAATCACAACATCCTGAAGGCTAACAGACTGAACAATCATGTCATCTAGGAGCTGAAGAAGAAGCCTCTAGAAAGGTCTCCATTACAATATCACACAAGTGTGTGTGTGTGTGTGTGTATGCCAACATTTCAAAGCTGGCAGAAACCTGCCTTTCAGCACTGTGTACAATGAGGGAGGAATATCACCCAGGGAACAACCGCAAGATAAACAGACTGTCCCCTAAGGTCTCCATAAGGTAGACCAGAGAACGCCTAACACTATCCTGCCAATCCCTCGTGACAAATGGAGCGGAAACACCAGTACCTGAGGCAGGGGAAAGAGAGCAGGGGGAATAGTGTGGCAGCCCACTTCCCCTTAGCCAAACAGGGAGCTAACCCCACTTGACCTGGCTGAATGCTTTCCCAGAATGCACTTAGACATTGGCCCCCTGAGCCTGAGCAATGGTCTAGGAACAAAGAGTTCTGTTTCTGTTTAGTCTTTTTTTTTTCTTTTCAGTCATGTCCAACTTTTCAGGATCCCATTTGGGGTTTTCTTGGCAAATCTACTGGAGTGGTTTGCCATTTCCTTCTCAATCTCATTCTACAGATGAATAAACTGCGGGTTAAGTGACTTGCTAGGGGTCACACAGCTAGTAAATATCTGAAGTTGGATTTGAACTCAGGTCTTCCTATCTCCAGGCCTGGCCTTCTACCCACCATGCCACCTAGCTGCCCAGGAGCAAAGATGTTTAGGTTCCATTTCCAGACCTGCCACTCAATATCTGTGTGACTGGCCAAGTCACTTGTCCTCCCAGCACCTCAGTTTTCTCATCTGTAAATTGAGAGTGTTGACCTTCTTCTTTCTCTCTCTGTCCATTGTCTCAGGGCAGCACCATGCACTCGTCTGGCTTTGTTTGTCGCATATATGAAGATGACTCCCCAACCTGCATCTCCAGCTCTGATCTTTTTCCAAGCTGGAGATCCACATTTCCAACGGCCTGTTGGATATCTCCACCTGAATGTCCTGTCAACATTTGAACTCAAAGTATCCAAAAACCAAGCCTAGCATTGTACCCCCTAAGTCTTCTCATTCTTCTGACTTCACTGTTTCCTTCAGTGGCTACACCATACACTCAGTGTCCTGTGTCTGAAACCCCAAGGATCTCTTTGACTCTATCCTGACCCCTTCAGTTACCAAGTCTTCTTATTCCTCCTCTGAAACATGTCTCTCCCCTGTACCCTCCTCTCTACTCCCACTATCATCACCCTAGCACTTGTTTTCATTATCATCTGCCTGAACTATTACGATTATCTCTCTACACTCCAACTCATCCTTTTCATAACTGCCAAAGGAACGTTCCTCGGGCACAAGGCTAACTGTCACTCAAAACCTTCAGTCATTGTCGGTTGACTACAGGAGAAAAGACAAACTCTTCAGTCTGGTATTTAAGGCTCTGTATAACCTGACTCAAGCTGTATTTCATATCATTCTCTGTTTGAGTCAAACTGAGCCATTAGAAATTTCCCAAACTCAGCATTCCATTGCTCACGTCTGTTCATTCCTGTGTGACCTGAGCCCCATTGCCTGGAATGCTGCCTCTCTCCTCACCTCTGCCCCCTAGCATCCTTGTCTTCCTTCAAGGCTCAGCTGAAGGGTGACTTCCTAGGTCAGGGGTGGGGAAACTTCGGCCTTGAGGCCACATGTGGCCTTAAGTGCGGCCTTTTGACTGAATCCAAATTTTACAGAATATAGTACTAGTGTACTAGGTGAAGCCTTCCCTGATCCACCCGCATTGCTTCCCTCCTCACACACATCATCAGTACTTTTCTCAAACTACTTTTTAATAAAATGTTATCAATATCTTTTGTTTTTACATCCCCATTCATTACTGAATATAACCTCCCCTCTTCCCTATCCAGTGAATCACTTTATAACAAAGAATAAAAAAGATACAGTTTAGAAAAACTAGTCAGTTTATCAACAAACTCTTGAGAGTATACGCTATTTTCCACACCCATGATTGCCCGTCTCTTCTTTGGGTCCAAGCTTGGCTATTATAATTATATAGTATTTACTTTTGTTTCATCTCAAATGGCTTTGTATTGACTTAATTAGTATGCTTGTTGCATTCCCAGAGGAAAATGTAAACTTCTTGAGGGCAGGGACTGTTTTGTTTTAGTCTCTATTCCTGGGACCTAGCACGGTACCTTGCACTGAACACTTAATAAATGTTTATTGAATTGAATTGAGTAGTTTCTCTGACAGGTATTCTCACCTCAGCCCAACTCTTCCTTTATAATAGAAAAGAAAGCTAGGTTGATAAAATATTTAGGAAACGTTATGTTCCAGGCACTAAACTAAATGCAAACAAAACCGTCCCTTTCCACAAAATACTGAAATTTTAGTGGGGGAAGACAACACATAAAATGGAGGCAGAAAGCAGGGCTAGAGGGAAGTACATCAGACCAGTGATAGAAATGGTGAGAGATGATATGGAGGACTGCTTCCACAGAAAGTAAGGAGACTGATTTCAAGGTTCCAGTGGGAGGGGGAAGAGGAGGATGGCCACAATACAGACAGGTTGGTGTGGGGATGACCAAGAAGTAACAGGAAGATCTGATTCAAGTTATTCATCTTTTGAGAAGGTTTGTTGACTTCCTACTGTCTGCCAAGCCAAAGTCAGACTCATTTGCTTGGCATTCAAGGCTCCTCACGATATTTCCTAGTCTTTCCAGCACTATTTCATGTTACTCCCTTCTACTTTCCTGAAACTAGAATAAATTTTTCAGATCTATACCCCTCTCCTCCAGTACACACCCTGGGCTTTCTTGCCACCTTTCCTTTAATCACATTATTCCTAATGCCTGGAATATCCTCTTATTTCTTCTTCACCTATTGAATTCCTATGAATTCTTTAGAATTCATTTTTAAAAATCACCTGCTCCATGGAACGTTTCCTGATCCCCTTGGTTGGCAACAGTCGTCTCACTCAGACCCCATATAACATTTTATCTCTCACCTCTCTAACACACTGCACTGAAGCAGATAGGTGGTGCAGTGAATAGAGTGCCGGGCCTGGAGTCAAGGACACATCTTCCAGAGTTCAAATCTGGCCTCAGACACTAGCTGTGTGACCCTTGGCAAGTCACTTAACCTGACTCCTATTTGCCTCAGTTTCCTCATCTGTAAAATAAGCTAGAGGAAGAAATGGGAAACCACTCCAGTATCTTTGCCAAGAAAACCCCAAATGAAGTTCGACTCATGAAGAGTCAGACACAACTGAAATGACTGAACAAGGGGTGGCTAGGTGAAGCAGTGAGTAAAGTGCCAGCCCCGGAGTCAGGAGGACCCGAGTTCGGTTCCAGCCTCAGACACTTAACACCCACACAAAAAAACTAGCTGTGTAGCCTTGGGCAAGTTACTTAACCTCACTTGCCTTCCAAAAGGCAAAAAAAGAGAAATGACTGAACAGCAATGCATCATATATTTGAGTTGACTGTGTTCACGTCTTAAGACATAAGAGAGGCAGTGGCCTGGCGGATAGAATGCTGACCTCAGAATTAGGAATACCTGAGTTCATGTTCTGCTTCCAGCACATATTAGATGTTTGATGCTGGGCAAGTAACTTAAACAACCTCTCTGTTTTGGGGCAACTATAAAATTAGAAGTTGCAAGAACACTTGCTGCATTGTAGAGTGTGTTTCCTCAGTGGGTGTCCCCTACACCAGAACCACAGAATTTTTGAGGTAGAAAAGACCTTAGGTCTAGTCTAACTCACATGCCAAAGGCATCCTCCACTATAGTATACTTGACAAGTGGCCATCCAGCCTCAGCTTGAAGATCTCCAAGGAAAAGGAACTCACCATCTTTTTTTTCTTTTTCAGGCAATCAGGGTTAAGTGACTTGCCCAGGGTCACACAGTTAATAAGCATCTGAGGCCAGATTTGAACTCAGGAGGATGTCTTCCTGACTCCAGGCCTGCACTCTATCCTTTGTTCCCTTATTTGCCAGGGTTCAGCGTTTTCCTACCATCTTTTCAAAGATCAGTTCTAGAATTTTGCCAGAAATCCAACCCAATTTCACCAGCCTATAGTTTGCAGACTCTTTTCTCAGTTTTGTTTTTAAAAATTCAAACATTCACCCCTCTTCAATTTTGTGTTCTTTTCTCTCATTTTCCATAAGCTTTCAAATGTCATTGACGATGGCTCAGCACTCTCTTCTTCCCATTCTTTTGAGATCTAAAAATATAGTTCTTCTTTCTGAAGTGCCTGGGATTCCTCAAAGCAGCTGGATTCCCTCTTAGTATTTCCAAACATCTTCGATGCAAACTCTCTGTTAATCATTTGTGTCGTGTCGTGTCCAGGATAAATGTCACTCTCCTTTTTAGAGAAAATAGAAACAAGATACCAATTGAGGAGTTCTGCCATCTCTATTTTCATCCTATCCACCTCAAGCAAATGTCCTAAAGGTCCTATCCTTTATTACACATTTTTTTTCTCCAAATAACAGCTTTCAAAAGACCAGTTTCTGTTTTAGTTCTTTGCTTCTTTCACCAGCTTCAGCTCATTTTGAGCAACTGCATTCCTGATACTCAAAAAGTATTACTGTGTTTTTATATTCATGTTCTGTTACCTGGCCTTTTGTTCATCTTTTGTACATTTCCTTTTTCAACCGAAGTTGGTTAATGAGTTCCCTATGCATCCACATTGTTCTCTCTGGACAAATCTCATTTTCCTCTCTCTTTGAATTCTTTCCCTTCTTGGGGACAGAAATTCATTCTTGAGCATTTCCCATTTCTCTGTTATGGAAGCATGTTAGTCCATGGGATCCTTCCTGCCTATCTTCCTTCTGAAGTAGGGTGTATGTACATTGCAGACTCTGCTCTTCTATGACAAATACCTAGTATGGAGTGGTCACTCCCTCCACCCCACCCAGGGTTTCTGTCATTGTCAGCCCTTCTTGTAACCACTTCATTCTTGCTAATGAAAATCAGATCCAGAATAAAATTTCTCCTTGTTGGTTCTTCTTTTTGAGGGATAAAATCCCAGTTCTGGACCAAAAAACTAGAAAATCAACTGTAATATAACCATTCCAGAACTGATCTATAAGCTCCATTAAGGTAGGAACTATGTCTGATCTATATTTTGTCTCTACTGTGAGAAGATATGTAGCACCTGCTTCACAGGGTTTTTGTTAGGATCCAAAGAGATAATATTTATAAAGCATTTAGCACAGTGTCTGACACTTGTAGGAGATGTTTAATAAATGCTTGTTCCCTTTCCACTCCCTCTTCCTTAGTACCTAGTGCAGTGATCCATCAATTTAAGCAATACATGGTATTAGGAATCCCAGCTGTGATATTCTATAATTCTGTCTTCTCTGTGTTTTAGGAGCATGTAAGCAAAGGAAAGGAACCACGGTGCCAGAAACCCCTAGAACCTTTGCTTAGTGGCTTGGCTTCTCTGGTGTGAGTCCTACCTTGTTTTGCCCTGCCTCCCATCACAGAGGAATATATGGTGACAAGGAGACAGCAGAAAGCACTTCACAGATCTATAATCTGCTAGGTGTGGGAACTCCCTTCTCTAATGTAGATTGCATCCTGTTAATTCATGTCTGTGTCCTCCCATAAATCCTCTAAAGTGGTGGGGGATGTGGAGTGACCTTTACTCAACATGTGAAGGGACTTTCTGTAGATGTCTTGACATTACCTGGGTACTGATGTAGCACATAGGGTATCTATCTGTTATCTCTTTTTGTTGTTCAGTTGTTTCTGTCGTGTCCAACTCTTTGTGACCCCATTTGGGGTTTTTTTGGTCAAGATACTGGAGTAATTTGCCATTTTCTTCTCCAGTTCATCTTACAGAGGAGGAAACTGAGGCAAACAGGATGAAATGACTTGCCTAGGGTCACACAGCTAGGAAGTGGCCAAGGCTAGCTTTGAATTCAGGGAGAAGAGTCTTCCTGACTCCAGACCTGGGGCTCTGTGCACTGTTTATCTTCCTTTCCCAGTGTATATCTCTTTGATAATGCTCTTAATATCACTTCTAAAGTCTGGTCCTTCCTCAGCAATGAGCTGCAGCCTCATCACCTCCGCTGTATGTCTTTATGAGGATAATATGTAACTTGCATCCTTGGGGGGCAGGGGGTCCGTGCTTCGCAGTCACAGCATTGCCTGAGTATTGGTCATAAAAAGACGAACTGTGTTTCAGGGACAATTTTGGGATTGTTAAAAGCACTGGACAATTTCCCAAATGCAAAACTACCCATTCTCTTCCTGGACTCAGTTCACTGACCCTTTGTAGTGTCTGTTCGACATGCATAGACTGAGGGATTAGCATTTTTAGTTGCATGTCAGAGTCTGAACAAAGGACTTTCTTCATCTGCTGGAGGTGAGCAGATGACACTGTGGATAGAGCATGGGGTCTAGAATCAAGAAGAGCTGAGTTCAAATTTGGCTCCATACACTTACTAGCTGTGAGACCTTTTGGCCAGTTATTTTTTTCAGACATGTCTGACTTTCAGTGATACCATTTGGGGTTTTCTTGGCAAGGATACTGGACTTTACCATTTCCTTCTCCAGATCATTTTACAGATGAGGAAACTGAGGCAAACAGGTTAAGTGACCTGCTCAGGGTCACATAGCTAGTAAGTGTTTTAGGCCAGATTTGACCTCAGTAAGATGAGTCTTCCTGAATCTAGGCAAGTCATTTGATCTCTCTGGTACTCATTTTCCTCATCTGTCAAATGAAAGAGATTCATCTGAGAGTCTAACTATAATTGTCTATGGAATGGGATGCCTTGGGGGGACAGTCACTGTCACTGGAAGACGTCTAATGGAGGCTAGATTACACATTAGGGATGTTGTAGAGGGGATTCTCATTTAGGCACTTGCTGGACTAGACGACCTGACCTTTTAGCTCCAAGATTCTGTGATTTTGTGGTTCTGTTTTAATTCTACTTAGTGGTCTTTGGGTTTCTATCCAGCACTCCCATCAGTTTATCATCAGTGATCTCAATCACCTAACCATAGGACCGCAGAACTAGAGCTGGGAGGGACTGTCCAAGTCCAGCTGTCCTCCAGAGGCCCTTTTGGCTTCCCTGTCCCCTCCCTCAAGCAGCTGAGAAAGTATGGCCTTTCCCAGCCTGGCCCAGTTACCGAAGGGTTAAAGTGGCTGCTGCCTCAACGACACGCAATTTCTGATCCCCTGAATCCTTTTTTAATTATTTTGTTATGACAAAAGTAGAAATATCCACCTTCGAACGGCTGACTTTATTGATATGCTGCTATTTGTGCCTCTGTGGAGGTGCAATTCCATAAATGCAATAAATTAGAAAACCCCTTTCCTCACTAGAGAGACACTGTCTATATTTCTAAGATCTGAACTCTGAAAAAAAAAACAACCCAGGACCCCATCACCAGGGTGAACCTGAGAACACGGTTCCAGACCCTCTGTGGGCATAAGTGACTTTTACATCCCCAATACACTTTCCTGGCCAAGAGTCCATTATGAGCCTGGGGAGTAGTGGTGGTAGTATTTTTGTATTTCAAGACTTCCATAGGCCCAGGAAAGGAGGATATTATCTTCCAGAGCAGGAAAGGATAGCCTGTTTCCTCTATGTTCTCCAGATATCTTGATGCTGGACAGTACATCCTTACACCCTGTCTAGAATCCATAGCTCCAGAGCTGGGGGAGACCTTCGAGGCCAGCTCATTAAAACTCCTCATTTTATAGGTGAGGATACTTACTACCTGTGTGATCTTATACATGCCCCTTAATCTCTCTGAGACTCAGTTTCTAGGTAAAATAGAAAAAACTCTGAATTTGTAGATGTGGAATTTGAGAGTACAAATCCTGGCTCTGCTACTTATCAGCAGCATGACCTTGGGCAAGTCATTTCACTTTTATGTGCCTTGATTTTCTCATCTGTAAATGAAGGCATTGGATGACTACATGACCTCTGAGGTCCCTTCTAGCTTTAAATCAATAATTGTAAAAATGTGTGATCTAGCCCATGGTGAAGGTACCACTAGTCTAGTAAAAATGAATGTTAGCTGGTTACATACAGGTGTGCACATGTGTATATATGTAGTCATCCACACACAGAGAATGACACTTCCTTTATCTTGCATCATCTTAGGATAAGGTACTCCACAGTAATGAATTTCTTAGAGAATTAAATCTCATTCTTTTAAGTGCCAAAAATCTTTTATTTTAATCATTTTCAACAGAAAGCTTGCTAAGACATATTATACATTCCCATGCTTTCATAAAGAGAGTATGGGGAACATAATTTCTCCTATTCTTTAAATATTAAGGTCATTATTGTTGAAGGGCAGGGTTATGTAGCCAAAAGTGTGCTGGATCTGAAACCAGTAAGAGCTGGGTTCTACTTCTGAAGTCTTTTCACAAATAAATACTAAGATTGAGAAGGAAACAATTAATTGGGAAAAAATATTTGCAACAAGTTTTTCAAATAAAACTCTCATTGCCAATATACATAAGGAACTGATTCAAATTTATAAGAGTAAGAGCCATTCCCCAAATGATAAATTATCTAAAGATAAGAACTGGCAGTTCTCTAGGAAAAAATTCAGGTTATTTATAGTTACATGGGGCTGTAGGGGGGGGATTACTCTAAATCACTACTAATTGTAGAAGTGAAAATTGAAGCAATTTTGATATTTCATGCCCATCATATTGACAAAGAAGAAAAAAAATAAAAATGATCAATGTTGGAGTGGCTGTGGGAAAATGGGCACATTGAAACACTGCTGGTGGACCTATGAAAATCTATAACCATTCTGGAAAGCGATTTGGAATTTTTACACAGAGTATAAAATAATTGACTTAGCTATACCACTGCTAGGGGCAGCTAGTTGGTGCAGTGGCCAGAGTGCAGGGTCTGGACTCAGAAAGACTCATCTTCCTGAGTTCAAATCTGGCCTCAGACACTTACTAGCTGTATGACCCTGGACAAGTCACTTAACCCTGTTTGTCTCAGTTTCCTCTTCTGTAAAATGAGCTGGAGAAGGAAATGGCAAATACCTCCAGTATCTTTGACAAGAAAACCCCAAATGGGGTCAGGAAGAGTAGGAGACATATAAAAAATGATTAACAGCAAAAACAATATCACTGATAGAGATGTACCCAAAGGTGATCAAAGAAATAGGAAACAGTCCTGCATGTACAAAAATATTTACAGCAGCTTTTTCTGGGGCAGAAAAACAAAACAGTACAGAACAAACCAGGAAACTAAAGGGATACCTACCAATAGTATCTGGCACATAGTAGGCACATATTGAATTTATTGAATTGAACTGAATGACTGAATAAGTTGTGATATATGAATGTGATGGAGTGGATTAATTCTCTAAATAATTCTATAAACCATTGAGTATGAGAAATGAAGAAATAGATGATTTCAAAGAGACATGGAAAAACTTGTATGAACTTATGCAGTGAGAAAAGAGCAGAAAACAGGAGAATCTTGTATGCTATAATATAAATATTTTTAAAATGAATAATTCTGAAGACTTATATAAACTGATAGAGAATGTCCTCAGAATTTGAGAATTTTTTATTTGATTTTGATTTGATTTGAGAATGTTTCGCCTGTAAAGAAGTAAGATTTTTTTTAAGCAATCGGGGTTAAGTAACTTGCTCAAGGTTACACAACCAGTTATTTCTGGGTGTGGTGCTGAGTATCTGAGCCTGGATTTGATCCCCAGGTTATCCCGACACTGGAGCTGGTGATCTTACTCACTGTGCTACCTGGCCACCCCAAGAAGTAAGATTTTTAAAATAAATTTTGAGGATGACCCATGTTTTCGGTTAGGTGACCGCTGGACTTAGGGCCAGGAAGACTGGAGTACAAATTCCAGTGGTGGACCTAAGCAAGTCCAACTCTATTTGCCTCCATTTCATTATCTATAAGATGGAGATGATAAAGGCGCCTACCTCATATGGTCATTGTGAAGATCAGATGAAGTAATATTTGTAAAGTATTTAAACCTTAAAGTGCTATGTGAATGAATTATTACTTTTTTAAAAAGTCATTATTATTTTGTGGGTTTTACCTATTTGTATTTTGAGGATTTTCCCTTGGAAAAGAGAAGTAGGACATTAGATAACCAGTGATTGGGCAAAAATGTGAACAGAATATCCAAATATGCCCCTGGTCCTGGCCCTGCCCCTTACCCTAGCAATCAAGTGACTTCCCTACTGGCTCAGAGTAGACCTGAGATTTTAGACCATGAACCATTGAGCATGATCCAGAACACTCAGGAGGGCAATTATCCCATCATCATGAGGATGGTCTGAGCACAAGACCTCATTCCCTTCAGAGACTATAAGGAAATCAAATGCTCCAGGCCCAAAGAGCATCCTGGGAGAAGTTAGGTCTGGTGAACTTTAACTTAGTAATGGAATAGAAAGTTTCTTTACCACTTAAAGACCCTGCATTCAAATCCTGGCTCTGATGACTCACTGCCTATTTGACTTTGGTAAGTCCTTGCCCTCTCTAGGTCTCCTCATTTGTAGATGACTGGAATGGATGAGGGTACCTCTAATGCCCCTTTCATTTCTATAGCTATGATCCCATGACCCTATTGGTGATTGGGAAGCTTTATTTTATATGCATCATAATTATCTTATTCTAGTTTATTAATTGGGCAGCTAGATGGCTCAGTATAGAGCTGAATTCAAATCTGGCCTCAGACACTAGCTGTGTGTCCCTGGGCAAGTCACTTAATTCTGTTTGCCTTAGTTTCCTTATCTGTAAAATGAGCTGGAGAAGGAAATGGCAAAACACTCCAGCATCTTTGCCAAGAAAACCCCAAATGAGGTCACAAAGAGTTGGACATGCCTGAAATGACAGAACAAGTATATTATTCCCAAATTTGTATGTTCTCTTTCCCCTTGGCTAGGCTGTCTGGCTCCGAATCCAGCACTCTTTTCACTATATCATACTATATAGGGCCTCTGTTTGTGCTTTCTTGTGTTATGTGGTATGTGTCCCTGGGGAAGTCTCCAATATGGGTTGGTATGGGTCAGTACACATATATTCTCATTCATTGATGCCTACTGGCAAACTTGTGAAACACTGTACATCTGCCAGTGAATTGCATGGGCATGCCCTGTCTCCAAGAGGAGGCTTCCATGGAAAGGAGCTGAGCAAAGCACTGAATTGGTTCTTCATCACAATACCCAGAAAGCTTGCTTTTTGGAAGGGTGGGAGGAGGGGAGAATTCTGGACATGATATAAATGCCCTTAACTGAAATGACAGCATTTAAACAAAAATGCCAGTTTTACAAAATGAAAGTGATTTCTATTAAGCAAGTTTGAATGATGCTTATTAGCCTTCGAGCCTTTTATATATTTTTAATTGAGATTTTATGGATCTTAATTCATTAATAAAAAGGAAAAGGAGAAACATGGGTATGGTTTATCTCCTTTCGCTATTCAAATAGAACTGAATTTTGGAAAATAAATACTAATCTTGGGATAATTGAAAATCCCCATATTTCAGGAAAGCACATTTTCTTTATGATTCAGTCAACAAACTTTTATTGAGAGCCTATTATGTAAAAGGCTTTGTGTTAGGGTTTTTTTAGGGGGAGAGGTGGGGAAGGGGAAGAGGAAATAAAAGATATGGTTCCTGACCTCAAGAAGCTTGCAATCTGTAATCACAATCTGTAATGAGTCATTCACAAATAACAAAAATCCAAGGTAGTATGTGATGTTACAAGATGAAAGAAAGGAAGAAGCATTTGTTAAGTGCCTATGTATGCTAGGCCCTGTGCTAAGCCTTTTACAAATATTAGTTCAATTGATCCTCACAACAACTTTGTGAGGTAGGTGCTAACAGCATTTTACAACGAGGAAACCGAGGCAGACAGAGGTTTAAGTGACTTGCCCAGGTTCGTATAGCTAGTAAGTGTCTAAGACCACGTTGAACTCAGTTCTTCCTGACTCCAAGCCATTCCCTAGCTGCCTCTAATATATGAATAAATGATAATATGAACCAAGTTCTATGGGATTTAGAAGTCGGGAGGGTGGGGGATGGAGATCATGTCTGGATGAAGGAACCAGGTAAGGCTTTGTGGAGAAGGTTCCTTGAGCTAAGACTTATTCAATTCAACATTTATTGATTCTCTGCTATGTACAAGGCACTTGGCTAGATGCTAGGAACGTGAAAGCAAGAACCAAATAGTCCTTGCTACCACACATCTTATTTTCTACCAAGTATTGTAGGATTCCAACAGTGAGACACTGGAGAAAGCCATTCTTTTCTGCTGAAGGAAATAGTATGGACAAAGCCATGGAGGTAGGAAAATACATGGTACATTGGGAGAAGTACAGAGAGTCTAGTTTGAATGGAGAATAAATTTTCAAAAGTTGGTTAGGGACAAATCAGTGAAAGACCTTGAATTTCATGCTACGGCGTTGGGACTGTATTCAGTAAATAGTGGAGGGCATCGGAGGGTTGTTGCTGCTGGTTTAGCAGCAGCAAAGTAACATCATTAGATCATTGGTTCACCGGGAGTATTGATCTGACTGTAGAATGTAAGACACACTTTGGAGGAGAAAGCTTAATGTGTCCTGTGTGAACTCTTTTCCTCTGATCATTCTTTCTCCTTTCTGTGTTTCTGCAAATGGCATCCATGTTCTTCCAGGTATCCAGGCCTCAAACCTTTGAGTCCTCTTTGACCCCTCTCTCCTCTCAGGACTCATTCCCCATAAGTGATCTCTTGCCAAGGCCTCTAGAGCTTACCTCCACAATGTTCTTCCCGCCCCCACCCTCTATGACCCTCACTTCCTTTCCATTCCTATTACTTCCACTAAAATTTGGACCCTTGTGACCACTCACCTAGATAATTTAACAACCTTCTAGTCAAGTTTCCTTAATTCTCATTTTCCATCCTCCATATGGCTGCCATATTCATACCATGAAAACCCAGTTCTAAACATGCCACTCTTTAACTCAAGAATTATCATTGGCTCCTCACTTCCTGAATAATAGAAATCAAATTCCTTGGCCAAATATTCAAAGTCCTCTGTGAGGTGGCCTGTAATGGTAAGGGAATTTTAAGATCTTCCTTGCCCCTTAATGGGCCTCAAGTGGAACCCAACAGGAGGGGCTTGTTTGGGGGGAGGCTTGTTTTTCATGAATGCCCACACTTTTTGTTATTTTGTAATTAGGCAGTGTGTAGGGGCAGCTAGGTGGTGCAGTGATTAGAGCACCGACCCTGGGGTCAGGAGGACCTGAGTTCAAATCCGGTCTCAGACACTTAACACAAAACTAGCTGTGTGACCTTGGGTAAGTCACTTAACTCCAATTGCCCTCCAAAAAGCAAAAAAAGAAAAATAGGCAGTGGATCATGAAGGTTGTGATATCCTCTGACCCTGAAGAAGGGTATATATACTCTGAGGTGAGGTTTTGTTTTGAGGTTCACTTATGGGAAGAGTTGTGTGATTTGGCCAGATGAGAGTCTAGGTAGCCATTGAGCCTCCTGACTTTGAAAACCCAGATGTTGGTGCTTCTCTCTGGTAACTAACTATGTATGTATGTTATAGTCAGATAGCTAGAAGCCCTGTCTGTTGGTCTGTTGAATTGTGTTATTTTCTCTGTCTGTATTTTTTGTCTGCTTGTGATTTTTGTTTGTATTTTCTGAAGTTCAGGGTACTGAGTTTTCCCCTGAACTAAGTGAATGATCTATCTATCTGTCTGTCTGTCTATCTATCTATCTATCTTTGTTTGTTTGTTTGTTTCTTTCTTTCTTTCCTTCTTTCTATCTACCTATCTATCTGTCTATCTATCATCTATCTATCTATATTTCTTTCTTTCTTTCTTTCTTTCTTTCTTTCTTTCTTCCTTCCTTCCTTCCTTCCTTCCTTTCTTTCTTTCTTTCTTTCTTTCTTTCTTTCTTTCTTTCTTTCTT
>NW_027185764.1:16507004-16512882 GCF_028583685.1 Petaurus breviceps papuanus
TTCTTTCTTTCTTTCTTTCTTTCTTTCTTTCTTTCTTTCTTTCTTTCCTTCTTTCTATCTACCTATCTGTCTATCTATCTATCTATCTATCTATCTATCTATCTATCTATCTATCTATCTATCTATCTATATTTCTTTCTTTCATTCTTTCTTTCTTTCCTTCTTTCTATCTACCTATCTATCTGTCTATGTTTAGTTAAAGGTTGTTGACCCCTTTAAAGTTGCTTTCCTTTAGTAAAGCAGATCAAAGAACCTGTGCTAGCAGTCATCCTGGGTATACTAAGGTGCTTGCTGTTACATGGCCCTAGCTTATCTTTCTATTCTATTAATAGTTAAAAATAGCAAATAATAACGATGATAATGATGAGGATAATAATCATAACTAGCATTAAATGCATTAAAATTTGTAAGCCATTTTCCCTATATTATCTCAATCAATTTTCATAATGATCTTGTGAGGTAGGGATTATTATTCTCCTCATTTTAACAGAAGAGGAAACTTCTGAAAGTTTCAGAGGAAAAGAAGAAAGTTCAGAGAGTAAAGAAAGAGGCTAAGTGACGTGTCCAAGGTCACACATCTAGGCAACACCTGAGGCTAGATTAAAGTTCAGATTTTCCTAAATCCAGCCCATCCATCATCATTAAGCTTCCCAAATGTTTGGTTTATTTCACACTCCTCCTCCCCTCCCTGAACATTCTCCATGCTTTCTCCTTGCTGAGCCTTTATTCATTCTACAGCAGAATCTTACCCTGGGTTCCATTCTAAAGTTGGCACAGATGGCCAAAATTGCACATAGTGAAATTACCTTTGGAAGTCCTTTAAGTTGTTCATGTAATTACACCACATTTTTAAACAGTCAACGCTGGAAAGGGGATAGGGTTCTCTTTAAAACAAAACAGTCTATATCAGCAGATGGGTTGAAATGGTTGCCAGGGAAACAATTGAATTATACATTTTATTTTTTCACTGTACCTACACCCAACTGAGCTATTGATCAAGAGAAAATCTAGAATAGAAAAAAAAAACTCCCACCAGAAAAAAGACTTAGAAGAAAAACTGTTCATTAAGGGGGAAAAACACTCTTGAAAGGGTGTCACCCCAATGTGTGTTTATATTAGAGGGTCATAATCCTGCCACGTAATTTTTTCTTCATCATATTTCACTATGAGACAAGATAAGACAGAAGGAAGTAACAGGGAGCCCAATATGGGGCTTCTAGTGATTGGTAATTCTAGGAAGGCCAACTAACAATCTCTGTCATTAGCTCTACCCGCCTAGGCTGAATGAAAACGCCAACTGTGGTTATGATAAAGAAAAATTCTAAAATCATACTCCATGTAGTTCACTCTATGAGATGCAGAGTATATGTATGGGGACTGAAAATGACTTTAGGAATAGTAGATTCACATCTCCCCTCTCAGGCTCACTCCAAGGCAATAAATACTCATTAGGTGGCATGGTGGGCACCCAGGTTGATCTCTCCCCCTCTTTGCTTGTTTCCATCTCATTGTCTGTCTTTGTGTCTCTTTATCTCTAAATCTGTCTCTCAGTTTCTTTGTCTCTCTCGGTTTCTATGTGTGTGTCTTTCTCTGTCTCTGTGTTTCTCTATGTGTGTCTCTGTCTCTGTCCTGGGATGAATTTATGTAGATAAAATGTCCATATCATGCAACTACATTGTGTTTTCTCTACATGAAATGTCTTTCCAAATCCTTTCAAAGCCAGCACAAATATCACCTTCTTCATTAAGCCTTTCCTCATCCCCTGTACCAGATGTGTCTTCTATCTCCTCTTAGTCTCCATAGTACTCTCTTTGGACTTCTCTGACCAGTGCTCAAGGTGAGATTTAAGGATGGTGACACCCTGTGTGATGATAATGTCACTAGACCATAACACCAGTGGTGGCTTTATTGATACTGGCCCCTCATCATTACTCATCATCCCCCACCCCACTCCCACCCCATTCCTTCTGGAAAAGTGCAGGCAATGTCCCAGAACCTTTTGGGACTGTGGTTTGTCCTTCATTCTTGAAGAGGACCTATGACATCAGGAGGGCGACGTCTTGACTTGCAAGTGAATTGGCTCTAAGTGAGGTAGTCCCTCGCCCCTCCAGAGTCATCTGAGTCCAGTGGCCAGATATAGGTCAGGACGAGTCCCCTTTTGGGACAGTCTGGCTGTGGCAACCCTGTCTCAGAGAAGGTCCTTCAAACCAGACTGAACATAGCCCACGTCTAGATCTAGTACATCACTTAGGACAAAAGCATTGTAACTGACCAGTCTCTGTCACTCTCATATTTACAATAAAAACAACAATTTTAGTGACAGATAGGCAGTGCAGTGAATAGAACGCCAGTCTTCGAGTCAAGAGGACCAGAGTTCAAATCCAGCCTCAAACACTTAACACTTACTAGCAGTGTGACCTTGGGCAAGTCACTTAACTCCAATTGCCCTGCCTTCCCCCCTCCAAAAAAGAAAAAAAAAAACAATTTTGGACCAAAGGGCATGCTATAAATATGGAGCAGTGCTGATATTTCATGATCCTTAGCTTGAGAAAGAATTTTCCTTCACTATTAATATCGATGCTAATACATGATATTATAACACCAACATCACTATCCTTAATGGACCAGGAAAAGTTTCTCCTCTTCCAGGAAGTCTTCTTTGATGAAGACACCCCCCTCCCCAACAGAACTTCTTTAGCAATTAGCCTGTAGTATCCCATTTAGCACTTCCGTGCAGCCCCTTTTTTGCAGGGACAGTCCTTCATACAAGGACCTCTGGCAAAGCCAAGGTACTCTGAGTCCACATGCACTCAAAACTACAGCTCACAGGTACCCACCAAGGTGTTTACTTTTCCTAGTCAGCCAGGAGATACAATTAGTTGAAAATTAAAGCATTTAAAACAATTTCAAAGAAAATGAACAATAGAGCATTTTTTCCCATAAACTTGGAGTATTCTCCCACAGTATGTCATCATTAGTTCTATAGGGAACCAACAGCACTTCTATGGCTGGGATAATGCATGAAGGGGCACATGTATGGGAAACCCGTGGCCAAAGCACATGAATGAAGGGACTCAGATGAGAGACACCTGTAAATAGGGCACACCAATGGAAGGAGGGATTTTGCTTTATTGCTACGAGGCCAACAATATTCCTCTGCTCCTTCTGTGTTCTCACATGGTGTATGATATCTGTAGGGTGGGTGGGTAGCCTCTGCCAAACATTACTCCACTGGTCGTAACTAGTATGAACAGGACATATGGTTGTGGGTTTTTTCTTGTTCTTTCTATTTCCAGTTTCTGACTTCGTCTAGAGTTCTCAGCTGTAGAGAGTGGGCATTCCCATCTCTTTTAGCTTAGAATCTTGAAGTTTGCATTTTTGTTTTGTTTTGTTTTGTTTTTAACAACAGATGCGGGCTTATTTGTTACAAGTGTCTCCTATTTTCTCCCAATTGGGAGAGAGAGAAAATAAATGCTGGTTAATTTTTTTAAAGTAATTAAAAAAAAACAGACAGACCCTCTGTTTAAGGATGATCACACTCTGTGTGATGATAATGTCACTAGGTGATGGCTTTATTGATACTGGTTCCTCATCATTACTCATTACCCCCCACCCCACTCTATGTGTGTCTCTGTTTCTGTCCTGGGCCCATACAGCTGAATTTATGTAGATAAAATGTCCATATCATGCAACTCCATTGTGTTTTGGAGGTCCTTAACCTAGTCAGTCCTTGGCCTAGGAAGAAACCCTTGGTTTTTCTCCATGAGCAGAGAAATCCATCAGTTTTCTGAGACTTAGCTCTAAATATCTTTTTCTCCAGGGGGAGAGTATTTGCCTTCAGGGTCCAAGTCCTTTTAGAACATGGAATAAGGAGCGTGCCAAGTGGAGCCCATGGGCATTTAATAGCTTTAAAACTATTGTGTCTGGAGCTGAATTGCAGGCAGTTGTCCCAGACAACTATTTGACTTGGTGATAGAAATTCTTTGTAACTCTCTGCTTAATCTCTTATGGGTATCCTGCACCCTCAAATCCTATTCCAGAGAGGGTCTGTCAAAAAATTCTATCAAGAACTGTGTGGGTTTCTGGCACTGTGGTTTCTCCAGCATCCATACCCTGGGTCTTCCATACAGAACTATGAGAAGAAGGCATACTGACTCCTAAAGATAGGTCTCTCAAACTAACCAGGTTATGCTTAAAGGGAGGACTAATACACTGAGAAAGAGTGCTGGACTTGGAGTGAGAGGACCTGGGATCAAATTCCATAGTAGCTGGGTTGCACAGTAGATAGAGTGCCAGGTTTGGAGTTAGGAAGAGTTGAGTTCAAATCCTGCCTCAGACATTTTCTAGCTGTGTGACCTAGGGCAAATCACTTAACCTTCATTTGCCTCAGTTTCCCCATTGGTAAAATGGAGATAATAATACGGTAGCACTTACCTCCCAGGATAGTTGTGAAGATCAAATGAAATGATAATTGTAAAATGCTTAGCCCAGTACCTGTCCCATAATAGGCACTATATAAATGTTAGCTACTATTGTTATTTCCTCTGACTCTCTCACCTTCTTGATCTCTTGTCGTTCAGTCATGTCTAACTCTACGTGATCCCATGGACATCGTCTGTGTGGTTTTCTTGGCAAAGATATTGGAGTGGTTTGCTATTTCCTTCTCTAGTATGTCCCCGTTTTGCTCTTAGGGAAGTCATTTACCTTCTCTGGGATTCTGTTTGTCTGAAAAAGTGGAAGATGTCTACAATTCCTTCTATTCCTAATCCTATTATCTACCTGGTTGTAGAATCTCTGCAATAGGGCATTTGCAATCTCCCAAAAGCCTGGGGAGAGGTGGAATGGCCTGAGCCTGCGCAGAGGAAGGAAAGGAAATAGCAGAGGTCCAAGCCCCAAGAAATTTTGCCTAGTGCCCTAGCAACCTGGGGATTTGCAAGGCCTGTTGGGTGGAGGTTGTA
Source organism: Petaurus breviceps papuanus (assembly GCF_028583685.1). NCBI lineage: Eukaryota > Metazoa > Chordata > Mammalia > Diprotodontia > Petauridae > Petaurus > Petaurus breviceps. The sequence continues at coordinate 16,511,963 of NW_027185764.1, forward strand.
GTATTGCTCTGTGGGTAGACAACGTCCCTTTCCAGCTCACTCTAGCCTGGCTGTCTTACAGGCACCAGGGGTGGCCTGGCTCCCAGCCTGGGCATCATAGCTGAGGGAACCCAAGAGGGCTTGGTAGAGCCACTAATGATTGTGAGTTTGAGGGGTGGAGGCCTCACATGCTCAGAGCCAGGAGGTCACGTAAAACCCACAGCTGCTGCTTTGCATGTTCCCTGATTAGATCCAGGCATGTGGCGTATGAGGGAGGGTTGTAAAGTCAGCTTTTATTGAGGCTAAATAAAACGGCTAACAAAATCCTTTTATTAGGAGGAAACACCAGTTTCCTCATGACATTTCAGAGCCTTTCAAAGCTTCAATTTCTTTTTGAGCAGCACACATATTTAGGATAATAGCTCACTTCCTCACAGGGTTGTTGGAGGTATTACATGATATGAGGTATATAAAGAAAGCATTGTGTAACTTTTAAGCTGTATAGTAAGAGTAGCCTGCTATGATTATTATTAAGATAAATAATCATAATGATGTAGAGTCTACCAAAAAGGAGTACGGGTCATTTAAAAGATTACTGCCCAATTAATGCTCTAAAATTGGGATAGGACTGTATCGAAACACAGAGTTCAAGCAATTTGAGATCACATGGGGAGTGAAAGTAGAGGCCAGAAGACCAGAATAAGAACTTGAATCTCTTGACTTGTCATGTTATAGAGAAAATTCTTTTTAAAATTTTTTTCAATTAACAAGCATTTAAAAAAAAATTAATCTGTCCCTTCCATTATTTCCCATCTCGAGAGAGATAGGGGTTGAGGGGTGTGTGTGTGTATGTGTATGGAGACAGAGGGAGAGTGAGGAAGAGACACACAGAAAGACAGAAACAGAGAGGGGGAGGAGAGAGAGAGAGAGAGAGAGAGAGA
>NW_027185764.1:16512982-16538309 GCF_028583685.1 Petaurus breviceps papuanus
AGAGAGAGAGAGACAGAGAGAGAGAGAGAGAGAGAGATTGAGAGAGATTGAGAGAGGAAAGGAGGGAGATGGGGAGAGGAATAGGGGATGAGGAAGACAGAGACAGAGAAAGAGAAAGGGGGAGGGAAAGAGAGTGGAAATGGAAAGAGAGACTACAAGAGAGAGGGAGGGAGAGAGAAGGAGATAGAGACAGAGACAGAAAGAGAGAGAAAGAGGAGGTGAAGGAAAGAGGGAATGAAGGGGGGCAGGAGGGAGGAAGAAAAGGAGGGAAGGAGAGACAGAGAGGAAGAGGGGAATCAGGGAGACAGACAAAGACAAAGAGACAGAACGATGGGGGGTAAGGAAGGAGGGAGGGAGGAAAAGAGGGAAAGGAGAGGGGAGAGAGGGTCATGAGAGAGACACACACAAGAGAAAGAGGGAGAAAAAGAGAAGTGAGAGAGAGGGAGGAGAAGAGAGAAAGAAGGAGAGAGAAGGAGTGAGATGAGGGAAGGACAGAGAGAGACAGAGAAACAGGGAGAGAGTTGTTTCTCAAAATTGTTTCCCTCTAGTACGCATAAATGCTTTTCCTTTTCCTGCTCCCTTTGCTCTGTAATAATTCGTAAAGGTCTTCTCACATCCCTCTGAAATTGTCCATTTCACCATTTCTAATGGCATAACAAGTGTCTGAAATTCTTTTAAAAATATTTAATGATGATTTTGTCTTTCCATTGTTATAATTTCTCATTCCTATCCCTCTCCAGACTAACCCCATCTTTGTGACAAGGAAAAACAATGAAGCAAAATTATCTGCAGGAAATGCATCTGAAAAAAAGGTTGGTATTGGGTTCTGCTAGTCCCCTTCCTCTCAGTCATGAAGGGGAGGTAAATTTCATTCTCTGTCTGCTATCCCTTCACTGCACTTTTTCAATTTTTCCACAGCCAGCTTCTTTTTTTAGTGATCTTTTTATTTGTATTGCTATAGCATTGTATATTGATTTGGCTTATTTTGCTCTGCATTCATTTATATAAATTTTCCAATGTGTCTCTGATTTCTTCCTACTCCTCATTTCCTATTGCACAACAATTCCATTACCATATACCATGATTTTTTTCATCCATTAACTAATTGATAAACCTAATTGTGTCTAGCTCTTTATGCCACGGAGTGCCACTATGAATACTTTTGTGTATGTGTAGCATTTTCTAACCCCACTTCCCACCTCATGCTTTTCAGCTTTCTTTCTTTGTGCTTCCCCCCCCCATTAGTGTTAAAGTTCCTTGAGGGCAGCTACTGTCACTGTTTTTTTGGCTAGAATTTATATTCTAAGAGCTCTGTGCACTTATTGACATACAGAAAGCCAAGAATAAATGCTTCTTGACTTGATTCGACCTTTCCTTTGGTCTTTAACTTTCTTGGGCTACCTGCCAAGTAGTAGGATTGCTGGGTCAAAGGGACAAAAAATAGGATTGCAGTTGCTGTATAATTCCAAATTGATAGGTCCACCAATGATGCATCAGTGTATGTTTCTCCCCATTGACCGTTCTCATATTTTGTCATCTTTGTTAATATGAGACTATAAAGTTAAACCTAAGAATTGTTTAAATGTTCATTTCTCATGCTATTAGTGATATGGACATGTTGTCATGTCACTTAGAGATTGCAATTCTTTTGCAAGCTGTTCACATCCTTTGATGACTATGCAGTTTGGCCTCACTTAAAATCTAATTCATGTTCAAGTGGAGACATCGCTTTTGTGAAGTCATTGGTCTTCTTTGACAACAAAGGATCAACAACAACAATATGCTATTATTTTAATTATCATATATATATATATATAATTATTTTAGTTATCCTATTATTTATTATATTATAAGGTGGTCTCATCATATGGGGAGGGTGAGGAATGATAGGTAGATAGCCAGTGCCCCTTTAATAAGTATCTTCACCATTTCAGGAGAAAACAAGGAAATTCTCTATTGGATGGACCCTGGGTGGACATGGTTGAGAGGCATACTACCCGTGTTTCCCCGATAATAAGACCTATCCCGAAAATAAGCCCTATTGAGATTGCTACTGTAGTGAAGGTGATCCCCTGAGCTACACGCTACATTACGGTACCCTCTGTATGCACCGTCCCCCCTCCCCCGGTGAAACACATGCCGCGCTCTGAGCTGCATCCAATCAGAGCTACAGCAGTGAGCATGTCATCCTGTTCTTCCCCAGTGATTTGCTTGCTGGCGCCATTGAGAGCAGTGCCGCGGAGGAGAGCTGAGGCAGGACAACATAAGTCTTCCCCTGAAAATAAGCCCTCCCCTGAAAATAAGCCCTCTGGTGTTTTTCTTTCCCAAAAAAATAATAAGACAGTGTCTTATTATCGGGGAAACATGGTAGATAAACAGGTGTGAAGGGACTATGGTCTGCATCTTTAAGGAAAGATCCAGATCAATAAGATCATGGATCGTAGATATGAAAATGTGCATATTGTGTTTAATAACACTGTGAGGTAGGATCTACAAGATTTATTATTCTCATTTTGCAGATGAGGACACTGAGCCTGAGAGACGTTACTTCCCCATGGACACAAAGCTAATGAATGCCAAGGGGAGGAATTAAGTCACAGTCTTATAGTCCATTCTGCTTCTCACTTAGCCTAAACTATGTTAGTTTAAGCTAACACTAGCTTGGCTCCCAGCCAAGCAAGGGCGCCATCTTGGTTGGAGAGGGAATCATCAACTGTGGTTGGCTTCTCTTCTTTCTCCCAAAAATCTCTCTGGGGCCTTTGACTCTGCTGTTCTGACCTGTTTAACTCACATCTCTATTGATGGATTAATGGGTAACACTACATGAACAGGAAAAAAAGATGTGCCCATTGGACATTATCCTCCTAGGATAAATCCTACTAAAGCTCACAAAGAAAAACATGATTTGCTCATAGGGTTTCCCTAGGCTTGACATCCTGCCATCTAGAGAAACATGATAATTGAACTTGGGGAGAAGACTTGAGAGGACATAGTTAGCTGTCTTCAAGTATTTGAAAGGTTTACATTAGAAGATAGATTAAAACGTGTTTTGTTTAATCCCAAGAGGCAGAATTAGAAGCAATGAATGGAATCTACAAAGAGGCAGACCTATGTTTGATATTAAGAATAATATCTTAGCAATAATATTTGTAAAATATTTAGTACTGTGCCAGGTACATAGTAGGTGCTTAATAAATGCTTGTTTCCTTTTCCTTCCTAACAGCTATCCCAAAGAAATGGGCTGCTTTGGGAGGGGAATACTAATAACAGCTAATATTTATGTGATGAATTAAGGTTTGCAAACTGTTTTGCATATGTTCTCATTTGATCCTTACAACTACCCCCATAAGGAAGGTCATGTTACCATCCCCATTTTACAGATGAGAAAATTATCACTGATATAGGTTAAATGACTTGCCTAGTGTCACACAGTAACTTTCTGAGGCAGGATTCAAATTCAGGTCTTTCTGGCTCCAACAGCAAAATTCTAGCTAAATAATGGTTACCCCCTTTCTAGGGCAACTAGATGGCACAGTGGATAGAGTGCCAGGCCTTGAGTCAGGAAGACTTATCTTCCTGAGGTCAAATCTAGCCTCAGACACTTACTAGCTGTGTGACCTTAGGCAAGTCACTTAACCCTGTTTGCTTCAGTTTCCTCCTCTGGGAAATGAACTGAAGAAGGAAATGGCAAACCACTCCAGTATCTTTGCCAAGAAAACCCCAAATGGGATCACAAAGAGTTGGACACGGGGCGGCCAGGTAGCAGAGTGAGTAAGAGCACTGGCTCCAGTGTTGAGAAGACCTGGAGATCGAATCCAGGCTCAGACACTTAGCACCACACCCAGAAATAACTGGCCGTGTAACCTTGAGCAAGTTACTTAACCCTGATTGCTTTAAAAAAAAAAAAACAAAGAGTTGGACACAACTGAAATGCCTAAAGGAGATGAACACTGGTTCTCTAGAAGTCTTCAGACAAAGACTGACAGAACACTTGCTGGGTCTATTGTAGAAGAGATTTATTTTATGTAAAGAGTAGACTACATGGCCTCGAAGATTCCATCCTGTTCTAAGAATCTTAGGTTCTGTGATTCTGAGGGGGGCAAAGGGAACATGGAATAGCTTAGTCAAGTACCAAACACATTGTTCCATCAATCTTTGGAGAAACTTAGACTCTAAATGCAAGAACCTATTATGGACTCCCTTTATAGGAGATTCTGGTTTATTTTTCCATTGTTCAAAACCTGGCTTCACTCTCCTTCCATCCAGGGCTGGCCTAATTCAGAGAATTATCAGATATTTACTGAATGGACTATTGGGTAATAGGTATATTTACTAGAAGGACATGGGGGCAGGGGGATAAGTGAAATGGAAAGCTAGGGCGGGATGTGAAGAAGGAAAATCAAGGACCAGACTTCCATTCCAACCAGTTGACTGGCATCCTTGGCATTCACTTAGTTAGCTTTGTTTGTCATCTCATCTTGAAGGGCCATCTTACTTTAAAAAACTGTCCCAAATGGAACCTAAACGGTGCAAACAAAACATGCATGCCCACTTTTGGCTTCCTGCTATCTCAACCAAACAGCATACAGTACTGGTGCCCATATCGATGAGTCAACAAGCACATGTTATTATGAATTGTCCCTGCCCTCAAAGAGCTTATATTCTAACAGTAGACATGATGTGTCTGTACCCATGCAAGGCATTGTCTTAAGTGTTGTGGGGGTCTGTAAAGTTGTATGAGGAATGACTTCTATGCCTTTATTTATCTCTGCCTTTTGAATTCCCATTCCTTCTTTGATGTCCAGTTTAAACACTACCTTTACCGGGAAACTTATTTTGATTTCTCCTAGCATGAAATGAACATTGTACCTCCCTTCTGCACTTTTTCTGTTTTTGGTGGAGTCACTAACTTTTGTTGCCCCAGATATAGGGAACTTCTACTGTGGAGACTCCATCCACTTCTAGGTCACCTTAACTTACTATCTTACTGTCTTGCTTACTTGTCTTATTTAACTTATTTCAGCTTAGAAGTACTGAGAAGTTGAGGGACTTACTCTTAGCCACACAGCTATACCTCAGAAGCAGTATTTTAAAATCCTGGATTAATCCAGGTCTTCCAGACTTGAAGGTCAACCCTTTATTCACTGCCAAGTGGCTCAGTGAATAGAGCACAGTGCCTGGTGTCAGGAAGACCTGAATTGAAATTCTGCCCCAACCCTGATTAGTTGTATGACCCTGGGCAAGTCACTCAACCATTTTTTAAAAATTCAAATCCTGCCCCAGACCCTTATTAGCTGTGTGATCCTGGGGATGTCATTTAACCTTTTTTAAAAAACTGGCTCAGTTTCCTCAAATGTAAAATGGTGGCAATAATAGCATCTTTGTCCTTGGTTTATTATGAGAATCTAATAAGATAATATTTGTAAAGCACTTAGCACAATGCCTGGAACATAGTAGATTCTATAGACATGTGAGCTATTATAGGAAGTCTTTCTCAATGCCTCTTTTTGAAAAAAAAATTCTTATTAACTTGTTTTAAACTTAAATACACAATAAGGAAAGAAAAATAAACATATTACAAATTTAAATACTAAAACTTAAATAGAAAATAAAGAGTGCCTCTTAATTCCAGCATCTTCCCTCTGTCAATTATTTTGTATTTATCCTGTGTATAACATACTTTGTATACATCTGCTTGCTTGTTATCTTTCCTATTAGATTATAAGTTCCTTGAGGGTAAGGACTGTCTTTTTGCCTCTTGCTGTATTCCTCACACTTAGCACAACGTCTGGCATATAGTTGGTGTTTAATAAATGTTGATTGATTGATTATTATTATTATTGCTCCATATCGACTCTTAGGTTTTTGTTTTTATTTTTGGATGGAAGCTATGATTTCTTTAGTAAAGGAAACTCTCAGTTAGCAACTTCCTGTAACCATGTAGGTCGGTACAGATTAGGCCTTCTTTGCTGCTTAGAGTTGCCCAAGGCACTGAGAGGTTAAGTGATTTCTCCAGTTACACAACCAGTACATATCAGAGGCAAGATCTGAATCCAGGCCTCCCTGATTCTGAGGCCAAGCTCTCTTTCCACGTGTCATACTACCTTCTCCATGTTTATTAAAGTTATTTGCCTATTTGTCACTTGAAGACTGTGGGTTCCATAAGGGCAAATACCTAGTCTCATGGAAATTTTGAATTCCTCCTAGTACCTGGCAGAGTATTCATTACACAATTAGTGCTTAATAGATATTTTTTGTTGATGTTCAGTCATTTCTTGGCAAAGAAAGTGGGCGTAGTTTGCCACTTCCTTTTCCAGCTCATTTTACAGATAAGGAAACTGAGGCAAACAGGGTTAAATGACTTGCCCAGGGTCACACAACTAGTAAGTGATTGAATTGAAATGGAAATGTAATGATGAAAGGATACCTAAAAAGGAACACATGCTTTTGGGAGCTACAAAGCTAATCATCATAATAGTTAAGGGGTGGGTAGAGGGCAGAGATGATTACTATGGTTTGGGTTCACTGTTTGAGTTCCATTTGGAATATCATCAAATTCTAGTTGAGTCCCTCAAAATGAGAAAACAAGAATTCCATCCAAGATTGAACAGTGCTGAACCCTGGCTGTTCAGAGAGGGCTTCAAGGAGGAGATGGACCTTTCATCTGAACCCCAAAGGAAATTTTGAGGGCATACAGAAGGACTTTTCAGGGTCAGGACAGATAACAGCTGGCGCTTCAAGGTACAGAAGAGTCAATAGAGATCACTCTATCTATGGATGCAGAATGGGATAGCTAGGGAGTAAGAGTGAAGGCCTGGAGTCAGGAAGACTCATCTTCTGAGTTCAAATCTGACCTCAGACACTTACTAGCTAAGTGACCCTGGGAAAGTCACTTTACCCTGTTTGCCGCAGTTTCCTCATCTGTAAAATGAGCTGGAGAAGGAAATGGCGAACCACTCCAGCGTCTTTGCCAAAAAAACCCCAAATGGGGTGACAAAACATCACATATGACATAAGCAGCAACAAAGAGTGGGCTTTGTGGTCAGGGAACCTGGGGTTCGAGTCTGCCTCTGACACGAATACCACATACCAGCTGGACGACAAGGCCTGTTCTCTGAAGTTCCCTGGGATCTTGGTAGCTTCCTGCCTCCCCAGGCCCAGTGGCCTATGCTAGAGGGTAGTCTGAATTTTCTAGCAGCCCCTTTTCCGCTCGCCAGCATTCGGTTTCTCTCTTCCCCTTGTGCTGGCCGGTGCAGACTGTTTAAATTGGAAATTATTTGTATTACTGTCTGTAAATAATAGATGAAGGAGTGAAGTGGAGTTTGGTAGCCTTTCCATAAACTCCTCCTCACTTTAATTAGTGCGAAACAGCCTGGTGAGAATGCGAGGTGCCTTGATGCTGGTAATTAAAATTGAAACCACGGCAAAGCTGCTCTATTTTTTATCGAAGCTGCTGTTAGGAGCCGAGAGCCCGCAGACGGCTCTGCAGTAAAGAGTGATAATGAAGGTGTGAATCCCCCTGGGGGGAGGGGCAGCTGCAGCGATGGCTGAACTTACCACAGATGAAAATGCAGGAACAATTAGAGCTGGCTGTGTACAGGCTGGGCATAGGAGATTAGTTGGCATCTTGGGAACAAGGCAGGGAGGGACAAGGAAGGATGCTGGCGGGGCGGGGGGGGGGCAGTTAGAGGGGGAGGTCATTGTTGGTTGCTTTTTTTCCCCCTAATAAAAAGAAAAACTGTCAGGTTGACAATTTTAGTGTTTTTCTTTTAAAAGGGAGGGGTCTATTCTTTAGCTTTCTAAAACTCATTGAATTGTAGATGTCAGAGGTGGAAGATTGGAAGCTTCCTGAGGACCTGGACTGTTTAACTGTTGTCATTATATCCCTAGTGCCTTACAGAGTGCCTAGTATAAAGCAGGTGCTTCATAAGTGCTTGGTTGATTGATCTTGAAGATTTATCTAGTCCCACTCCTTTTTACAAGTGGGGAAACTGAGGCCCACAGAAAAATGACTTACCCAAGGTCACACAGCTACAGCTAGGAGCCAGGAATAGAAATTCAGGTGACCTTAATTCTTGATCTAGTCTTTTTGCTTTACTATACTGTATCGCTTGATGGTTTCTCATGGTCGATACACATTTGCAGATATTCCTGCCTCCTAAATTCGCTAACTAGAAGGTAAGTTCCTTAAGGGCAAAGACTGTGTCTTACATTTTATCTATTCCTCCCCACCCCTTTGCAGCACTTGGTACTGGGACAGAGCACAGAGGCTTGAATCAACATTGAATTTGTGGAATTGGGATGAATGAAATTATAACAATAATAACTGACATTTATATAGTGCTATAGAAGTACTTACATTTATTACCTCATCTGAGCCTCAAAGAAACCCTGTGAAGTAGATATTACAACTGTTCTGGGCCAGGCCTAACTCAGACTGGTCTGCTGGTTCAGGCTGGAGATTAAAATGAAATTAATAGGATTGTCGGTGACAGGAGAGAAACAGAATTTGGACCAACCAGAGTTTATTGAGGTCATCTGCAGAGGAGTCTCACCTGAAGAGGGAAAGACTCCCCAAATTAACAATACACTAGGTTGATGTAAGTTTTAAGGAAAAGCTGGGTAAGGGAGACTGACAAAAGCTGATTTGTGAAGGTCCCTATTGCTGGAGCTCAAGGTTGATCTGGTATAATAACCCTTTTACCCAGTTTTGGCATTAGGGGTTTCTGCATAGCAGAATGGGGGAGGTAGGTCTAGGTTGTACCTTAGAACAGATTGCACGAAAGAGATGGTGGCACATACTATTTTGGGTAACTAGCATTGCAAACACTAATGGGAGAGGACAGACACATATAGACTGATTAGGGGGAAGCTAGGTGATGCAGTGAATAGAGCACCGGCCCTGGAGTCAGGAGGACCTGAGGTCAAATCCGACTTCAGACACTTAACACTTAACTAGTCGTGTGACCTTGGGCAAGTCACTTAACCCCAATTGCCCTGCCTTCCCCCCTCCAAAAAAACAACAAAAACCAAAATAGACCGATTCTCAAAGTGGAGTAGCTCTGAATCCACAACTCTGATAGACTAAATCACATTTAATGAAAGAAAATTTATTCAAAAGTGGAAAGGATAGGCAGTAAATATATAGCATTACTTCAGGTGGGCATAGCTTCTCTCACCTTGGATTTGCCCACATGGCACACTCAGGCAGAAGGGAAGTCCATCAAGGTTGGAAAGTCCCAACTACTGGTGATTCTGCTTTAGGTAACCAGGAACACCAACAGTTATAACCTTAGCTCCTGGACTAACTTTTAGGGGAAAAGTAGCCCAAGAAGCTATGACCTCCTGGTTACTGCTGTGGGTTTTGAACAGATTAATAGGAGATGATCCTCCTACCACTCTCTCTTCCAGAGTCATCCAGGTTCAGTGGCAAGATGAAAGTCAGAATGATCGGTGATAGCCCAGGATGCAGTGCATGACCCTGGCATCTCTGATGCCTGACCAAGCTCTAGGTGTTCCACAATGCCTGCTTTAACCACCTTCATGGACAATGAAACAAATTGTTCCCATCCACCCATTCCACTGGGGGAAGTCTTCACATATTTGGGGTAGACATCCCCCTAAACTCACCAATGGGTCTGAGGCCTCTTCGTTACCCTAAAACTGCCAAAACAGTTTACTGGGGTGTGGCCGCTACACATGCTTCAGCTTCTTGGAGCCACAGGTGAGTTGGGTGACTGGTGGATACCAGCCTTGAAAAGGGGTCAGGGAGTCCTCACAACAGAGGAGCTGGTTTTCTTTGCATACCTCATAGTAGTAGTTTATTGCACCTATCTTATCCCACCCCTTGGTAACAAGGTTCTAAAAGTCTTCTAAGGGACCTTCAGCTACTTCAATGGCCTTAGAAACTTTAATGCCTAGTTCTGACCAATTCTTTCCCCAAAAACCTAGAGTGGGTGGCATTGGAGGAGGAGATACCAAAAAAAGAAAAGAATGAATCCCAGGAGGAACCAAGACCAGAAGTCTCAGGCTTTGCCTCCTCCTTTATAAAGATCTTAATGATGGGCTCCATGTTGAGGAGTGTGAGGGAGGTCAGTTGATCTCCTGCTTTTGTAAAGCAGTAACAATAAGGTGGAACTACATCAGAAACATCAGGGCCACAGTGCAGGTAACACTTCTGGGACAGTCAATTGATCCTAACCATGGGTCAGCATCATTTGTAGCAAGGTAATTAAGAGGTCATATCTTCCTTACATGCAGCCTATCCTAGGGCCTATGTTAATACCAAGACTTGGCCCTTGGTTAATACCAAAACCACCCACTCAGTTTTCTCCAGCCCAATAGCCTTCTTCCTGGGAGTACCAGTGGGTCTGGGAAGGGAGAATGATGCCAAGTCTTTGACTCTTGAAAGGTCTGTACCATGAGACTTCTTCCTTATTCCTTAGGGCTGGGTAAAGACTCCCTCTTACTTTCTATCAGAGACTCAGGATTACCGCCAAGTTCACTAAAGGATCCACTTTCTTCCTGTTGAATTCTCAGCATAATTTTGAAGTCTGTTTTACCTCTCCCATTTTGTTAGAAACCAAGGGATCTACAAACAATTCTGCTTCCCTTGTCCTCCAATTCCTCTCTGGGAAGTTGTCTGAGACATCCATTGGAAAAGAGATCTGTTAATTAAAGCGATCCATTTTTAAAAGTGTATAGAACAGGGGTGGGGAACCTGCAGCTCAAGGCCACATGTGACCTTCTACGTCCTTGGATTCAGTCTTTTGACTGAGTCCAAATTTTACAGAACAAATCCTTTTATTAAGGGGATTTGCTCTGTGAAGTTTGGTCAGTCAAAGGGCCACCCTTGAGGACCTGGAGATTCACATGAGGCCTCAAGGCCACAAGTTTCCCACTTCTGGAAAGAGCTTGTGAGGGAGCAAGGACCTCAAGATCTTGAGAACTACCTGTGTAATGAAGGACCATCGAGGATTAACTGCAACTATGGCTAAAATATTTTATTTTATTAAATAAAATAAATTAAAATAAATATTTATTTCTAATAAAATAAATCTGTTCTCATGAAATAATTCTTCCTAGATCCCAGAAGCCATTGCACCAGAAATCCCTCCCCCTTCCTAGGGTAGCACTGATTCATCAAAGATACTGCTTCTGGGAGTAGCCAGTAGTCGGGAGCATGTCAAAAGCTCCATTTAGCCTAGTTCTGATGTACAAAGACTTCCAAAAACATGGGCTTCAGACAGTGAAAAAGGCCCAGGGAGAAAGATGGCAGGATGGCCTCTTTTAGGTTTTCTAGGGCTGTAGACTATTCTAGACCTCACTCAAAAGAGGTGACCTGTGGGCAAGGGTCTGTTGGGTCCAACTTTTAAGATTTGTTTGTTAAATTTTAAGTATGAGCATTTATGCCCCAGAAATCAGAAAATGCTATAAACTGGGGCTTTATTTATTTTGTTGTTCTTATTTTGCCTAGACTTAAGAAAGCAACAAAGAAAATACTAATAATACAGATTAAATATATAAAAACGGAGTGGTGCCTACCTTTTTTTTTTTTGAGAAATGGTTGTAAAACATTTCTCAGCACACTGATGTTTGTGGGTGGGGATCAGAATACTCAGCTAGAGAATGTAGATTGTCCAAAACCTAAACGGCCCAATAAATCTCTGTGCCTACTTGCTCTGGGCAGTATCTGGAATCATAGGGGTTCTCCCCATCCATTGCATTCTCCAAAACATAACTGAGTAGACTGGACCCTGGACTTTCTTAGGCTGATTTTCCACTCCTCATTCTTCCTATGGGGCATGTTATGGACTTGTCTGACTTAAGCCACAACCCTATTATTTCAAACTCCATGTTGGAATGAAATGAGACACTCATAGGTTAATAAATAATTAACAAAGGGAAGTTTATTTAGCCATGAAATAGAAAGGATTCTCAACAAGGATACTCCAATACTTGGCTTGGGTAGACATGCCCCTGAATCCGTATGGAAATATGTCTAATCAGCAGACATGGGTTTGGTGCGTCACAGTGTCTTGAGACATCTGCCAAGTCTTTAACTGAACCTGAGTGAGCCTTTTTATGCTCTTAGTCAGAAGCTACCAGGAAGCTGAAGAAGGAAATATAGGTTGAGTTTTAGCCTATGGGGCCAGTCATGTCCCAGGGAGAGCTTTGCTGCCTTTTGGGGGAGTGGGGGGAAATTCAGGAAAAAGCAGGAAAGGAGAACCCTGGTAGATAGCGGTCCTATCATAAAGTACCATCCAAACTCCACCCTCATCCAGTCTGGTTAGCATTAACAATATCATGGTGGACATCAGTGCCGAGAGGATTCTCCCCCATACCCCTCTCCCTTGGCATTTTTTTAGGTATATTCCCACCAGACTATGGCAGTATGGGGGCAAGTTCAAAAGGCCTTGGGGAAATGTATTAAAGAAGGCAAACTCCTCTGGACTAGTCAGAGAAAAAGAAATAGAAATACACAGAGAAATAGAGAAAAAGGCATTAGGGAGGTCAACAACCCAAAACTATTTCCTCAGGGCCAGGCTACATGTTCTACCACATTGACAAGGTTGAGAATCACCACAGTGATCTACGTAACGTTTCTGTTGAGTGTCCTGTAATCCATTGTAAGCTATCAGGTGCTAGCTGCCTTCCTCCCACCTCCCATCTGCTGATATAGCAAAGTATTCTGGCCTCCTTCATGCCCATCAATAGGGAAGAAAGAGTTTTCATCCCTCCTAGCACACAGTTTTCTTTTGTGTTAACAGCATGGGATGGCTTGGCTATTCTCAGGGTTTCTCTCTGGTCATACCCACAATAACCAGCATAGGAGATGCCCATAAGTACCCACAGAGATGCTGATTACCAAGAGTTCATGATGTCAAATCCCATAACATCCTCATTCTGATTGACTACCAAGAGTGTGAGCCATGCAGAGGTTTTCCATTGGAATGATAATCACATCTACTTTACACAGTTGTAATTATCAAATGAAATGACGTATACAAAGCATTTTGTAAACCTTAAAACACTATAGAAATATTATCATCATGTTGAAGATGCTGCAGTCTGTCCTCAGCAGTCTGTCCACTGAAACTCCTCATGAAAATTGAGGTACCTCAAGGAATCCACTGGGGGTCCCCTGGTATGATAGCTACCAGCTATTATCATCAACTCCAACCAACTTTGGCCAGAGGAATTGTGTATATTACATATTATTGTGTATACGGTTTTCCCGGATCTGCTTGCTTCAATTCGTAGCAGTTCCTTTAAAACTTCCATGCTTTTCCAAATTCTTGATATTTACTGGTTCTTACACTACCGTAACATTCTGTTACTTTCATCTATCATAATTTGTCTAGTCTAGTAGTCAGTTATGACTAGTCAACTGTGACCTGGGAGCCAAATCCAGCCTACTGTGTTCTTTTGTAAGGCCTGGGACCTACACATTTAAAAGCTTTACATTTTAAAATAAATTTAATCGCATTGTAAAATGTAAGAAATTGCATTTCAAACTGTAAAAAAATTTCTTAGCTAGCAAGCTGTACAAAAACTGGAGGTGGGCCCTAGGTTCTTAGTCTGCCTATCCCTGGTCAAGTTATTCCCCAATTGATGGGCATCAGTTTTGTTTCAAGGGATTTCCTAACACAAAAAGTGCTGCTATGAATGTTTTGCTATATATATAGGACACCAAACATAGAGGTGATCTTATCTTTGGCTTCTTTGAGGTATATACCTAGCAATGGTATTTCTAGGGCAAAAATTATAGACATTTTAGGTAATGTTTTTGCATAATCCCACATTGCTTTTCAGAATGGTCTGCCTAATTTACAACTCTATCAGTAGTCTATTAGTGTACCCATTTTTCTGCAGTTCCTCCAGTGTTGTCTGTTGCCATCTTTATCATCTTGGAGTTGGCTGGGTATGAGGCATTTTAAAATGTATGTTTAATTATTAGTGTCTTGGAAAAGTCTTTCATGTGATTGTTAATAATTCAAAATTCTTTTGAAAATTGTAACCACTAACCACTTATCCTTAGGGAATGGCTATTGGTCTTATATATGTTAGTTCCTTAAACATGTTGGCTATCAGACACTTATAGGAGATGTTTGGTGAAAGATTCTTTTTCTCAAGCCATTTCCCTTCTAATTCTAGTTGTATTTATTTTGTGTGAACTTTTGTATTTTTTTGTGATTGCCTCTATTCCTCGTTTGGTTAATTCTCCTCCTAGTCATAGCTCTGAAAGTCAGTTGATCTGGTTGTCTTCTACATTTTTTTAGTGGTGTGACTTTTAATATTCACATCAATGATCATCTTGTTTTTCTAGTTCTTTGATATCATAAAAAAGTGTTTCTATGATTATTTTGGTGTGGATGACTTCCTTGGGATCCATGCCTAGTAGGGGGATCTGTGGCTAAAAGATTATGGAGATTTTAGTTACTTTCTTAGTATGATTTCACTTTGCTTTCCAGAGACTTGGACCCATTCACACACTGATAGTTTATTAGTGCACTTATCTTCCTGCAGCCCACCCATCATTGATTATTCTCATCTTTATTCATCTTAGCCAACTTGCTGGGTATGAGGGAAACCTTAGAATTGCTTTGATTTACATTTCTCCTATTACTAATGATTTGGAACAACCCTTCATGTCATTGTTAATAATTTGCAATTCTCTAGAGAATTGTTTGTTCATATCCTTTGACCACTTATCCATTGGGGAACAATAACACTTCCTATTAGTACTACTTATGGTAGAATCATAGAATCTCAGAGTT
Organism: Petaurus breviceps papuanus; assembly: GCF_028583685.1. Taxonomy (NCBI): domain Eukaryota; kingdom Metazoa; phylum Chordata; class Mammalia; order Diprotodontia; family Petauridae; genus Petaurus; species Petaurus breviceps. Next base: position 16,527,763 of record NW_027185764.1, read on the forward strand.
GGGTTCACATCCTACCTTGTACAGAAGTTACATGCCTTTTAGTTTTCTGTGGGTCTTTGCTTCAAAATAAGATTATAAACTTCTTACGGGCTGGGAAAATGTCTGCTTTGCTGTATTTCCCACTATCTCCCACCAAGTAGGAGCCCAATAAATATTGTATGTGATTGCCTTCATCTGCATATCCTGATCCCTGAATTTGTTAGAGTGGGATCTTACTAGTTCTAGTCCATTGGCATCTCCCAGCCGAGGCAACTCCATTTTGTTTGGTTCTTCCTGGTTCCTGATTCAGTACAATGGCTAAATCTGACTATCTAAGTTCCTAATGCAGAACTCTATAATTCCTGTTGTTCAGCTGTGATTTGAATGGGTACTAAATTCCTCATTAGCTATTGATTTCCCAAGAAGATTTTTTCCCCCATAGCATATTAGTACTGGAAGTGTTATTTGAGGTCATCTAGCCCAACCTCTTTATTTTATGGATATTAGAAACTGAAGAGAAAATGAAGTAATTTGCCCAAAGTAACACAACTAGTTAGTGACAAAATCAGAATTAGAACCTGAATCTTTTTACCCAGGATCTAACTTTTCCTCCCACCGTATCATACTTAATTTATGCTTTCTGGAGGGATAGAAGTGATGCCAACTATGACCATGACTTGGACAGAGAGATGAGTTAGGTGATCATGAAAACTCAAGCCTGAACACCTACTCACCATTGGTCATCTTTACCCCTTCCTTTATGTAGAACCCTCACAAGGGTGTGGTCAATCAAGAAGGTTGCTGTCCGTCATTCTTGAAGAGTCCAAAATGACATCACTATGCTAGAGTCAAGTTGCAGTGTGCCCGACTGTGACTGTTCAGACCAACATGAGCTCAGAATGGTCTACCACAGGTTGGGCACAAATAGTCTGTGTGAACCTTTGGGGTGGGTCCTTTAAACCTGCTCATCCCATATTTCCTTTGAGTCATTTTAATTCTGCTTTAATCAAAGAACACAGCACCTTCTCTGATATGAGTGCACCGTGCCGGGTGGTCCTGTGCCAGCATCTCCCACGTCACACAATCAGTTCCAAAGTTCTTAGGAGAGACCTTGAGAGTGTCCTTGTATCACTTCTTCTGACCATGATGTGAATGCTTACCCTGTGTGAGTTCTCCATAAAACAGTCTTTTTGACAAGCATGCATTCTACATTCGTACAACATGGCCAGCCTATAAGAGTCTAAGCCCTTGGCAGTTTAGTTTGAGGAAGGACCTCAGTGTCTGGTACCTTATCCTGCCAGCGGATCTTCAGAATCTTCCTAAGACAATTCAAATTGAAGTGATTCAGTTTGCTGGCATGGTGCTGGTAGACTGTCCAGATTTCACAGGCATAGAACAATGAGGTCAGCACAATGGCTCTATAGTTCAGAGTTTGGTAGCCAGTCTAATACCTCTTTTCTCCCATACTTTCCTTTGGAGCCTCCCAAACACTGAGCTAGCTCTGGCAAAGCTTGTTGTCAGCCTCATTATCAGTGTGTACAGCCCTGGAAAGTACACTACCAAGGTAAGTGAATTTATCCACGGCATTCAGAACTTCTCTGTTTGCTGTAACTGATGGTTCCACCTATGCATGGTGTGGTGCTGTGTTTTCTTGGTGTTAATCGTTAGGCCAAAATTAGCACAAGCAGCATAGAACTGATCCATACTTTGCTGCATCTCAGCTTCAGAGGCTGCATTGAGTGCACAATCATCTGCAAACAGAAAACCATGCACCAGCACTCCCTCCACTTTGGTCTTAGCTTGTAGCCTTTTCAAGTTGAAGAATTTACCATCAGTGTGGCAGCTGACCTTGATTCTGTGTTCATCCTCATTTAAAGCATTTGACAACATGGCTGAAAACATCACTCTAAAAAGCATAGGACCATGCACACAGCCTTGTTTTGCTCCATTGGTGACTGGGAAGGCATGAGAGCATTGTCATTATCTAGAACCCAGGCAAGCATGCTGCCCTGGAATTGATGTACACTGCTGATGAACTTCTCTGGGCACCAAATTTTGACATAGTTTCCTATAAGCCCTCATGACTGACAGTATCAAAGACCTTGGTCAGATCTACAAACATTGTGTACAGACCTCTGTTCTGCTCCTGGCATTTCTCCTGGAGTTATCCAGCAGCAAATACCATAACGACTGCCCCTCGGCCCTTTCTGAAGCCACACTGGCTCTCAGGTGGATAACCATCTTCCAGGTGAAGGATCAGTCTTTAAGGATTCTCTGGCAAGAATCTTGGAAGCAATGACTAAGAGAGAGACCTTCCCTGTGATTGTCACAGGACAATCTATTTCCTTTACCTTTATAAAGACGGACAGTGGAGGCATCCTTGAACTCCTGGGGGATAACCTCCTTTTGCCATATAACCAGGAAAATTTTAGTCAGCTTTTGTAGAAGCAGTGGACCCCCTAATGGCATTTAAAACCTCTTCAGTTGGAGCTTCAGCTAGGGAGGGATTGAGTTCAACCTGAGGTAGATGGTCAATGGCTTCAGCATTGATGGATGATGGTCTGTTGAGAACACTATGGAAGTGTTCAGCCCATCTTCCTAGGATCCTGTCCTTATCACTAATCAATGTGGCTCCGTCAGCACTGAGTAGCTGAGATGCGCCATGGGTCTCTGGTCCATAGATAGCCTTCAGGGCATCATAAAAGCACTTTGAGTTATCTGCAAGAAGGGGGTGTGCTACAGTGGAAAGGGCACTGGACTTGGAGTCAAGGAACCTGAGTTCAAATCCTTGCTCTGATAATATGTAAGTTTCTAATGGGGAACCCTGTAATTCCTGATGTTCAGCTGTGATCTGAATGGGCACTAAATTTCTCCTTGTCTACTGATTTCCCAAGAACATATGACCCTGGGCATATCACTTCATCCTCCCTGGCTTCAGTTTTCTTATCTACAAAATGGGGGATCTGGACAAGCTCTGTGATGTCAAACTCAAATAGAAGTGAGACCGTTAATTCATACCTAAGAATTCCTATATGCCCTTTATGGACTTGGTTTTAAGAGATAATATTATCTATGCTTTATTGTATTTTTACTTGTTTTGTTAAATACTTCCCAATTACATTTTAATCTGGTTTGGGCTGCACTCAGTTTTGAAGGCAATACACAGCCTCAGGACACCTCCAGACTGGTTGACCTCTAAGTTTTCTTCCAACTCTCAAAAGCTATGTTCCTGTGGGTGCTTTAGGGATACAAGTCACCCCAAGTCCCATGCTTTGAGCTACTCAGGGTTATTGGGGCAGGCTGTGTCTTAGAAGAACAGTCAGAGGTAAAGAAGGAGGTGACCCAGAGAGATACTACTAAGGACTTGAGGCTCATAAACATCCCACCAGCCCATAAAATCCCCTCTGTCATCAAGGCAGGTCCCTGCCCCTTATTTCATAAGGTTTAAATCCTATAATCCCATGAACTTTCAGGCTACATGTTGCCTCTTTGTGAGTTTGGTTCATATTAAAAGTTGACCTGGGCTACTCTTTAAGGATCAGTGAATCAATCAATGAGCATTTACTAAGTGCCAGGTCACTGAGAGGATACAAGGATAAAAGGGAAAGACCCTGCCCTCAAGAAGCTTAAATTCTATTAAAATCTATGAGTCAGGAAGAATCAACTTCCTCAGCTAAAATCTGGTCTTAGGCCAAGTTAGAATAGGGCAGTCGGGTGGCTCAGTAGAGTGCTATGCCTGGAGTCAGGAAGACCTGAGATCAAATCCTGCCTCAGACATTTACTAGCTACGTAACCCTGGGCAAGTCACTTCACCTTGTTTACCTCAGTTTCCCCTTCTGTAAAAGGAGATGGAGAAGGAAATGGCAAACCACTCCAGTGTCTTTGCTGAGAAAACCCCAAATGAGCTCACAAAGAGTTGGATACAACTGAACAACAACAATGAAATACAGAGTTATTTGGGTGGATCATTGGTACGATTACTCTCTTCACCAGTACAGATCTCAATTCTTCTTTCCTTCAGTAGGTGGTTTTCATGAGTCGCTGTGGCCAAAACTGTCAACATCTTGCCACAAAGCTGGTGATAAGCCTCTCCGACCTTCCCTAGGCTAGCCCTCAAATGACTCTTTTTTTTAATGCTTTATTAACTTCTGATTTACATCATTCATTTCTGCCAGATTTTGAGTTGCAAATTTTCTCTCCGTTTTTCCCCTACTCACTGCCCCAAAATAGCAGTCCCACAGGGACTCATCCAATCTGCTCTCTCCCATATTTTGTCTCATACCCCTTTCGACTTCTCCAGTGGATCTCTATGCCTCAGTGCCTGTATATCTTATTTCCCAATTACATGGAAGATGGTATTAATAATAGCATATATATATATACACACACACACATATATATGTGTGTATATATATATATATATATATTTGAATATTTGATTTTAAAACTTTCAATTCCAGATTCATTCCCTTCCTTCCTTGTCACCCACCCTTACTGGGAAGATAAGGAGTTCAGTACAGGTTGTACATGTGTGGCTAATGCAAAACAATAACATAATAGATATATTGTAAAAGACTGACTATATTTCCCTCCCTCCTATCCCACCTCCCATTTGTTCTATTCTCTAGTTTGATCCCATCCCTTTCCAACAGTGGGTGCTTACAACTTCCCTCCCCCCCAGCCTGCCCTCCCTTCCATCATCCCCCCTCTAATCCTCTTTCCCCCCTACTCTCCTAGAGGTTGAGATACCCTATTTAGTGTGTGTTTCATTCCCTCCTCAAGCCAAATTCAATGGGAATAAGGTTGACCCATTCCTTTTTGCCTTCCTATTCTTCCCCTCCATTGACCATTTTCCCTTGCCTCTTCTGTATGAGATAGTTTACCCCAATCTGTCTCTCCCCATCTCCTCTCATTATATTCCTCTCACCTCTTAATTTCACCTTTTAAGTATCATCCCTTCCTGTTAAATTGGTCCTGTGCCCTCTATCTATGTATATCTGTAAACATATATACAGACATTCACATATGTATTCATACGCCCATATACCCTCATATATAGACATATATATATATATATATATATATATATATATATAATCCCTTCAACTATTAAGAAAAGATTCATAAGTTACAATTATTGTTTTTCCATGAAGGAATGTTAATAGTTCAACTTTGATAAGTTTCTTATGATTTCTTTTCCCTGTTTACCTTCTCATGCGTCTCTTGCTTCTTGTATCTGAATGTCAAATTTTCTATTCAACTTTGGTTTTTTCATCAAGAATGCTTGAAAGTCCTCTATTCCACTGAATGACCATATTTTCCCTTGAAAAATGATACTCAGTTTTTCTGGGTAGGTGACTCTTGGTTTTAATCCCAGCTCCTTTGACCTCCAAAATATCATATTCCAAGCCCTTCAATCCCTCAGTGTAAAAGCTGCCAGATCCTGGGTTATCCTGGTTGTGTTTCCACAATATTCAAATTATTTCTTCCTGGCTGCTTGTAATATTCTCTCATTAATCTGGGAATTCTGGAACCTGGCTATAATATTCCTAGGAGTTTTCTTTTTGGGATCTTTTTCAGGAGGTGATCGGTGGATTCTTTCAAACTCTATTTTGCCCTCTGGTACTAAAACATAAGGGCAGTTTCCTTTGAGAACTTCCTGGAGGATGATTTCTAGGTTCTTACTTTGGTCATGGCTTTCAGGTAGTCCAATAATTTTTAAATTATCTCTCCTGGATCTATTTTTCAGGTCAGTGGTTTTTCCCATGAGAGATTTCACATTGCCTTCTATTCTTTCATTTGTTTGGATCTGTTTAACAGCATCTTGATTTCTCATAAAGTCACTAGCTTCCATTTGCTCCCATCTAATTCTAAAGTAATGATTCTCCTCATTGAGCTTTAGAGATTCTTTTTCCATCTGGCAAATTTGGCTTTTTAAGACATTCTTCTCCTCATTGCCTTTTTGAGCCTTCTTTGCCATTTGAGTCAGTCTGTTTTTTAAGGTGTCATTTTCCTCAGTCAGGCTGTTGATTCTCATTTCATAATTTTCTTGCATTGTTCTCATTTCTCTTCCCAATTTTTCCTCCACTTTTCTTATTTGCTTCTTAAGGTCCTCTGTGGTCTGTAACCAGCTTGTATTTTCCTTTGAAGCTTTTGGTGCAGGAGTTCTGACTTCACTGTCTTCCTCCTGTTCCATGCTTTGCTCCTTTTTGTCCCCAAAATAGGAGTGTAATGTTGGAATCTTCTGTCTGCTTTGTTTCCTTTGCCTGCTCATTTTGCCACTCAATTACTTGACTTTTGGGCTTTTTGCCACAGTAGGACTCTGCCACCAGACAGGGGAGCTTTCGTCCCAAATGCTGGGGTTTTCTCAGCTGCTGGAGTTATTAGATGGGTGCCTTTTCTGAGGTCTCCATATGCTCTGGCAAGCTAGACACACACCCCAGGACCTCCACCCTAGACTGCAATCCAGATCCAAGCAGGTTAAAGCAAGAACAATTACCCCCCAGACTGGTATTTGGTCCTCCTACACTCTGCAGCCCAGGAGCTGAAGCTGCCATGTGGCACTGGCTGGCTGTGCCAGCATCTTAGAGGCTTCTTGCCCTGGGGGTAAAAGCCACACACTCCCACTTACTGGTCCCAAAGTCCAGACTCCACTGACCTCTCACTTTGTCCTTCACATCTATGTGTTGATAAATCTGGAAATGGCCACAGCTGCTGCTGATCTGAAGTCCCTCTGGCAAGCGACTGGTCAGGCCCACCCTGGGGCTAAAGCCTGGGTGTGGGGCTGGGCTGGGCTCCCAGAGTGCTTCCATGGATTCCTGCTGGCCTGCCGGGCTGTCCTCTTGGGAAGTTAGCTTCTCTGTGTCATTTTGTGGGTTCTGCAGCTCCAAAGTTCGTTTATAGTCCCCTTTTTACATGGATTGGGGAAGGTGGAAGCAGGAGCAGTGGGGAGGTCTTGTTTCTACTCCGCCATCTTCGACCCTCCCTCAAATGACTCTTATACATGTCATCACCATATTTTACTACAAGTCATTCTAGCTTTTTTTTTTTTCTTTTCAGTAATGTCCAACTCTTTGTGACCTCATTTGGGGTTTTCTTGGCAGAAATACTGGAGCAGTTTGTCATTTCCTTCTCCAGCTCATTTTACAGATGAGGAAACTGAGACAATTAGGGTTAAGTGACTTGCCCAGGGTCACACAGCTAGTAAGCATCTGAGGTTGTATTTGAATTCAGGTCTTCCTGACTCCAAACTCTATCCACTGAGTTGCCTAGCTGCCCCATTTTAGCTTGGTAGGAACTACCAAAGCTCGTTGTTTACTTGCATAGCTTGCCAGAGTTCAGGGTTGCCTCCATGTTACAAGGAGGCAGTCATTCATAGGATTCTGGTACCATAGATGTAGAACTAGAAGGGACTTCTGAGGACAACCAATCCAACCTTCCCATTTTACAGATGAGGACACTGAGATCCAGGAAATGTAAGTTTGCCCAAGGTCACATAAGTTATAAGCATTAGAGACAGGATTTGAACCCAGATTTGACTCTATAGCTAATGGAGAAGCTTTTATTAACTTGGAGAAAAAGATTAGGGCTTAGTGGGTTGTGGGGGTTAGGATCACTACAATATAGCCCACTCCCATGCTGCTCTAAGGGATGGTCCTGCCTTCTTTTTCCACCAAGAGAAAAATCCTTCAGAAAGGATACCTGACTTTGATATGCTACTAATTTAATGTTTATCCAATAACAAAGGCTTTGCAAACCCCCTTACCTTTCCAGAAGCCTCAGGTAACACTGTCGACTCATAATTGCTCTGATCCCTTTATCCTATGGCTTAATAAATAATTTACCTGAATTATTAAAATGAAAATTTCAACATTATTAAAAATTAACAAACTTAAATGAGCCAATGGTAAATAGCTGGGGTGGCTCTTCCTGAGGAAAAGCTGGCCAGAGACAGTAAGGTAAATAACCCAAAATGATTTCAGTGCATTTGACATCAGATGCTGCATACATAACCACCTACCTACCGGGGTTGAGAGGGAGACCTCCAAAAGAGAAGAGGAAAAGGAGTGGACAGAACTGGGGAGAGCCAGAAGGTTAAATAACCCTGAGGAAGGTCTCTACACAGAGACAGCTTCTGCAGGGAAACATAGCAGAGACTTTTCCTTCCCAAAGAATACTGACCCTGACTGGGAAAGGGTATATGTAGACAGTAGTAGTGTCTAGAGGAGAACCCAAAGACACAAAGCATGATGGGAACTGGATGGGAAGTATTGAGCTAAGGTGTTTGAATGGTTTTGTACTAAAGGTTCCTGAAACAAGACTCTTATCTTTTTCCACACATAGGCTGATCAAATTGGGGAATGATCGACTTGGAAAGGAAATCTACTTTTTCTTAAGCTCATTTTAAAAAACTTTTACAATTAAACAATAAGATATTTTAAGTAAAAATACTGTAAATGTGAAAATGCTATTTATGAATATGGTAAGAGAAACAGATTTTTTTGTCAGTTGCATGCCAGTGTGACTGAATTGTAGACCCAGAGCAGTCTCTCTTTCCACCCCTCAGAAACTCACCACCTAGCAGAGCCAAGATTCAGGGTTGGCTGGGGTGAGTTGTTGAATTTTCAGTGTATCTACACTTTGGAAACAGATAAAGTACAAAGCAAGGCTTGATTTATTGGTTTATTGGTTGTTTATACTTAAGAAAGTGATGGAGAAAATATTAGTAATGCAGATGAAACCTAAAAGTGTGTCCTGCATACATGTCTTTTTTTCTTTCCAGAAAGCTAATTGTTAAACATTTACTGGTCCACCACTGGCTAGAGGTACCAGAATTTCTATTTCTCTTTTTTTCTTGCTTAATAATATTTTATTTTTTCCAATTACATCCAAAGATAGCTTTTTTTTAAAAGCAATTGGGGTTAAGTAACTTGCTCAAGGTTACACGGCCAGTTATTTTTGTGTGGGTGTTAAGTATCTGAGGCCGGAACCGATCCCATATCTCCCGACTCTGGGGCCGGCACTCTTACTCACTGCTCCACCTGGCCTCCCCCAAAGATAGCTTTTAATGTTCACTTTTATAAGATTTTGAATTCCAAATTTTTTCTCTCCTCCCTCCCCAAGATGGCAAGAATCTGATATAGGTTATACATGTATAATCATATTAAACATATTTCCACATTAGTCATGTTATGAAAGAAGAATCAGAACAAAAGGGAAAAACCACAAGAAAGAAAAAAAAAGAGAGAAAAAATAGTCTGCTTGGATCTGCACTCAGATTTCACAGTCCTTTCTCTGGATGTGGATAGCATTTTCCATCACAAGTCTTTTGGAATTGTCTTAGATCATTGTATTGCTGAGAAGAGCTAAATCCATCAAAGTTGGCCATGGAAAATTATTGCTGTTACTGTGTGCAGGGTTCTCCTGGTTCTGTTAACTTTACTCAATATCAGTTCATGCAAGTCTTTCCAGGTTTTGATGCCAGCATTTCTAGCCACAGACCCCATACTACTAGGGACTGAAATAAATTAGTCAGGGCCCAAAAGAAATCAGCTTGCTGACAAATGTGAACTTCAATTAAATGGGAAGTTTAGGATTCAGTTACAGTTGTACAGGTTATAGCTGCTGCCATATCCCTATATCTCTCAGATGTCAATCAGGGATGAGGGTAGGACCCAGACTGAAGAAAAGAGAGAAGCAGCATAATAGAATTCTATACCTAGAACCTAAGTTATCCCATTATATTATAGAAAGGAAGAGTGAGGACCAAAGAGAAGTGATAATGGATTTTGAGATGGAAGGTACCTTTGAGGTTATCTAACCTAACCCTCTCATTTTACAGTTGGGGAAATTGAGTCGCAGAAAGGTCAAGTCACTTTCCCAAGATCACATGAATAGTGAATGGTAGTGTCAAGATTTGAATCTAGGCCCTCTGACTCCAAAATCAGTATTCTTTGATGGTCCCACACTGCATCCCTTAGCTCAAACTCACATAGCTAACTACAGTGCTTAGACTATAACCTAGGTTGCTCATTCCTAGTCCATTAATTTTTTCCAATGACAATTTATTGAAATCTTCCTGCAAGGGCAGCTACCTGGATATGGTACTGGCCTTGAAGTCAGGAGGACCCCAAATGAAAGAAAAAATGAAACAAAACCCCAAATGGGGTCATGAAGAGTCAGACATGACTGGAAAATGACTAAACTACCAACAAAGGACTGGTTAGCCTGAGAAAAAGAAGGCCTGGAGGATACATTATAATTGGCTCCAAGTATTAGAAGGGCTAGCATATGAAAGAGGGATTAAACCTGCTCTGCTCAGCCTCAGAGGCCAAAATTAGAAGCAATGAATGGAAGGCATAGGGGAAATTTTAGGTTTGATACAACATAAAGGAAAACTTCCTAACAACTAAAGCTAATCAAAAATGGAATGGGCTGTCATGAGAAGTGGTGTGATCCCCCTCCCTGGATGTCTTCAAGCAAAGTTACTAGGTAAATCAAGTTTGTGAACTGATTCCTTCCTCCTTCCTTCCTTCCTTCCTTCCTTCCTTCCTTCCTTCCTTCCTTCC
>NW_027185764.1:16538319-16542798 GCF_028583685.1 Petaurus breviceps papuanus
TCCTTCCTTCCTTCCTTCCTTCCTTCCTTCCTTCCTTCCTTCCTTCCTTCCTTCCTTCCTTCCTTCCTTCTTTCCTTCCTCCCTCTCTCTCTTTCAATTGGGGTTAAGTGACTTGCCCAGGGTTACACAGCTATTAAGTGTTTGAGGTCAGATTTGAACTCATGAAGATGTTTTCCTGATACCAGGTCCCATACTCTATCCACTGTGCTACTAGCTGCCCAGTCCCGGCTCCTTTAATTGGTCTTCAGATGGCATCACCTCAAAATCTCATTATACCGTATGTGACCTTGGGCAACTGAATAGGACCTCACTTTCCTGATCTTTAAAATGAGGTGGGTTGAACTAGATGGCCTCTGAAGTGCCTACCAGGTCTAGATCCATGATCTCTTGAAAATATTAATCCTTTCGCCAATTTGGTTGCCTTTCCAACTTGTCAATGTCTTTTGTGAAACATGGTGTGGAGAACTGGAAAAATACTTCAGATATCTCCTCAGGGTAGGATACAATGGGCCTATAACCTCCATAACCTTATATACTACAATTCTTTTAACACAGTCTAAGATCACATTAGTTTTTGTTTTTTGTTTTTTTGACTGTCATACAACACTGTTGACAAATAATGAGCTTGTGGTCCACCAAAACCACCAGATCTTTTTCAATCAAGACATGTCTTCCCCAGTTGAGTTAAAGACTGGAGATTAGCGAGATAGAATGGCAAAATGAATCAGAAAACCAATGAATCTGGAGTTAGAAGACCTGAGTTTAAAACCTAGTTCTGTTTCTTACCAGCTGTGTGATCTCTAAGCTCTAAATCTTATGAATTCAGCCTTATCTTGTAGGACTTCACACATGGTGGAACTTAAATAGCACTTAATAAAATATTTATTTACTGATTGAGCTGAAACCAGTTCAAACCAGTTCCCAAAATGATTGCCAAATTTTCGGCGTGAACAGTGATACTTCAGAAATTGGCAAACATTACAGTGAAGACCTGTTTGTTTTGCTTTGTTTCATTGATTGCCTCGACTTGAGAAAGTGATGGTGAAAATGTTAATAATGAAGATTAAAGTTGAAAGGGTGTCATGGGTACATCCCTACTCCTACCCCCAGACTCCTCTATGGTTCCCTGTAATTGCCCCTGGGTGGAGACCTCTTCTTAGGTACCTCCTCAGCTATTAAACTTCTGATTCTCCCTAGTTCTATCCATCCCTCTTTTTCCTCCTCTATTTTGGTGGTTTCCCTCTTAACCCCAGTAGGTACGTAGTTATGTGTTGCTTTAAAAAAAACATCCCAACACCTGATTGTTAAACATTTGCTGACACACCACTGAACTGAGCACTCTTCTTTGGAAAAGGCTTCATAGAAAGGCAAACCAGCTTGGCTCGATATTCCTAATCTCCTCCCTCAAACTTTAGTAGTCTCCCATTCATTATGAGAGGTAGACATCTCTTAATGGTACCTTTATATATAAAACAATGATATGGAAATAAAATATTTTAGCAATCTATCTTAGTTTTCCAATGACAAATTATCAATAAGTCAGTCAACAAGCAAGCGTTTATTAAGCATTTACTATGTTCCAGCAGGCCATCTCCGGTCATTCTCATCTATATCTGGTCAGATGGCTTTGGAAGAGAAAGTGAGGCCCTGCCTCACTTAAATCCATTCACTTTCGAGTCATGACATCACCTTCCTGATGTTATGGTCCTCTTCAAAACTGAAGGACAAACACCTCTGTCCCAGGCACCATGTTATGCGCCGAGAATACAAAAAAAGGCAAAAACAGGATGCTTGCTGGCTCTCAAGAAGCCTACATTCTAATGGGAAGGAGCAGTGTAAACAATAAAAACAACAATGCGCACACAAAACATATACAGTGTGATTCCTTTCAGAGGGAAAAGGGAGTGGGGAGGTGGTTAGAAGGGGGAGGGAAAGGAGAGAACTGGGAAAGGCCTCTTCTAGGGTGGGATTTAAACTGAGCCAAATTGTCAGCCAGGTGGCACAGTGGTTATTAGAGTGGAGGTCCTAGAATTAGGAAGACTTGAGTTCAAATTCTTCCCCAGACACTTACTACATGTGTGATCCGGGGCAAGGCACTTAACTTCTGATTGCCTCAGTTTTCTCATCTGAAAATAGGATAATAATAGCACCTACTATCTGAGGCTGGTTTTTTTTTTTTAATGAGGAAGGCAGAGCAATTGGGGTTAAGTGACTTGACCAAGGTCACATGGCTAGTAAGTGTGTCAAGTGTCTGAGGTTGGATTTGAACTCAGGTCCTCCTGACTCCAGGGATGGTTCTCTATTCACTGTGCCACCTAGCTTCCCCTTGGCACTGTTTTGAAGGTCAAATGAGATAATATATTACATATCTGAAAAGTCTTACTGCTATTTTAAGCTGAGACTTTTGAGATATCCTGTATTTAAAGCACCTTGCAAACCTTAAGTTGTTCTATAAATGCTGCTGAGTCTTGAAGGAGCGTCAGAGAAGGCAGGAGGTGGAGGTGAAAAGGAAAATTTTCCAGAAAGTAGAAATTGCCAGTGAAAGGAACAGAGGTGAAATGTCACAATGGAGAGACAGCAAGAAGGCCAGTGTCCTGGACTGTGCAGCACATGGAGGGCAGTAAAGGGTAAGAAGCCTAGAAAGATAAGATGGGGCCAGGGCTCTGCCAAATAGAGCATTTTATTATTTGATCCCAGGGGGTCATAGGGAGCCACTGGAGTTTAAATGATAGGGTCAGACTCAGACTTTACGAAGATTGCTTTGGCTACTGAATGGAGGAAGGATGAGCTTGAATCAAGGGACATACACATGTGATGGGAAGAACAACCAGTGGGCTATTGCAATAGTCCAGGGACGACGTGATGAGGGCCTGTACCAGGGGAGACTATGTGAGCAGAGAAGATGTTATGAAGATAGCAATGAGGATATTTAGCAACTTATAGGTGTGCATGAGACTGAGGAGTAAAGGATGAAAGCCTGGGTGACTGGGAGAAAGGAGGTATGCTAGATAGTAATGAGGTAGTTTGGAAGAAAGGAAGATTTTAGAGGAAAGATCAGGTAACTCTGGGCATAGTTCTGAGTTACATCCCAATGGTTGTACCAATCCACAGCTCCACTTGTCCCTGTTTTCGCACAGGCCCTTTAACATTTGTCATTGACCTCGAAGTTCCTTTAATTGAATTTTTTGCATTTTTCTAATTACTAGTGATTTAGAGAACTTTTTCATGTGATTGTTGATAGTCTGAATTTCTTTCTTACAAAATTGCCCAGTCACGTCCTTTTACCATTTACCTATTGAGGGATATCTCTTATGAGTTCGTACTGATTCACTAATAATTCCCTATGGGGAACTTTACCAAGTGATTCATATACCCTTTGCTCATTTATACCACCACTAGACCTCTACTCCAAAAAAAGAGGAAAATGAGCCATAGGGATAAAAATATTATAGCACCTTTTTTTGTTTGTTTGTTTATAGAGGTCTAAAATTAGAGACTAACAGGCTGTCTTCCTGTTGTGGAAGAGCTATGTAAATTGCAATAATTGTAGTAAATTATAATGGAATGTTATCACGCCGTAAGAAATGACAAAAGAGGACAATTTCAGAGGAAACTGGGAAGATCTTTAGGAACTGATGCAAAGCAAGATGAATGGAACAATTTATACAATGATAGCAACATTCTAGACAAAAACCTTTGAAAAATTTTAGAACTATTATCGGTGAGTCCAAAGATAAGGCATTTCACTCCTTTCTTGACAGAGATGATGAACTTAAAATGCAGGAAAAAACCATAAATTTTTAGAAATGGCTAATGTGAGGTTTTGTTTTACTGGACTATGTAAATATGAATTGAGGAATTTGTTTGGGGTTTTAAAAAAATTGCTCAGTAAGGATAGTGGGAGGGATGGATTCATAAAAAATACCTCTACAATGACCCAAGATAATTCCAAAATACCCATGATGAAAAATACTATCCATCTCCAGAGAGAGAACTGATCAATCTTGAATGCAAATTGAAGCATATTTTTTTGCTCTCTCTTTCTCTGTCTCTCTCTCTTTCTTTCTCTGTCTCTCTGTCTTACTCTCTGGCAATATGACTAATATGGAAATATGTTTTGCATGAATTCACATGTATGATCAATATCATATTGCTTCCCTTCTAAAGGGATGGAGGAGAGGTAAGAAGGAAGAAAAGAATTTAGAACTCAAATTTTTAAAAAATGAGTGTTAAATTTTTTAAAATGTAATTGGGAAATATTTAATAAAACAAATAAGAGATTTTAAAATTTTAACTAATTAATTTTTGTTTGCTTTTAGTTTAAAACATTCATTTCCACAAGATTTTGAGTTACAAATTACTGAATACCCCCTCCCCCAATCTGCTCTCTCCTATATCCTCCCCCATCCCCCCTCTGACTTTCCAGTAGGGCAAGATTGATCTCCATACCCCAGTGCCTGTGGATCTTATTTCCCAGAT
>NW_027185764.1:16542898-16567636 GCF_028583685.1 Petaurus breviceps papuanus
ATTATTACTATTTTCTCCTTTGACCTCCCTTTTCAAAAGTGTGTGTTTCTAACTATCCTTCCCCCCATCTGCTCTCCCATCTATCACCCCCCTCTTATTCCCTTCCCCCCTACTTTCCTGTAGGATAAGATACCCAATTTAGTGTGTATGTTATTCTCTTCTTTTTTTGGAGGATAATTGAGGTTAAGTGACTTGCCCAAGATCACATGGCTAGTTTTTGTGTTAAGTGTCTGAGGCCAGATTTGAACTCAGGTCCTCCTGACTCCAGAGCTAGTGCTCTATTCACTTCACTACCTAGCTGCCTCAATGTTATTCCCTTCTTAAGCCAAATTCATTGAGAATAAGGTTGACCCATTTCCTTTTGCCTCCCTGTTCTTCCCCTCCATTCTAACAGTTTTCCCTTGCCTCTTTTATATGAGATAATTTACCCTATTATGTCTCTCCCCATCTCCTCTCATTATATTCCTCTCTCACCTCTTAATTTTATTTTTTAGATATCATCTCTTCTTATTCAATTGATCCTGTGCTCTCCGTCTATGTATACATGTACACATATATACACACACTCATGCATTCATATGCACATATATCCTCCTATATAGACATTTATAGGTATGTATACATATATACATATATATATATATACATTTATATTCCCTTCAACTATCCTCATACTGAGAAAAGTTTCATAAGTTACAATTACCATTTTTCCATGTAGGAATGCAAATAGTTCAACTTTAATAAGTTCCTTATGATTTCTTTTCCCTGTTTACCTTCTCATGTATCTCTTGCTTCTTGTATCTTAATGTCAAATTTTCTATTCAACTCTGGTTTTTCCATCAAGAATGCTTGAAAGTACTCTATTTCATTGACATATTTTCCCCTAAAACACTATGCTAAGTTTTGCTGGGTAGATGATTCTTGGTTTTAATCCCAGCTTCTTTGACTTCCGGAATATCATATTCCAAGCCCTTTGATCCCTTAATGTAGAAGCTGCCAGATCCTGTGTTATCCTGATTGTGTTTCCACAATATTCAAATTGTTTCTTGCTTGCTTGTAATATTTTCTCCTTGACCTGGGAATTCTGGAACCTGGCTATAATATTCCTAGGAGTTTTCTTTTTGGGATCTTTTTCAGGAGGTGATCGGTGGATTCTTTCAACCTCTATTTTTCCCTCTGGTTCTAAAACATCTGGGCAATTTTCCTTGAGAATTTCTTGAAGGATGATTTCTAGGTTCTTTTTTTGATCATGGCTTTCAGGTAGTCCAATAATTTTTAAATTATCTCTCGTAGACCTATTTTCCAGGTCAGTGGTTTTTCCAATGAGATATTTCACATTGCCTTCTATTTTTTTCATTTGTTTGGATCTGTTTAATAGTATCTTGATTTCTCATAAAGTCATTAGCTTCCATTTGCTCCAATCTAATTCTGAAGGAATTACTCTCTTCAGTGAGCTTTTGAAATCCCTTTTCCATCTGGCAAATTCAGCTTTTTAAGACATTCTTCTCCTCATTGGCTTTTTGAGCTTCTTCTGTCATTTGAGTCAGTCTGTTTTTAAGGTTATTTTCTTCAGTCGTTGTTGACTCTCTTTTCATGATTTTCTTGCATCATTGTCATTTCTCTTCCCAATTTTTCCCCCACTTCTCTGACTTGATTTTCAAAATCCTTCTTGAGCTACTCTATGGCCTGTATCAGTTCACATTTTTCTTAGAATCTTTTAATGCAGGAGTTTTGACTTCATTGACTTCTTCTGGTTTCATGTTTGATCCTTTTTGTCCCCAAAACAGGAATCTAAGGTTTGATTGCTGTGCTTGCTTTGCTTCCTCTGCTTGCTCATGTTGCCACTCAATTACTTGACTTTTGATCTCTTTGCCACAGTAGAACTCTGCTTCCAGAATGGAGAGAGTTGTGTCCCAAATTGCTGGGGTTTTCACAGCTGCCAGAGCTACTAGTTGGGTACCCTCTCTGCAGGCCCCACAAGCTCTGGCACCTGGTCACACACCAGGACCTCCACCCAAGACAGTGATCCATATCCAAGCAGGTTAAAGCAAGAGTGATTACCCTCTGAATGGTTGCTTGGTCCCCCTACAATCTGCAGGCCAGGAAGCTCTGAAGCAGCCATATGGTGGTGGCTATGCTTCTCGTGCCAAGGGCAGAGGTTGCACCATGCTCTTCTGTCCCACCAAGTTTCAACAGAGTTCCACACTGACTTTTTACTTGCTCTTTGACATTTATGGATTGTGAAGTCTGGAAACTACCACCGCTGCTGGTGATTCACTCTCCTACAGTCTGCTGCTCTGGGGCTAAAACCAGGGCTCACGCAGGGCTGGGCTTGGCTCCCAGCGCGCTATGATGGACCCTTCCTGTAGGCCTGCTGGGCTGTCTTCAGCGGGAAATTTGTTTCTCTCTGTCACTTTGTGGGTTCTGTAGCTCTAAAGTTTTTTTAGAGCCATATTTTAAAAGTATTTGAGGTGGTTATGGGGGGAGCTCACAGAATTTTACTGCTTCTATGCTGCCATCTTGGCTCTGACCCCTATAAAAATAAAATAGATTTTTAAAAATACTTGTTTCTTGAGATTTTTTTTAAAAGAAAGATCACCTTTTCATCAGAGAAGGAAAAACTGTAAAAAAAAAAAGATTGCCTTGCCACAGGAAGGGCTTACTTAGGATTAAATAATAGGAAACGGTTATGGACCCAGTCAGTGAGTGAAAAACACAGAATCACAAAATGACAAAGCTGGAAGGATCTATCTAGCCCAGTGCCCTCATTTCATAGGTAGAGCAGGTCCTGAGAGAGGCTATGGCTTACTTATCCATCATGCACTGGCATAAAGAAGATTCAGACCCAGGTAGGTGGTACCTTTTCCACCTCTGCCCTCCCATCTAAACAGTACAAATTTATTTATAAATCATAATCTTGTGGTGGAAAGCTGGTAGGGTTTGGAGTCAAAGCATCTAGGTTCACATCCATTTTGCTGTTTATTGCCTGTATAACTTTCAGGAAGTGATTTCATTTCTTTGGGCCTCAGTTTCCTCATCTGTAAAAGAGGCCCTTTGACTCAGTGGGTGCTAAGATCCCATGGAGTTCTAAATCCATGATTCTGTGATTGTGGCATGATAAAAAGAGCATCGGACAAGATGGAAGAGACTTCAATTCTCATTCTGACTCAGAGGTGTATCACCTTGGGCAAATAATTTCACCCCCCTTGACCTCAGTTTCCCCATATGTTATATGAGGAAAATGTACTATGAAAGTGGTGTCAAACTCAAATAAAAATGTCTGAGAAGCATATTGACTTAGAAAACCACAAATTAATGTTATCTTTGTTGTGCTGTATTTTGTATTATTAAACATTTCCCAATTACATTTTAATCTGGTTCTAGCCAGGTTTTGTCAGTGCTCTGGGGCCAGCAGAACTTGATTGGAACACCTCTGTTCTAGAAAATATCCCAGATCTCAGGTATTGTTCAGTTGTTTCGGTCTTGTCTGACAATTTGAGACTCCATTCATGGTTTTCCTTGACCAGGATACTGGAGTGGTTTACCATTTCCTTTTCCAGTTCATTTATAGATGTGGAAACTGAGGCAAATAGGGTTAAGTGACTAGCCCAGAGTCACACAGCTAGTGTCAGAGGCCAGATTAGAACTCAGGAAGAGACGGAATCTTTCTGACTCCCTAGCACTCTATCCACTGAGCCACCTAACTACCCAATCTCTCTCAGTACTAACATTTTATCTCCCTTAATACTTAAATGAGAGAAAGGCTGGTTTAGTGGAAAGGGAGTTATCCTGAGAATGAATGGAGAGAATTCACCTGTAGTCTGGATCATTTGGGATCAAGACCTGCCTCTGACATATACTGATTGTGTGACCCTGGGCAAGTCACCTAAACTACCCAAAGGCAATTGTCTAAGGGTCCTACACTCCCAGGTCCAAACAGACTAATGCATTGTGAATGAAGAAGCAAGTCCAATTGTAAATAGAGCAGAGAACCTCTTGCTAGAAGAAGTTGTTGAGTGAATACTTTTTTAAAATGCAAATAATCATTCCTTAATTTATTTGCTAGGTAGATATGTAGTATGGTGGAGGAAGGGTTGGGCTTGGAGCCAAGAGGACTTGAGTTTAAATCCTCCCTTAGTCACCTCTGTGTGACTGACTCAAGATTGGGATGACAGCACCCACCGCACTGGGGTTTTTTTCAAAGCAGCTGTTGAAAATTATGGATAAAGCAGTTCTAAAAGCCCCAGGCCTGGGTCCGGCCTCAACCTTCATCATCAGCCTTTGATCTTTGGGCTGATTTAAGGCTGGTCCCTGCCGCAGACTCATAGATTTAGGGCTGAAAAGAACCTGAGAGGTCATCTACTCCAGCCTCTTCATTTTGTAGATAAAGAAACTGAGGCCTGGAGAAATCAGGCCACTTGTCCCATAATATGCATTTTTAAAGCAGCCTCGATGCCAGTCACTGCCCAGTATTTCACAAGTAATAAGTGGTAAAACTAGAATTTGAACCCAGATTCTCTGCCTTCAGACCAAGCTCTCTTCCCATGGAAGCTAATTGCAACTCCTGAAAATTGGAGTCAGCCACAGCAAAGAAAAGGTGGGGGAGTACCCAGAGGCATATTGGCAGTTACAGGTTTGGGAACCTCCCCATCCCATACCAGAGAAACTGATGGAGATTTTAATTAAGTACAGACCAGCAGACCACCTGGCTAAGTAAAATCTGACAGCATCAAATCCACCTGGCCTGTGATAAAAGGGGAAGCTAGCTCTTTAACCTGCGCTGGTTTTGATTTTAAGTTAATAAAATAATAGATAACAGTGGGGATAAGAATGACCCCGTGAGCCAAATTTCCTCCGACTTTCTGAAGGCTATTGATAAGGTCCCTCATAAAAGATTATTAAGGAAAATAAATAACAGTGGGAATATGGGAGAAATCTCCCAGCAGATGAGAATCAGGTTATGAGACAGAAAATAAGGAAGCCCAGAGGACAGCTGCTTCTTGGAACAGAGAGAGGTGAGTGCTGCATGGGGAACCCAGAGGCCAGTGTTATTTAATTAATGAAAGGGAGCAGACGAGCAGGGAAGTTTGCTCTGAACATTTTAAGTTGTTTCTAATAGTGATAAACACTTTCAGTGGGCAAGCACCCAAACTAGGTTCCTCTGGGATTTTTCCTGGAAAGGAAAATATATAGATCAGGTTACATTATTTTTGGCAGGGGTTCTTAACCTGGGGGTCCCTGAACTTGGTGTGTGTGTATATGTGTTTGTGCACGCATGTATATACACACATGCATACATATACACATACATATATAAATGTTATTAGTGTGTGTATATGCACACATATGTGTATGTATATATAGTTGATATGTATTTCAATAGAATTGGTTTCCTTTGTAATTCTATTTTATTTTATACATTTAAAAACATTATTCTAAGAAGGGCTCCATAGGCTTTACCAGGTTGCTAAAGGGTTCAATAATACTATAAAGGTTAAGAATGCCTCCTCTATGGAATACAGATGTCTCCCAAGTTTATTGTACGATTGGAAGCCAGCGATTGATGTCATCACTTGCCAGGGGGAAAGTGGTGAGGATTGGGAAAGCAAGGTCCCATAGTTAAGCATTAGTCCCTACAATAGGGAAGTGTGTCTGGAAAGATATGATTGTGAGGAAGACAAAAACCTAAACAGGGTCATCACATAACCAAGATGTTCCAAATCTCTGGGTCAAAGAGAAGATTCAGGTTATGAATCTTTAAGACAAAAATTTGGAACTTAAAATTTTTTAAAATTGAATGTTAAAAGTTATATTAGGGGCGGTTAGGTGGTGCAGTGAATAGAGCACCGGCCCTGGAGTCAGGAGGACCTGAGTTCAAATCCAGCCTCAGACACTTGACACATTTGACATACTTACTAGCCTTGTGACTTTGGGCAAGTCACTTAACCCCAATTGCCCTCCAAAAAAAAATTATCTTTATATGTAATAGGGAAAAAATAAAAACATTTTTAAAAGACAAAAAACAAGTGGAAAACAAGGAATTTAGATGTGAATATGAGGACTGATTATTCTGAAGTGACACATCAAGTTTTTCTCTCATGGGTTGGTTGGATTTGGAGGACGCCGATTCTGTCATTTGATAGATTTTGATCCAAGAAATGAAAAGCATTCACTTGAAAAATCCATGGTTCTCATACTACTTTTTTCTTTCCTTCTGTATAGCCTTATGCCTTCTTACTTCCCCTAGCCTGAAATTCCATCTTCCTTCCTGTAGTCTCAGCCTCTAGACTACACTCTTCATATGGTTGTGACGCCAAAGCCCAGAATAAGAACCCCAGCACATGGGGGAGGTTCAGTTGTGTGAGGTCAAGGGCATTGTGGTGTAGCAGTGACAGAGGATGGTTTTATCGGAGATCATGTCGTGTTGGGAGAGGAGGTGGGCCATCTTTCCGGAGGGTCTGGCCTTCTCTCACATAGGGGCTTGGAAGGAAGTGCTCAGTGGCCTGAGGTTGAAAATCATCCAGCATAAGGAACACAAGGTGAGGTATGGGACAGAGGCACTCCTCCCCATCCAGAGAAGGAAGCGCCTATCCTAGAAATCAGCACTCTGGGCAAAGCTCTATTTGCCCCTTGTTCATTATGACTTTGTATGCTACTCAGGAGGGGTAGCTAAATGTTGCAGTGGATAGAGTGCCAGATCTGAAATCAGGAAGGCTCATCTTCCTGAGTTCAAACTTGACCTCAGTCAGTTACTAGCTGTGTGACCCTGGGTAAGTCACTTAACCCTGTTTGCCTCAGTTTCCTTATTTGTAAAATGAGCTGGAGAAGGAAAAGGCAAACCACTCCAATATCTTTGCCAAGAAAACCCCAAATGGAGTCACAAAGGTCAGACATGACTGAAATGATTCAACAACAGCAACAAGAAATTATTCTAAGGTCCAGAAACATAGTCCCAGTGTGATGGCATTCACAGGACATTTTCAGAGGGTTTCCCTCCTTTGCCTTCCGTCTGGGCTGGAAGCCTCTACTGATGAGCAAACAGCCTGGGGAGAGTATATGTTGCCCACCAGAACAGCTAGCTTGCCTGCTGTCATTTCAGGATCTGAGTGACTTGTTTTCTTAGAAAATTTATTACCATCTACAGCTTTTAAAGGAACATGGTTCTGTTATTCTTAATTGAAGGTTTCAGAGCTGAAGTTGAAACACTTCATCTTCCTTCCTGTCATTCTGCCTGTGACCCCTGCCTTACAATTATCTTCCCACTTTTCATCTCTCCTCAACAATTTTCTCTGGTCCTTTTTTCTTCTCAAGAAACCAATACCAAATAAGCTTTAAAGAAAAATCGTGGAGCTAAAGCCAAGCTGTGATAAAGATCTACTAGCATTTGCTAGGAATCAAGACAAGAGACCTTAAGCTAATCACCTCAACTCTCTGAGCTTCAGTTTTCTCATCTGTCAAATGGGAATACTAATCTTCGCTCTGTTTACTTTACAGGCTGTCATGAGTGTCAGATGAAACCATGTTTGAAGCATAAGAGCACATAAAGTGTTATTATCAATCTGTTTCCTCAACTCCAGGACCAAGTCTCTGGATCAGAACTGGGACTAGGAGTAGGCAACATGGGCAGCTACCCAGGGAACAACATTCAGAGAAGGCACAAGGGATACTCCTCATAAATGCATTGATTTTTTTAAAGCTAGAAAAATTCTATTGCATATAGCATGCAAGTGTATACTTTGTGACAAGTCAAGTTACATGTGTTACAATGAAGGCTTGATGCTTTTTAGGGCTAGTAACACCAAGGGGATACAACATTTAAGATTTTGGTGCTAAGAAATATTTGAACGACACCTATCAGGTCTATTCAGAACAGGTAAAAGGCTCTTTCCCATATGCTTTTGAGAGCTTTTCCCCCAAAGTTACTAAACTTCTGTCTCTGCTTCTTCAACAGTAAAATGGAGATCATTTTAGCACCCATGGTTATTGTGAGGATCAAATGAGATAATATTTGTCAAATGGCACATAGTAGGTGCTACACAGGAAGGTACTTGTCACATAGTAGGTGTTTAATAAATGCTTTTTTCTCTTCCCTTCTCTTTCCTTTATACATACACACACATTATATATATATATAACTCTGTGGTAGGTGCTATTATTTTCCCCTTTTTACAGATGAAGAGGCCTGTCTGGAATGAATGATGCTCTTGGTGACCATAGAACAGAATGAATAAATGAATGAAATGATAAACCATCTACACAGTAATCTTTTGAAGTGGGTGTTACAATTATTCCTATTTATAGATAAAGAAATTGAGGCTGAGAAAGGTAAGTCATTTGCCCAGAATCACATAACTAATAATGCAAGATTTGAACTCTGAGCTATCCAAGCTAATAAACATTTATTTTAAGTGCCTATCATATATAGCAGACACTATGCTAAATGCTAGGGATACAATGAATAAAAACAGACACAATCCATGTCCTCACAGAGTTTATAATCTGAAGGGGGAGACAACACACAAAGGGAGGCAGGAAGGCAGGGTGGGGGCAGGCACAGGACACCAGGGAGTACCCAGGGGCATCTTGTTTTGTGGAGTTGAAACCAGGCAGCACAGTAAATGCAGAATGGAGTGAATCCCCAAAGTCCAGTTTCTACTTCTATAAAAAAGGCATTTGAAGGATTTTAGTCCTCTATCCAAGCATAGGAGAGAGGAAGCAGGGAGGTGCTATTAGCCAAGGCTTGAGTTAGAAGCCTGGTGATGAGAGTGGGGATGGATGGGTGGGGAAGCATCTTGTTTTGTGAAATTAAAACTAGACCAAGCATCAGGTGCAGAACAGAGGGGTTTCCAGGCTAGCCCTCTATTCACTATACTACCTAGCAAGCATTTACTATATACCAAAGCTGGCTAAATGCAGAGAAGGCAAACATAAGCCTTGGTTCACACCCATAATTCTCCATTTCTGTAGGGACAGCTACTGGGTCTGTATCCCAAAGAGATCATAAAAGAAGGGAAAAGGATCCACATATACAAAAATATTTATGGCAGCTCTTTTGGCAAAAAATTGGAAATTTAGGGGATGCCCATCAGTTGGGGAATGGCTGAATAATTTGTGGGACATGAATGGAATGGAATACTATTGTTCCATAAGAAATGATGAGCAGATGGTCTCCAGAAAAACCTGGGAAGATTTACATGAACTTATGCTGAATGAAATGAGCAGAACCAGAACATTGTACACAGTAACAGCAATATTGTATGATAACCAACTTTGGTAGATTTAACTCTTCTCAGCAATACAATGATCTAAGACAATTCCAAAAGACTCATGATAGAAAATGCTATCCACTTCCAGAGAAAGAACTATGGAATCTGAATGCAGATCAAAGTATACTATTCTCCTTTTTGTGTTTGCTTTTTCTTTCTCGTAGTTTTCCCCTTTTATTCTGATTCTTCTTTCACAACATGACTAATGTGAAAATATGTTCAATATAATTGTACGTGTACAGCCTATATTATACTGTTAGCCTTCTTGGGTAGGGATGAGGGGAGGGAGGGAGAAGAAAAATTTGGAACTCAAAATCTTACAATGTTGAAAACTATCTTTACATGTAAGTGGAAAAAATAAAACACTATTAAGTGGAAAAAAATAAAAATAGAGACACACACACCCAAAAGGGAAGGGACATGTGGTGCACTATCTATTTTTTGGGACCAAGAAAGATCATTACATTACATTACATTACATTAGTCAGAGACTGCCTTCTTTCCATTTGATTTTTTTTGTTTTACATGTGATATTTGTGTGTATTTATGTGGATATAGATATATATTATATATAATATATAAAATGTGTGTATATGCATATATTTGCATACATATGTGTGTACATATACACGCACTTTATATAATTCTCACTTTATATAAGCGGACCATTCCACACACCTCTACATAAAGTAATTTTTATGTAATGAGAAACTGCCTACTAACATGGGAAGAGAGGGAGAAAAGGAGGCCAGGGATCCCTAGATGAGGGGTCCAGAACACATGGGTCGGGCTGGGGACAGAGAAGTGAGTGTAGGAGGAAGGACACGTAGGGGCCAGACATGTGGGGGCCCAATACAGACACAAACAGGAGAAGACAGGGGAGGTAGGATGGGAATAGACACGCAGTAACCAAGTAGATGGACCAAAGACAGACAAGGTGAGTGGGATTGGACAAGAGGACTGAAGGGCAGGTGGCTGGAGCAGGGCAAAGGTCTCCTCTCCATGCCTGAGGTCTCAAGCCAAGCCCCCATCTTCTGTTTTCACTTGGAGGATATATTTTGTTTGTTTGCTCTTTATTTTTGGAGGTGGGGTAGGAGGCTACAGAGCAGAGGGGCAGGAGTAGAGAGGGCAAATACTATACAGTAAAGTTAACATAGGGTTCTTTTTTTTTTTTGAATGCAGAACTCTTTCAGAATTCTTTACGTAATGCAAATTTACATAGTGAGAACTATCTGTATATATTTGCAGTTGAGAGACAATGTGGGGTAGTGGGTGGGGAGCTGACCTAAAGACCCAGAAGTCCTTGGCTAAAGCTCCACCTTTGATACATACTGTTTGAATGACCCAGGGCAACTCATTTAACCTCTCAGTATTCTAGAACAGACCAGAAACAGGACTGTGAATAAGGATTCCTACAAGCTGCATATTGATTTAGAAAACCACACACTAACATTTCGTATCATTGCATTGTTATATTTTTTATTAAGCATTTCCTAATTACTTTTTCTTTTTGGAGGGGGGAAGACAGGTCAATTGGGGGTTAAGTGACTTGCCCAAGGTCACACTGCTAGTAAGTGTTAAGTGTCGGAGGTCGAATTTGAACTCAGTTCCTCCTGACTGCAGGGCTGGTGTTCTATTCACTGTGCCACCTAGCAGCCCCCTCCTAATTACATTTGAATCTGGTTCAGGAACAGTCCAAAGTTTTTGCCCAGTATTGGGATGGTGAGTTTGACGCCTGTGTTCTAGATACACTAAGTAGAGGGAATTTCTTCATCTGGGAATTTCCTATATCAATGAAATCTCAGCTCCAGTTTAACTATTCACCAGGTATTTTGTTTTGGTTTTGTTTTCTTCTCTGCATAAGCTTGTATAAACCTTCCCATGCTTCTCTGAATTCTTCATATTTGTTTTTATGGTGCAATAGTATTCCATTATGCTCACACATACTAATTTCTTGATTTAATTATACCTTTATTTAGAGGTTTGGTGGCCAATTTGTCCAAAAGGTTTGAGTTTGGGGCTCATAAGACTAAACTCACTGATTTGATCCTTGAATGAACCAATTAATTTTGTTCTCTGGAACAACAGTGTTTCTCAGGCCACTGGCTCAGCTACCCTGCAGCCCTAACTGAGGGGGGAAGCCCTTGTGGAAAATGGCCCACCATCCCTGGTACCACCAACACCAACCTCTTGGATTTCTGCTCATATCTGCAGTGCTTAGCGCAGGGCTTTAGACATAATTTTGTCAAATGCTTTTTTCATTCATTATTTTTCATTTACCATTTCGTTCACTTATTCATTCTATTCTATGGCCACCAACAGCATTCTAGTCAGGCTTCTTCATCTGTAAAATGGGGAAATAGTTAATGCTAGAATCAAATAAAGTAACATGCATACATATGTGTGTGTGTGAGAATGAAAGAGAAGGTAAGAGAACAAGCATTTAGTAAGCACCTACTATATGCCAAGTACCTTAAATATATTATCTCATTTGAGTCTTACAACAACCCTGGGAAGTAGGTGCTTTTATGATCCCATTTTTACAGTTGAGGAAACTGAGGCAGACAGAATTTAAATGGCTTAGGAAAAACCCTCAAAAGTTAAAGAAACTGAGGCAGATAGGCATTAAGTGATTTGGCCAGGATCACAGAGCTAGTTAATTGTTGAGGTTGGCTTTGACTTCAGGTCTTTCTGACTCCAGGTCCAGCAATCAATTCACTGTGCTGCCTGTGTAAAGCTTAAAATGCTATAAAAATGTGAGCTATTGTTATTTTATCGTTGTTACTAATAACTCCTTGCTCCCCATTGCCATTTCCAAGTTCGGTCCCTACCTCCATCACCAGTAAACTCCTCTTGTTTGTAATTCATAGTGTTCATTTTTATCACCCAATCAAAATCCTGATAGTCCTTGTCTACAGACCCCCCCCCCCCAGGACACTCCCCTTCCTTCTGCAATGAGTTCAATACCTGGTTCATAATCTGTCTCTCTCCCCAACTCCTGCCCTCATGCTAGAGGGCTTCAACATATATACTGATATTCCCTCAAAGACTCTAACCTCCCAGTTCCTCAACCTTCTCATTTCTCATGACCTATTCCTCCACTGAGCAGCTTGATGGCCCGGTGGGTAGAGCACTGGGCTTGGTAACAGGAAGACTCCTTTTCCTGAGTTCAAATCCAGCCTCAGACATTTACTAGCTGTGTGACCCTGGGCAGGTCACTTAAATCTGTAAAATGAACTGTAGAAGTAAATCACTCCAGTATCTTTGCCAAGAAAACCCCAGATGAGGTTATAAAGAGCCAAACGTGACTGAATTCTTCTACTCCACCCCACAAAGATGGTCATACCCTTGATCTTGTTGTCATCTACAAATATACCACCTCTGTGTTCATGAACCCTTGAAAATTCCTTATCTGACCCACTTCTCCCAAACCTTCCACTCCTCAGTTATCTCCCAGGCTATCATTAGCTTTACTCTTCTTTTCTCATCTTGACCTCTTGGTGACCCAGTGCAACTCCATAACGTCCCCCTCTCTAGAGTCTCATTTCCCCTTATCCTGTCACTGATTGTTGACTGCCAAACCTCAGCCTTAGATCATTCCCACCATCTGCTGTCTTTGCTTCTACTCACGTGCAGTCGAATGACGGTGGAGAAAATCATTCAACCATTCTGACGGTGTCCAATACAAATCTGTTATATAACTTCAACTCAGGCCTCTCTGCTGCAAAGCAATCCTTCCACACCTCCCTGTCTAACTCATTATCCCACTCACTTTGGGTCTTCCAAATCCTTTCATCCCTCCTCAAACCTCTCATGTTTCCCCCTCCTGCTCCCAGTTGAGGCACTTGCCTCATATTTTACTGAAAGAATAAGGCCGTTCTTTGGGAGCTCCCTCTTCTCCCCTCCTCCTCCTCATTTCATGTCACTCAGATGCCTTCTTCTGCCCCTGTTTCCTTCTTTACCCTGTCCCACACAGAGAGGTAGCCAAAGCAAACAACTCTACCTACAGAAGGGAGATCATTCAATTGCCTTCTCTGTCATCTCCACTTTCTCTCTTACATCGGATCTCTCCCTATCTCCAAGACTGCCTAGCAGAGGTGCCTCCTCTTCTCTCACTCTCTTCTTCACTCTGTCCAGTCTGGCTTCTGACCCTCATTCATCTGAAGCTGTTCTTTCCAAAGTTACCATCAGTCTCTTAATTGTCCAACTCAACGGTTTTTTCTCAGTCTTCACCCTTCTCAACCTCTCCGTAGATTTTGACACTGTCGATCACCCCCCTCTCCTGGATGTTCCCTTCTCTCTAGGCTTTTGAGACACCACTCTCTCCTTTCCCTAGAACTGCTCCTCTCAGCTTCCGTGGCTGGGTCCTCTTCCAGGCTCACGTTCGCTCATTCTGGGGGTCCTACACTGCTCTGTCCTGGGTCCTCTTTTCTCTCTATTCAACTTCACTTAGTTATCTCATCAGTTCCCATGGATTCAATTATCTCTGCACTGATGATTCGCAAATCCATTTACCCAGCCCTAACCTCTCTATTGACCCCCATTCTCACATCTTTAACTGTCTGTTAGACATTTTGAACTGGTTGTCCTGTAGACATCTTAAATTCAACATGTCCAAAACAGAACTTATTGTCTTCTCCACCCCCCCAGCCCTTTCCCTTTCCAACTTTTCTATGGAAGGGCAACACCATCCTCCCAAGTCCCCCAGGCTCCAATCATAGGTATCATCCTGAATTCCTCACGATCTCTCACCGTTATATACAAACTGTTGCCAAAGCCTGTAGCTTTCACCTTTGTACCATCTCTTAAATGCACCCCCTTCTCTCCTCCAACACTGACATCTCTGTGGTACAGACCTTCATCTCCTCATGCCGGAAATGATGGGTCTCCCCACCCCAAGTCTCTCCCATTCCAATCCATCCCCTGCTCAGCTGCCAATGTGATTTTCTAAAGTACAGGTCTAACTACATCATTCCCCCACTCAATCAACTTCAATGGCTCCCTATCACCTCCAGGATTAAATAGCAAGTCCTCTGTTGGGTATTCATAGCCTTGCATAACCCAATCTCCTTTCCTAACTTTCCCAGTCTCCTTCCACCTTCCTCCATCCTCCTCCACTCTGGGAAACTCTGACACAGCCTCCTTGCTGTTCCTCAAACAGGACACTCCATGTCCTGACTCCAGGCATCTTCTCTGGCTGTCCCCTGTGCCTGGAATGCTCTCCCTCCTTACCTCTGCTTCCTGCATGTCTCAGCTAAACTTCTACCTTGTGCAGGGACTCCTTTTCCCAATCAGTGCCTTCCTCTTGTGTGTGATTTCCTGCTGCTCCTATGGAGAGCTCATTTGTACATATCTGAGTGCTGTCTCCTCCTATAGGCTGTGAACTCATCAAGGGCAGGGATTGTCTTTTGCCTTACTTCATATCCCCAGCACTGAACACAGTGCATCTCACATAGCTGTTGTTATTATTGCTTTTTAGTTGTTTCAGAATCTTCCTAATTCCACTGGGGGGATAGGGTTCTGGGCAAAGACACTGGAATGGTTTGCCATTTCCTTCTCCAGTTCATTTTACAGATGAGGAAACTGAGGCAAACAGGGTGAAGTGACTTGCCCAAGGTCACATAGCTATTAAGTGTCTGAGGTCAGATTTGAGCTCAGGAAGGGGAGTCTTCCTGACTTCAGGTCCAGCATTCTACCCACTGTGCACTGTTCTTGATAAATGATTATTGAATGACTGTGTGCGTGGTTCCTTGAATGGGTGACCAAGATGGTTCCTTGTAAATCCATTCCCATTACCAGCACCACAATTCAAAGAGCTTGTGATGCAACTAGTAGATCAGGAGTGATTCAGCTAGGTGGCACCATAGAGCATAGAGAGCTGGGCCTGGTGTCAGGAAGTCTCCTCTTCCTGAGTTCAAATCTAGGCTCAGATACTTGCTGTGTGACCCTGGGCAAGTCACTTCACCTCTGCCTCAGTTTCCTCATCTGTAAAATGAGCCGGAGAAGGAAATGGCAAACCACTCCAGTATCTTTGTGAAGAAAACCTCAAAAAGGGGTCATGAAGAGTTGGACATGATTGCAATGACTGAACAATAACAACCTAAAGTTTGACACTCTAAAACGAAATAATCGAAAGCCCTACGAGCATTCAGAAAGCCAGGTGAGGAATTTTTACATCTTCACAGGATTCTTACCTGGAAGCTCTCTCATACATTTCAGCATGCATTTATAGATCATTAAACTAACTGGTGAAGTGGAAAGAGCTCTGGTCCTGGGATTAAGAAGGTCTGAGTTCAAATATGACTTGAGGCACTTATTTGCTGTGATCCTGGACAAATCACTTAGCCTCAGTCTGCTTTAGTTTCCTTATCTGTAAAATTGGGCTAAATAACAGCACAGACCCCCCAGAGTTGTTATGACAAAATAAAAACTATTTACACAAGTGATTTGTAAACCCTTAAGGCACCATGTAAATGCTGGCTATGTTTATTAACTACTTGGGGGAAAGTTGTTGTTCATCCTTCATTTTCCTTTTTTTTTGCCTTTTGGAGGGCAATTGGGGTTAAGTAACTTGCCCAAGGTTACACAGATAGTGTTTTTTTGTGTGGGTGTTAAGTGTCTGAGGCCAGGAACCGAACTTGGGTTCTCCTGACTCCAGGGTCTGCACTTTTACTCACTGCACCACCTAGCCACCCCTAATCCTTTATTTTCAAAGAGGAACAGTGACAATATGGGTAATATCTTGACTTGTGAATGTATTGGATTTAAGTGAGGCAGAGTTCAATAAGGTCACCAGCCTCACTCTCTCTTCCAGAGTCATTCAAGTCCAGTGACAGGATAAAAGTCAAGATGACAGGGGATAGCCTGGGATGCAGTGGGGAACTTGGCATCTTTGATGTCTGAACAAGCTCTAAGGGCTCCACAATGCCCACTTTAGCCAACTTCGTGGTGTTGGAACTTGTTCTCATCCAACCATTCTGCCAGGGGAAGTGTTCACATACTTAACCTTACTGATGAGTTTGAGGAGGCAGCGAGGCAAGGAGAGCAGAGAAACCAAGTATCAGGGAGCCATTGCCAAAGGAAGATCAATCCAAAATGAGGAGAAAGCATTTCGGACATGATAGTTACTGACTAAATTGAATAAAACAAAACTGAAGGAGTGTTCTAGTGCAATCAAAAAGAATTTATTAAGCACCTACTATGTGTCAGGCACTTTGTGAAATACTGAGGAAGAAGGAGAAAGGCAGACCAGGCCCTAGATTCAAGAAGCTCACATTCCAATGGGAGAGTCAACATGTAAATGTTGCTGCTTTTTGTCCTTTTTTTTGCCTTTTTGGAGGGGAGAAAGCAGGGTAATTGGGGTTAAGTGACTTGCCCAGGGTCACATAGCTAGTAAGTGTTTAGTGTCTGAGACTGGATTTGAACTCAGGTCCTCCTGACTCCAGGGCCAGTGCTCTACTAACTGCAACACCTAGCCACCCCATTATCCTTAATTCTTGAAAAGGACCATAACTGGTGGGCAGAGTCAAGATGGAGGAGTAGAAACAGGACCTCCTCACAGCTTTGGCTCCCACCACCTCCAATTCATGTAAAATGGGACTCTGAACAAACTTTGGAGCTACAGAACCCACAAAATGACACAGAGAAGCTAACCTTCCACTGAGGACAGCCTGGCAGGCCGGCAGGAATCTTCCAGTGCAGCACTCTGGGAGCCGACCCCAGCCCCACAAGAGCCAGAGGTTTTAGCCCTAGGGCGGGCCTTACCAACCACCTGCTGGAGGGACTCCACCAGCAGCTGTGGTGGTCCAGAATTATCAACACATAGATGCTAAGGACAAAATGAAAGATCAGTGCAGTGTGGACTTTGGGACCCAGTAGTTGGGAGTGCATCAACTTTTGCCCCTGGGCGAGAAGCCACGGCTGTGCAGCTGCCCCCACCTGGCAGCTTCACCTCCTGGCCTGCAGAGTGTAGTGGGACCAAGTGACCAGTCTGAGGGGTAATCACTCTTGCTTTAACCTGCCTGGATCTGGATTGCAGTCTAGGGTAGAGGTCCTGAGGTGTGTGACCAGCTTGCCAGAGTGTGTGGAGGCTTCAGAGAGGGCACCCAACTAATACCTCTGGCATCTGAGAAAACCCCAGCATTTGGAACGAAGCTCCTCTGTCTGGTAGCAGAGTCATACTGTGGCAAAAAACCCAAAAGTCAAGTAATTGAGTGGCAAGATGAGCAGGCAAAGGAAGCAAAGCAAACAGAAGAATCCAACATTAGGCTCCTATTTTGGGGACAAAAAGGATCAAAGCATGGAACAGGAGGAAGACAGTGAAGTCAGAATTCCTGCACCAAAAGCTTCAAAGGAAAATATGAGCTGGTTACAGGCCATAGAGGACCTTAAGAAGCAGATAAGAGAGCTGGAGGAAAAATTGGGAAAAGAAATGAGAATGATGCAAGAAAATTATGAAATGAGAGTCAACAACCTGACTGAGGAAAATAACCTTAAAAAACAGACTAACTCAAATGGCAAAAGAGGCCCAAAAAGACAATGAGGAGAAGAATGCCTTAAAAAGCCAAATTTGCCAGATGGAAAAAGAATCTCAAAAGCTCACTGAGGAGAATCATTCCTTCAGAATTAGATTGGAGCAAATGGAAGCTAATGACTTTATGAGAAATCAAGCTACTGTTAAACAGATCCAAACAAATGAAAGAATAGAAGGCAATATGAAATATCTCATTGTAGAAAAACACTGACCTGGAAAATAAATCCAGGAGAGATAATTTAAAAATTATTGGACTAGCTGAAAGCCATGATCAAAGAAAGAACCTAGACATCATCCTCCAGGAAGTTCTCAAGGAAAACTGCCCTGATATTTTAGAACTGGAGGGCAAAATAGAGGTTGAAAAAATCCACTGATCACCTCCTAAAAAAGATCCCAAAAAGAAAACTCCTAGGAATATTATAGCCAGGTTCTGAAATTTCCAGATCAAGGAGAGAATATTACAAGCAGCAAGGAAGAAACAATTTGAATATTGTGGAAACACAATCAGGATAACTCAGGAGTTGGCAGCTTCTACACTGAGGGATCCAAGGGCTTGGAATATGATATTCCAGAGGTCAAAGGAGCTGGGATTAAAACCAAATACTCAACAAAACTGAGTATCATGTTTCAGGGGAAAATATGGTCATTCAGTGGAATAGAGGACTTTCAAGCATTTTTGCTGAAAAAACCAGAGTTGAATAGAAAATTTGACATTCAGGTACAAGAAGCAAGAGAAGCATGAGAAGGTAAACAGGGAAAAGAAATCATAAGAAACTTATCAAAGTTGAACTATTAACATTCCTACATGGAAAAATGATAATTGTAAATGATGAAACTTTTCTCAGTATGAAAATAGTTGAAGGTAATAGAAATATATATAACTCTATATCAGAGGGTATATGGGAGTATGAATACATATGTGAATGTGTGTATATATGTTTATAGATATACAGAGATAGAATGCACAGGACAAATTTAATAGGAAGGGATGATATTTAAAAGTGGAAATTAAGAGGTGAGAGAGGAATATAATGAGAGGAGATGGGGAGAGACAGCATGGGGTAAACTATCTCATATAGAAGATGCAAGGGAAAATGGTTACAATGGAGGGGAAGAATAGGAAGGCAAAAGGGAATGGGTCAACCTTATTGAATTTGGCTTGGGGAGGGAATGACATACACACTAAACAGGAGAGTAGGGGGGAAGGGGATGAGACGGGGGATGATGGAAGAGAGAGCAGCTGTGGGGGAGGGAAGTTGGAAGCGCCCACTTTTGAAATTGGTTGGGATCAAAGTAGAGAATAGAACAAGTGGGAGGTGAGATAGGAGGGAGGGAAATATAGTCAGTCTTTTGCAATATATCTACTATGGTAATGTTTTGCATTAGCTACACATGTACAACCTATTCTGAATTGCTTATCTTCCCAGTTAGGGTGGGTGACAAGGGAAGAAGGGAATGAATCTGGAATTCAAAGTTTTAAAATCAAATGTTTAATATATATATATATATATATATATGTGTGTGTGTGTGTGTGTGTATACATATATACACATATATACTATTATTAATACTTTTTTACATGTAATTGGGAAATAAGATATACAGGCACTAGGGCATAGAGATCCACCATGTCCTACTGGAAAAGTTGAAGGGGGTATGGGAGAAGATATGGGAGAAAGCGGATTGGAGTAGGGGATATTCTGTGGGACTGCTATTTTGGGGCAATGGGTAGGGGAAAACGGGGAGAAAATTTGTAACTCCTAATTTGGTGGAAATGAATGATATAAATCAGAAGTTAATAAAGCATTTGAAAAATGAAAAAAAAAGAGAGACAATAATGCTTGCACAAACTACCTCAAAAGTTTATTGGAAGGAGAGTATTATGCAACCCTTAAATACTAAATAAAATATCATTATTATTGTTATTTACCGAAGTGCCTAAACCATGCACATCTCACATGATATCAGATCAAAAAGTTAATGATGGGCCATAAAGATAACTACATTTCCGTAATAATTCAATTCAGTAAGCATGAAGCACCAGTTATTTGAAGGCACCGTACTAGGTGCTACAAAGACAAAAGTGAAACAATACCTGTCCTCAAGGGGCTTGTGTTCATGTGTGTGTGGGGCGGATGGGGGAGGGGGGCTGTCTGGCAGCACTGTATCAAGGAAAGGCAAAGGAAATACAAGTAATTTGGGGGAAGCACTCTCAAGCATGGGTGGGGATGGCATGGTGAGGCTAGTGTCCTACGTATAAGGCTTGTTGGGGGTGAAGGACTTTGGAACTAAGGTGACTATAAAGATAAAAAAAAAAAAAAGGACCATAACCTCAGGAAGTTGATGCCGTGATTTGCAAGTGAATTGGATTTGAGTGAGGGAGGGCTGTGCAAAGTCATCAGCCTCACTCTCTCCTCCAGAGTCATCTGGGTCCAGTGGCCAGATCCAGATCAGAATGACTGGAGAGGGCCCCCACATGTAACTATGGACTTATAGTATACAGAGTAGATAAGAGGTAATCTGGAGGGGAAGGCACTAGCAACTGGAGGGACAGGGAGAGGTGAGATACAGAGTCCTGAAATA
This sequence comes from Petaurus breviceps papuanus, assembly GCF_028583685.1. Classification (NCBI taxonomy): domain Eukaryota; kingdom Metazoa; phylum Chordata; class Mammalia; order Diprotodontia; family Petauridae; genus Petaurus; species Petaurus breviceps. Next base: position 16,563,281 of record NW_027185764.1, read on the forward strand.
TAATCCAGGCAAACTAGGAGGCAGGGTTTAGAGAGAGTAGAGTATTCCAGGCATGGGGGGCCAGCCAGAGTTCAAAGGCATGGAGGGTTTGAGGAGCTACAAGTAGCTGAGTGTGGTTGGATCATAGATAGCCTGAAGGGGAAGAAGGTATAAGAAGACTGGAAAGGAGATGTGAAATCCATCTGTATTCCTGCTCTGCACAAGAATTTTCAGCAGCATGAGTATGCTATTGAACACTTTATCAGTGATTTGGATGAAGGCCCATTTTCCATGCTTATCAGATTTGCAGATGGCAAAAAGCTAGGAGGGATGCCTGACATGCTGGATGACAGTCAGGGCTGAAGAGGATCTTGACAGGCCAGAACATTGGAGCTGAATCTAAAAAGACAAAGTCACTCTAAATAGCCGTGTATCTATCTGAAGAGTAGAATGACAACCCATCAAGGGAGTGTGTTTCTCCTCCCTGGAAATCTTCAAAGAAAGCTTTGCTGGATGACTAATTGGAGGCTGTGACATACAGTGGAATCCTTTTTAAGAAATTAATTAATTAGTTTTCGTTTTCAACATTCACTTATTTTTTTTTTTTTGGAAGGCAATTGGGGTTAAGTGACTTGCCCAAAGGTCACATGGCTAATTTTTGTGTTAAGTGTCTGAGGCTGGATTTGAACTCAGGTCCTCCTGACTCCAGGGCCAGTGTTCTATTCACTGCGCCACCTAGCCACCCTGTGAAGAACATTTTTCAAGTGGGTGGCTATTATGGAAAGTCAGATATGCTTGTGTGCCTTATTTGAATAAGTAACATTTCCTTTCCTAGCCATGGGTTTGCAACCCTCTTGGTTGGGAGCCCCAGAATTTATTCCAGAGTTAATTGAAAGACAGTTAGAGAAGATCAAAGTTAGGGGACATCTAAGCAGTGCAGAGAAGACAAGGGAGAAGGAGGAAGTAGGTGAACGTCAGAACCTGGCTTGGTTTGGGGGCAGAGACCTAGGTAGCATCTCTGATCCTTATCCTGGTCCAGACCGTATAATCTTAGCCCCTTCCTCCCTGGTTTTCAAGCTAAAGCTGACAAGGCCTTGGAGTCAGAGACAATGAAGGGACGCCACATTCCGGAAAACAAAGGCTCATCCTCCCAGGAGACCTGGGGAAGTATTGACTTCCAAGCTCCAGAGAGGTCCTTTCTAACATGGACAGAGTTGGTATCTGAATTAATCTGGATTTTAACCACAATTAAAGAGGTAATCAGGGTCAGCAGCTCCTTTCAAACACAGTTTAGCACAAAATCCTAATGCAGGAATTACACAAATTGATATTGTCAATATAATGGATTCACACCAATTTCACTAAACAAGGTTGTATAAAGTCTGTGCTCTGTGTTAGGCAAGGGCTAATTCTTTCTAGCAGCATTGGAAGCAAGCAGGAAAACAAGGATACATCGAGCCTTCCAGATTCAGATTCATTACCGGGGAGCTTGTAACACATTTCAGAGAATTCATTAGGGAAAGAAAACAGTAAAATTTGAAGTTATTTGTAAAACCGACAGGGAACACATGCATCCTTCCAGGAAAGAAAATGTGTCGATTTCAGATGAAGACGATGTTGGAAAATATGGAGAATGAATGAAAGCAAGCATAGCGACATGGGAAAGGGAGGGGGAGGCGGGCATTTCCTCTTACTGAAAGCAAAGTGTCTGGCCTTCCTCAGACCAGTGGCTATGGGTCATCAGTGAAATTCCTTAACAGAAACAGTGATGCTTTTCACTTAGAAACAGGTAGGAGGGGACTTTATAATTCTTTTATTTTATAGAGGAGAAAATCAGGGTGAAGAAGTGAAATGACTTACTGGCCCTAGGTCACACAATGGAAGGTGGGACTAGAATCCAGATCTCTTGACTCTCAGTACAAATCTCTTTCCTCTACTTTCCTTATGAGAATCTGAGGTTCTAGACTCACAAGTCTAGAAAACACTATGATATTTGCATTCTAAGGGGTGGGATAGGGTCATAGAATCACGAGGTTAGAGCTGGAAGGGACCTCAGAGGTCATTTGGGCCAATCCCCTCATTTTACAGATGAGGAAACTGAGGGCCAGGACAATTAAGTAGCTTGCTCAGGGTCACACAGGTATTAAGTGGGAAAGGTAGGATTTGAATCCAAATCCACTATTCTTTCCATTATACCATACTTCTATCTAGGGGGTGTAGAGTGTGTTCAGGGAAGACTAGGACCTCTGGTGTGAAGGCTGCCAAGCCCTTTTTAGGGCTGCTTTCCACCTTTGGTGTCCACTGTCCCACCTAACTCTCACCTGTGCCTCTAAGAAGCTGTAGCAAGTGCAGCAGTCACACCCCAGTAAACCATTTTGGCAGACCAGGTTGAGGGTAACTGAAGGATCTCAAACCCGTTGGTGAGTTAGAGGGGTATCTACCCCACATATGTGAAGACTTCCCCTGGTGGAATGGAAAGATGAGAACGGTTGTTCCAATGGCCATGAAGGCAGCTGATGCAGGCACTATGGAGCACTGAGAGCTTGGTTAGACATAGAAGGTGCCAAGGTCATCCCTTGCGTCTTGAGTCACCACCAGTCGTCTTGATTCTGTCCTGCCACTGGACTGTGATGACTCTGGAGGAGAGAGTGAGGCCAACGACTTAGTGCAACTCAGCCTCACTTAAATTCAATTTATGAATGAATCTAAAGACATCACAAAAAGACTCCATCTAGGCAGATCTAGGAGATTATGAAGCGAGAATTCATTCTATCCTATCTGCATGTTTTTATATGTCATCTATGATTGAGAATACACATACTCACAGTAAATAACCCTACCTTCTTGTCCAAATGAGTCTTTCTCACATGTGATTCTCCATTTTGGATGGACCTATTTTGGACTGACCATGGGTATGGTAGGACTCAGAGGCAGATACTTGCAAAGAGGCAGGTGGGATTTGGTCAAGTGGGGGAGCCAGGGAAAGAGGAGGATGGACAAAAACCTTGATTCAGGCTCTAAAAAATACTTACAAATGAAAAACCACTAACCTTTTGAGTTAAAAACATTGAGTTTAGAAGAATTACATTTTAAATCAAACTTTTATTGAGTTAATATGTTTTTTAAGCAAAATACTTGATTTGCATTTAAAACAAGCAGTGAGTGTGATTCATGAACGAAATATTCTTACATTCAGGGTTTTTCTACTCAATAAAAGCATTTTAAAATTAAATTCATTGGATTTTAATCCCTGAATCAAGCTTTTCTCTGTATTCATGTAAGTCTTCCTAGAGAATTTACAAGTGGCCCATTTTCTACACCAGAGGCATCTTCATCATCCTCTTTGTCCCTTGGCAAATTCTTTGGCTTGAACTTTACCAACTTAATTTTGCCTACATCTGTCCATACTAAGCATTTCCCATTCTAGTAGACATAGGAATGATGCCTCTTTGCTACTGCACTGTAGGGACTTTCTAGACAGGACACTCAACTAGCAGTCAGGAGACCAGCGTTCTAGTCCTACCTCTACAACCAATTATTTGTGTGATCCCACCTGCCTGTACCCCTCTGCCTTCTCCATCAAGCCTCTGTGCTGGCTACCTTCCCTGCCCCTCTTCCAGCTTCTTTCTGTCCGTCATCTTCTCCCATTAGACTATAAGCTCCCTGAGGTCAGGGACTGTCTTTCATATTTATATTCACAGTGTTTAATACACACCTGGCACACAGTAGGCACTCAATAAATGATTACTGACTGACATCCTGGGGAAGTCATTTGTTCTCTCTTGGCTTCAGTCTCCTCCTTTGTAAGATACAAGAGTTAGGCTCCTTCTGGTTCTAAGACTCTATGATTCTGTTTCACTAATTCCATGCTCAAAGAAGGGCAAGGAAGTAGAATTAATTTGGGTCTGTGGATGGAAATTCCCACAAAGACACCAAACAGAGTCAAATGACTTAGTCATAAGCTCATTTACCTGAGCACTTTGTGTGGATGTTGGAAGCTTTTTCAGCCCTTGAGACCGTGAACCTAGAGACTCTGCACAACTGAATTAACAGGTCAGGGCTGGTGAAACAATTAAGTAGCCAGTTGGACTGGAGTTTTGACTTGAATCAATTGAACTGATTGTGTCCTCAGACATAAAGCTGGGTGCCAGTCCCAGCCTAGCCCCAAATGACACCACAATTCACTTCTATAAACATTTAAACATCTATGTACAAAATACTCTGCTATGTTCTATGGGTACAAAGGAAAGGAGGAGGAAGAAAGGAAAGGAAGGAAGGAAGGAAGGAAGGAAGGAAGGAAGGAAGGAAGGAAGGATGGAAGAAAGGAAGGAAGGAAGGAAGGAAGGAAGGAAGGAAGGAAGGAAGGAAGGAAGGAAG
>NW_027185764.1:16567646-16575126 GCF_028583685.1 Petaurus breviceps papuanus
AAGGAAGGAAGGAAGGAAGGAAGGAAGGAAGGAAGGAAGGAAGGAAGAAAGGAAGGAAGGAAAGAAGGAAGGAAGGAAAGGAGGGAGGAAGGAAGGAGAAAAGGAGGGAGTGAGAGTCCTTGAGCTTACATTCACCTGGGGGATACAACAAATTACACAAATAAACACATGTAAACACATTTAAACATCTATGTACAAAATACTCTGCTATGTTCTAAGGGTACAAAGGAAGGAAAGAAGAAGGAAGGAAGGAAAGAAGGAAGGAAGGAAGGGAGGGAGGGGAGGAGAGAGAGATGGAAGAAGGGAGGGAGGGAGAGAGGGGAGGAGGGAGAGAAGGAAGAAGGGAGGGAGGAGAGGAAGGAAGGGAAAGAAAGAAAGAAAAGAAAAGAAGGAAGGAAAAAAGGAAAAAAGAAAGAAAACAGAAAAGGAGGAAGGAAAGAAGGAGGAAAGGGAGGGAGGGTCCCTGAGCTTACATTCACCTGGGGGATAAAACAAATTACACAGATAAACACATGTAGTAGGTTGATCAGGTGAATTGTCTGATCAACTTAATGAGTTTACAAGGGGGTGAGTCTTTATATTTCCCCGTGGAGGTAGGAACATGTCCCTTGATCCTTCCTGGAGTATCATTGGTATAAGTATAGTGATGAGTTGGTTTATAGAATGACAAAAGCAAAGGTCATTGATATGAACCTGGAAGGTATTTTAGAAGCCAATTAGTCCAAGTCCCTCATTTTTTGTTGTTGAGTCTTGTCCAACTCTTTATGACCCCATTTGGGGTTTTCTTGGCAAAGATACTGGAGTGGTTTGCCATTTCCTTCTCCAGTTCATTTTACAGATGAGGAAACTGAAGCAAACAGGGTTAAGTGACTTGCCCAGGGTTGCATAGCTAGTAACTGTCTGAGGCTAGATTTGAACTCAGCAAGAGGAGTCTTCCTGACTCCAGGCCTGGCACCCATACCATACAGTTGTCTTGTACTATTGTGGCAGAAACCAGTCTTTTTGTATTGGCCTTATTCTCAGATTCCGCAGAGGCAGCTCTGGATGTGGACAATACAAGCAGAGGGCTGTGGTTGCTCCCAAGTTTGGCTTTTTTCATTGTAACCCAGAGCTTGGGTGGGTGGGTGGGGGGTCATGGGCTGCAGAAGAGCATAAGACCCTAAGTCTAACACCCATGTTGGTCTTGAGATAATAGAGCCTTACCGACTTCGTTGGTGTTGAGCACAGTGAGTGAGTCTGCTGAGGAAAAATGGGTCTGAGGGATGGGGCAAAGAATCCAGGTAGAGTGAATCCAGGGTGGAGTGAGATTGGAGTACAAGCAGGTAGGTTAAGGAACAAAATCTGTTCACAAAAGCTGGGCTCAGGGGGAGCACCAGCTCTGGAGTCAGGAGGACCTGAGTTCAAATCTGAACTCCGACACAATACTTACTAGTCATGTGACCTTGGACAAGTCACTTAACCCCAAATTACCCTGCATTCCCCCCCCCAAAAAAAGCAAAAACAAAACAAAACTTGGGCTCTGGGACCCATTATAAGGAAAACTAGGGTGCTCATTTTGGGGAGCAGAAGACTGGTAAAAGAGATAGCCCTTTAGGGAACTGGAGGACTTGGTTGGGGTGGGGTGGGGGTTAGGGTTATTCTGATCTGACTTTCACCCAGCCAGCACTGCCCTTGGTCCTGGAGCCTGAGAACTCCCCTCTCTCTAGGTCTGAAAGTTTTCACTTCCCCACTTGGGTCAGCTTGTGTCCCCTTTCCCACCAGGAGCTGATTTCACAGGCACTAAACCATCCGGTGGAAATCCTTCCTTCCTTTGAATGTTCTCTTCCTCTGACTTCAGCCCCACCTTTTAACTCTGTCTCAGTGCAGGATTGAGGTGGGAGTGGGGGAGGGGGAATGGTTCTTTGTGCTCCCCACATTTCCCTCCTCCAAGCTTGGGAGAGCAGACAGATGTGCATCTCTCTCGATGCACAGGACTGGCTCTGTTTCCGGGGCCAGTGTGAGAAAGGAGGTTAATGAGAGATCAGATCCTTGGAGGGGTTGGGGTAGAGTTGGTGGTGGGAGTATGTGGGAGGAAGGGAAATCTGAGAACAGGGGAGAATCATCCCAATCTCCTCAACCACCACTGAGGGATCATTTAGCCTCTGGCAAAATTCCAGCAGAGTGGAAAACTGGGGGGCAAGTTTTAATCTGTGAAAAACCACCTTTTCCTCTTCCTGCCCCTGGCTAGGTGGCAATGTTGTGATCAAAGTAGCCTGTCACCACCCAGCCTCAGCCCCCACAATTTATGAGGCACTGAGGCAGTTGTTCATTAATGGGTCTAAGGAGTTCAGGGGAAACACTCCTTCCTGTCTCCCACCTCCAAACTTCAGCCTCATTCTCTCTCCCTCAGGACCAGCTTACCTGAGAGATCATCATAGGAGGGCAAAGAATCCAGGTAGAGTGAGGTTTGGGTGGGGGGTGGTGGTGGAGAATTGTAACTTAACTGAAAGAGAAGAGGGGAAATCAGAGCCCAGATCTGCTCATTAAGACCAGTGTAACCCTGGAGAAGTCACAACCCCTGGTAACAATTGTGTTGTTGTTCATTTACGTCTGACTCTTGGGGACCCTGCGGAACATACTGTCCGTGGGGTTTTCTTTGCAAAGATACTAGAGTAGATTACCATTTCATTCTCCATCTCATTTCACAGATGAGGAAACTGAAACAAACAGTCAAGTAACTAGCTTATGGTCACACAGCTAGTAAGTGTCTGAGGCTGGATTTGAACTGGGGTCTTCTTGACTTCAGACCACTAAGCCACCTAGCTATCTCCCTGACAGCAATTTACCCATATTTAAAATGAAGGTCTGCTCCAATGATCTCCAAGGCCCCTTCCAACTCTATATCTGTATCTGTGATTGGCTAGTTGACCCAGTTGCTTCATGGAAACAGAGATGGTTGAAAGAGATATTAGAGGCCATTGAGTCCATCCCCTTCATTTTACAATTAGAATTGAGACCCTGAGAGGTCATGTGATTTGCCCAGGTTCCCACAGCTCAAAAGAGTCTGAAAAGAAGATCTGAACTCAGCTCTTCCTGATCCGAGGTGCAGTGATCACACTGTGCACTGTATCACATTGTCCCATGTCCTTAAAAGTTCTCCTCCAGAATGAATCAAGGGCTGTTGTGTGATGCTCACTTCAGGCTCACAGGGGCAGTCAGGACAAGGCAACTTCATGATCTAGGCAAGATCCTAAAGTTGTAGCCCCTTTCTCTTACTGTCCCCTACAGGCTTTGAACCTTCCCTGTACTAGGCTGGGCTTGACTTATCACACAATAAATACCTTGTGCTATGGAGAAAAGATTTTTCTGGCATTCAAAGATGTACATTCAGAAGTTTCCTCCTTGGCTCCATCCTGGGTGTTGTATCCTCGACAATGGCTTATCTAGCTGCCCCAGTCCTCTATTCTGCTCAGAAGTGCTGGTTTCCAGACTCAGTAGGGGTATAGGGCACAGATGGGGAGATGGTCAGGGAGTCCAATCCACTACATAAGATTTCTGTTGCTTCTTTTCCAGATAGAATAGTAGTGTCTTCCACCTGCAGGATCTCATCAGGCTTCAGCTGGTACTGACCTTCTGGCTTTGCTGATTCTTAAACCAGGACCTAACATCCTAGTAAGTGGATATTTGAGTCTGCAGCCAGGATGCAAAATCTCTGGAGCATTCTACAGACAGTCAAGGAAGGATTAAGTATTGCAATTATTAATTCATTTATCAATGTCCTTAGCTGTAGGGACTAAGATTGGACCTGTGATTTCATTAATAATAACTTCCAAGTGAGGAAAAATGCAGGTAGGTATTGACCTTTTTTGAAACCACATTGAAGAGGTCAGTGATCTGTCCAAGGTCATATATTCAGTGTGTTTCAGAGATGGGTCTCAAGTCTTCTTGGCTTTGAGTATAGCTCTCTATACACACTATGCGATAGATAAATGGCTTATAGTGCATTTGGACATTAAATAGAAAATTAGTGTCTATTATTTCAAGTTAATAGCTTAGGCATTTGGGGGTAATTATATGCTTATAACTAAGATCACCTTAATCAAATCTAGACCATGGATCCCAGGGACAGTGAGAAGGAATGTTGACATTTCAGCCTTCGCTAAGTTCTAACAATATGGGGATATTGCCAGTCTCATTTGATCTGTACAGTCTAGTATTGACTAAGACCAGCTAGGTGATGTGGCCTGGAGTCAGGAAGACTCCTTTTCCTGAGTTCCAATCCAGCCTCAGACACTTACTAGCTATGTGACCCTGGACAAGTCACTTAACCCTGTTTGCCCCAGTTCCTCATCTATGAGGAGCTAGAGAAGGAAAGGGCAAACCACTCCAGTATCTTTGCCAAGAAAACCCAAAATGGAATGGTGAAAAGTCAGACATAACTGAAAAATGTTTGAAGAATAACAAAAGTATTGGCTAGCATAGATAGGCCTCTTGTTGATGATGGAAAGAAGGGTGAGAATAGCAATGATGGTGGTCATCTCTTTGTTTATTTGTTCTGAACCACTGGTTTTATCAGTTTCTAGTAAAGAAGTTTCCTCTTCCAGGACTCATCCACAATCTGTCTGTAACTTAAGTCTTAGACGGCTGCCTGGGAGGGTCATAGAATCATGGATTTGGAGCTGGAAGGGGCCTCCGAAGTCATCTATGCCAAACCCCCCAGGGAGGTTAAGGCGCTTGCCTCGATCATGAAGTCAGTGCCTTCCAAAAGCAGGACTTAAACCATAGTCTTCTTGGCTGTGAGACTGGTTCTCCATCAACTATAGATGATTTCCAGTGATAATGATGATTGGTTGATGATGGAATGTATTAAGTGGTCATGCACATGGAAAAAAGCAAGACAGTCCCTGCTCTCAAGGAGTTCCCATTTTAATAAGAGAAATTCTCTCTTCTCCCCTCCACTCCTCCCTTCCCCTTCCCTCCCCTCCTCTTCCCTTCCCTTCCTTTCCCTTCTTTTTTTTCCCTTTTCTCTCTCTCTTTATGTCCATCTATATATCTACCCTGACATTTCATCTAAAGTGCTCTTAGGCTTTGTCATCTGCCCTGGGCCTCCTGCCCTCTAAGACTGCCCTGCTGCTGTGAGGAAGCTTTTATTAGGTATTATTACTTCCATTTTGAAGATCAGGAAAGTGGAGCTCAGAAAGGTTATGGTCATGCAGCTAAGAAAGAGGATGGTGGTGATGGTTTCTGTCTCCTCTCCTCCTTTCCTCTTTTCTGCTCTCCTTTCTTCTCTTCTCAATTTCTTTTCTTTCCTTCCCATCCCTTCTTTTTGGGGTTCTTATTCTACCTTTCCTTTCAGTCTAGCACACTTCAAGATTCCAAAGAAGTGTTTCCATAATTTACATAAACAAACAAGGGCTAGAATTCTTCTCTCTGCTTTCCCAGATGGAAGTCTCAGGAAGGCTCTTCTTCCCTGCCCCCTCCAGCCCTACTCCTGCCCCTTCACCAGCTAAAAACAATAAGGAAGCAGGGAAAGGAAAGTTTCCCATGCTTGGCCCAGTGAACTCCTCATCCATGGCCCAGGGAGATACTGTGCTCCATTTTCTGTTATCTTAGGCAAATTGTGGTGGGGTTGTAAACTTGGTGACCATCTCCCTGCTCCTCCCCCCTTGACCTACAGGCCAGGATAACCTCCAGGTCTGATAATGCTTCCAGATCCAATGTGAGGGAAAGTCTGTCTGACTCTTGGTGCTAGGAATGCAAACATTTCAACTTGCCCTGGGAAATGGTCACCCTTCACTCTTCCAAGGATCTCCCCTTTTCTGGTTGTTTCCATAAAGAAGCCCTGGACCCCTCCACACAACAACTCAGTATTCCTTGAGGGGATTCCCTGCCCATTCTCTGCTCCCTCTACTTACACTAATTCTGCCCTTCCTATTTTGGGGGTAGGGAGCCCCAATTCTTTCCTTTCCCATCTTTCTCCCTGCAGGTCTGGTTACTTGGATGGGAACTAGAGGCATGAGCCTAGGGCTGCAGCTGTTTAGACAGAAGGTCCTGAGGAGGTGGGTGAGCTGGGAAGGGTTAGGGAGGGGGTTGTGGTTCACTGCTGCTACCTGAAGGAGAGTGAAGACCAGGTTGGGAAACCAAATCTATCCCTCAGGGCATCAGGATCCAACTGCCATGGGAAATGCCATCTCCCCAAGCTTTCTAACTGAAAGTAGAGGAGCCTGAAATCTTGAAGGCTGCTATCATCAGACACTGGCTTCCTCCAAATTTTAAAATTTTACTGTTTTCTTTGTTGACTTCCTTTCCCACCTCCCCACTGTCTCCCCCAAAATCCAATGTCTCCCCAGTGTGTACTCAGAGGGCCATACCTTCAGCTGCAGGCCAACGATGGGAAGCCATTTCATAAAACATGATGCCAGCTAATACTTTAGCTGGGATGAACTGTAAGGTCCCAGGAAATGCATCTTTTCATAGGCCAGTAAGAAATCCCACACCCAAATGGATACCTTGGGACTTCAAGTAGAGTGACAAGTGACAGAGAGTATATTTTGAGGGTTCTCCTCAAGGCTTTCCATATTGCAGAGACCCTTTTTAGAGAGAAGACCAGCCCTGGAGTCTGAAACACAAAAGGGCCACAGGTGTGGAATGAACTGCCAGAGACAGTAGGAGCAGAGGCCAGGGATGTCAGCATCAAAGGAAGGGACCTCAGCTCAACCCATCCCTGAATAGGAGTCACTCCTACAACATTCCCCTGTCTCGGCTTTCAGCATTTCAGGGATGGGGAGCTCCCTCTCCCCTTTAGGCTCCTACCCAAAATAGAGCTCTCTGGAGAAGTGGAGGTGTCTTCATTGTCTAGAGTCGTACAGCACCCATGTCTGTCTCCTCTTTCCTGGGAGTAAAACATGGCTCTTTTTCTCCGTATTTAGTCCTTCTTAAGGGAGATATTCTCATATAATGCCCTGGCCCTGGTATGGGACCCAATACCGTCCACCCCTAACCCCAGAGTCTATATAAAGCCCCAAAGACAACAAGAGTCCCTTCATTTGAGATGTTAAAGGTGATAGAGGAAGTCAAAAGGTTTGTTGAAGAAGCAGAGAGAGGTTGGGGAAGAAAGATGCCTTCTCCACACCTCCAAAAAGGTGAGGGTATGGCAAAAGAATTTGAGATTTCCTTCCTTCCATCCCTCCTTTCTCTCTGTCTTTCTTCCTTCCTACCTTTCTTCCTTCTTCAACTCCTCCTCTCCTCCTTCCTACTTTTCCAACTTCCTTCCTGCACACCTAGCTGCCTTTTCTTCCTCCTTCTCTTCATTCCTTTCTGTCTTCCTTCCCTCCCTCTCTCCCTCCCTGTCTCCCCCATCCCTCTCTCCCTTCTTTCCCTCCCTCTATCCCTCCCTCTATCCATTCCTTCTTCCTTCTTTCCTTCCTTCCTTCCTTCCTTCCTTCCTTCCTTCCTTCCTTCCTTCCTTCCTTCCTTCCTTCCTTCCTTCCTTCCTTCCTTC
>NW_027185764.1:16575136-16610853 GCF_028583685.1 Petaurus breviceps papuanus
TTCCTTCCTTCCTTCCTTCCTTCCTTCCTTCCTTCCTTCCTTCCTTCTTCCCCCAAGTACTTGCTTAATATGTTCAAGGCACTGTGATAGCCCTGCAAAGGACACTAAGATGAAGAAGCCATGGTTTCTGCCCAGGAAATAACCCTCCTGCTGGGTTTGGGCTTAAGGCTAGTTCCTCTGGAGAGCAGTGGGGCATTTTCCAAGGGCTTGTAGGGTGACAAGCTCAGTTCTCTAGTTTTCCAGTAGGTGTCTTCCATATAACCCAGAATCTTCATCATTTAACTCTGTGGAGGGGTCCCACTTCAATCTTTTCTCCATATGATTCAACTCTATCAATAGTTTAGTCATCATGTACCACAAACTGGGAGCTGGGGGGGGGGCAGATACAAAAGTATAAAAGCCAATCCTCATTGCTGCTGTTTGCCCTTTCCCAGTTGTGTCCGACTCTTTATGACCCTGTTTGGTGTTTTCTTGGCAAAGGTACTGGAGTGGTTTTGCCATTTTCTTCTCCAGTTCATTTTATAGATAAGGAAACTGAGGTGAACAGGGTTAAGTGACTTTGTCAGTTAACTGATAAGTGTCTGAGGCCAGAATTGAACTCAGGAAGAAGAGTCTTCCTGACTCCAGGCCTGGCACTCTATCCACTGCTCATCCCTGTCCTCAAGGAGCTTATAATCTAGCAAGGGGGGGGGGGGGAGGAGAGAAAGAGAGAGAGAGAGAGAGAGAGCGATCTTTTTTTGTTACTGGACCTTTGGCAAGTGGCTTAACTTCTTTGGGGCTCAGTTTCTTCATCTATAAAATGGAAATAACACTTAAAGTACTCACTTCACAGGACTGTTATGAGACTCAAATGAGGCAATACAAGGTGTCCCAAAATTCTTAGCACAATTTTAAGATTTGAGACTTTTGAGGGCACTCGGCATAGAATAATGTAGCATAGACAGATACACACATAAATATGAAGCACTATGTAAGTGTCAATTATTATTATTTTTGTATTAGATCTGGATAGGGGAGGAGAGTCTTAGACAAGGTATTGTTGGACAAAGGAAAGTCATGAGCAAAAGTACAGCCCATTCTGGGCCATCGCCACTCATCCTGACCTGTCTGGTCACTGGACTTTGATGACTCTGCCTCACTTAAATCCAATTCATTCCCAAGTCAAGCCTTCACCCTCCTGACATCCTTGGTCCATTTCAAGAATGAAGGACGGATGACAACAGCAAGTATCCTATCCTCTACCAACCCTCTTAAATAGAAAGGAGGGAGCAAAGAATCCAGAGTGAACAGAATAATGGATTCATGCTATGGGGTTGTGGGAGCTGAGGGTAGATAACTGGGGCAGGACTTTTGCCCCAAGAATGAAGGGGGCAGTCTAGACAGCCACCAGTAACGATGGATCAGTTCATATGACATGAACCTAGATCCCATTAAAAAGCTCCCACCAGTCATTTCTACCAGACCTGCTTTCCTAGGGAATTGCGATCTTTTTTTTTTTAAAAAGCAATCAGGGTTAAGTAACTTGCTCAAGGTTACACGGCCAGGTGTTTCTGGGTGGATGCTAAGTGTCTGAGCCCGGATTCGATCCCAGGTCATCCTGACTCTGGGGCCAGTGCTCTTACTCGCTATGCTACCTGGCCACCCCTGAGAATTGCGATCTTACTGGACATCCATCCAAATGTAAACTTCTCGAGGGCAGGACTGCCTTTTGTTTTTGTCTTGGTATCTCCATCTCCTTTCCCTCTGCCTCATACACAGTTGGAGTGATAAATGTTGACCAGTGAATGAATGAAAGAATGTAGAAGGTGCCTTTCTGCTTCCTGCAGCCACTGGGAATTCCCAGAATTTCACTCACTTTGAAGAGGACTCTGGCTCCTCCCTTAGTGCCCCACAAGTGGGGATCAGTTTGAAAGAAGAGTCCTGCAGCCGAGGGGTGGGCAGTGGTAGGAGGCTGTGTTCCTAATGATAAAACAAGGAGAAGACTGTGGGCAAGGCTCACGGCCCAGCAGGCCTTTTATTGAGTGTGTTGCCAAGTAATGGAAGGTGCCATAAAGTTGATTCAGGGTAAATGAGACAAATGTTGTTATATTTCTATCTATCTCACCTAAATTTATGATAACAAATTGGAGACTGCACTATTGAACTTTCATTTGTGCTGCTTACAGAGAGAAATTAAGAGGAGGAAGACCCAGGGGAAAGGGGGAGTTTGCAGAAGGCAGACACTGAGATTTTAATCGAAGATGAGGGTGGCCATTGTCTTCCTGACTCCCCCACGGGATCCTCCAGGCTTTCTACCTACCAGTGGGGCCCCACTTTTCATTTCTACCCTTAAGACTTCCCTGCATTCATCTTTTTTTTTTGCTTTTTGGAGGGCAATTGGGGTTAAGTGACTTGCCCAAGGTCACACAGCTAGTTTTTGTGTTAAGTGTCTGAGGCCGGATTTGAACTCAGATCCTCCTGACTCCAGGGCCAGTGTTCTATTCACTGTGCCACCTAGCAGCCTCTATCATTTTGGTTTTTTGGTGGGGAAGCAATTGGGCTTAAGTGACTTGCCCAGGGTCACACAGCTAGTAAGTGTCAAGTACCTGGAGCAGAATTTGAAATTAGGTCCTCCTGGCTCCAGGGCTGGTGCTTCATCCACTGTGCCACATAGCTGCCCCAGTTCAGTAATTTATTAAGCATCTGTTACAGGCAGAGAATGATGTTGGACCCTTGGGTAAATAAAAAGTTGGATAAAATGATCCCTACCCTCATGGACTTTATAATTTACTGGGGGGTGCTGAAACTGGAACTGATTGTTCTATTTTTATTGTGAGCATTTAAACCTCAGCAATTAGCAAAAGCTACTAATTGGAACTTGATTTATTATTTTATGTATTTCTAGACTTAAGAAAGTGATGGAGAAAATGTTAATTATTCAGATTAAACTTAAAAGGGTGTCATGGATACTTTTTTCAGAGAACTGGTTGTTAAATATTTAACAACATACCACTGGGTTGAACTTCTTTCCTTGGAAAAGATTTCATCAATAGACAAATAAGCTAAAACCTCCTCTCTCAAATTTCAGTTGTCTCAGAGAGTTAATTATTGAACATTTGCCATCACACCCCTAGAATAGGAGACATAGAGATCACTATAATATACAATATTAGAGGTATAACTAGGAATTATTTTCCCTGGGGCAAAAATAGTTGAATGAGTAGCAGTTGTGGGATGTGTGTGGTGGCAAGTCAGAGGACAGTTCAAATGATGATGCAGCAATGTTGGGAGAAGGTGTTATGCATCTCCCAACACTCATCTCTCCAGGGCTGTGAGGGGGGAGACAGACCCCAGGAGAGGCATGCCATAGTAAGCAGACCTAGGGTAGGGGGCTGGGAAAAGTTAAGCCACATGGTGGCACCAGCCATCAGAGGACCACCTGCTATAGTACAGGAATGGCAGTCAATATAAGGAAGAAGGATGCCCCTCTAGATGTTGGCACCCAGAAGCAAAGCCTTGTTTCCCCATGCTAGTTGATGACTCTGCAATATTACATGTTAAAGTGAATTAGGGAAATGAAAGCTGGGTGCTACATTGTTGGGGGGAGGCTATTACTGCCTGAGGGGGATCAGAGAAAGCATTGCTAATACTTCACAGTAATCACAGAGATTACTGACTCTACCCCATCCATATGGAGGAAATAAAATGCATTCTACATGTTAGCCAGACTGGGACAGAGATCAGACAAAAAGACAAAATGAGAGGTTATTGCAAAGTGCAGGTGAGAGGAGATAGGAGCCTGAACTGTGTAAATGGAGAGAAGACATATATGAGAGATGCTATGGTGCTAGAAAGGGCAGCCAGGTGGCACAGTGAATAGAGCACTGGGTCTGGAGTCAGAAAGACTCCTCTTAGTGAGTTCAAATCCAGTCTCAGACATTTACTATCTGGGTGACCCTGGGCAAGTCACTTTACCCTGTTTGCCTCAGTTTCCTCATCTGTAAAATGAGCTAGAGAAGCAAATGCAAACCACTCTAGTGTCTTTGCTAAGAAAACCCCAAATGGGGTCACAGATGGTTGGCCACAACTGAAAAACAACAATGGAGATAAGAAACAACAAAATTTGGCAGCTAGTGTGGATGGTGCATTACAAACCTGGGTGACTGGGAGGATGATGGTGCCTTCCACAGTAGTAGAGAAGCAGAGAAGAGGAGAGTTTGGGGAATAAAGACAACAAGTTCTGTTCTGGAGATGCCCAAGTGAGATCTAGTTAAATATAGTCCAATACTGGAATCCTGAGTCAAAGCCAGTGAGATGGAATTTAACATGTATAAGTGAACTCTTGCACTTGAGTTAAAAATAATAATAAATTGCCCACATAAAGAAGGAAACAGGACTGGCTTAGCAGCTCTCACCTGAAAAGGTCTGGGGATTTTAGCTGACAACATCCTCAGTGGGAGTCAATAAAGTGATGCAAGGGATGGATAAACGAATGCAATTTGAAGATGAATTCATGGAACTATAATCCAGTCACTGATGTAACCACATCTAGAGTATTGTGTTCAGTACTGAAAACAGCAAGGTGGTGCAGCAGAGAGAGCTCTAGGCCTGGAGTCAGGAAGACCTGAGTTCAAATTCAGCCTCAGACACTCACTAGCTGTGTGACCCTAGGCAAGTCACCTAACCTGTGTGCCTCAATGACATACCATTCCAATATCTTTGCCAAGAAAACCCCAGATGGGGTCACAAAGAGTCAGACATGAAAGAAATAACAGAACACCACTTCTTCCTTATAGTGACTGCCATTCCTGTACTGTAAAAGGAATATCAACAAACAAAAAGTTGATAAACATAGTGGAAGGTCTGTAAGCATTATCATATGAAAATCAGTTGAGATAATTTGAAGAAGAAAAGTCTGTAAGAAGATAAATTTAGAAGAAGGAACCTTCTGGAACCAAAAGAAGGAACCAAAAGAAGTCATCTGACCTCTGTCACCTCCAAAATGAGAGGGTCGAGATTCAATGACTTCTCATGTCCCTTCCTTGAGTCAACTAGGTAGTACCTGGAGTCATGAAGGCAGCTAGAGCACAGTATCTGGAGTCAGGAAGACCCAAGTTCAAATCCAACCTCAGACACATAACAACAGTAACAATAAAATAGCATTTATATCGCATTTAATGTGCCAGGTATTAGGCTAAGTGCTTAGAAATATTATTTTACTTGATGCAACAACCATGGGAGGTAGGTGCAATTATCATTCCATTTTACAAAGGAGGCAAAGTGATGTTAAATCACTTGCCCAGGATCACACAGCTAGTGAGTGTCTGAGGCAGAATTTGAATTCAGCTCATCCTGCCTCCAGTCCCAGCACTCTATCTACTGTGCCACCTAGCTGCCAGCTTACTGTGTGTGTGATCCTGGGCAAGTCACTTAACCTTAATCTGCTTCAATTTCCTTAATTGTATAATGGGGGTGATAATAATAGCACCTACTTTCCAGGGTTCTTGTGAAGATCAAAAGAGGTAAGAGTTATGAAATGCCTAGCACAGTAACTGGCACATAGTAGGTGCTTAATAAATGCTCTTCTTCTTCCCTTCTTCCTTCCTCCCTCCCTTTCCTTCTTCCTTCCCTTTCTCCTTCCTTCCTTCCTCCCTTCTTTCCTTCCTTCCTTCCTTCCTTCCTTCCTTCCTTCCTTCCTTCCTTCCTTCCTTCCTTCCTTCCAGTTCCAACATTCTCTGATAGAAGTAGAAAGAAAAGAACTGAATAATCTGCATTTTAGTTCCAGTTCTGTCACTAATGGATTTTGGACAAGTCACTTAGATTCTGTCTGCCTCAGTTTCCTCAAATGAGAGGACTGGATTAAATCACTGCTTCTTAACCCTCCTTTGGTCTCATGGACTCCTTTGCAAGTCTAGTGAAGCCTAGGGACCCTTTCTTAGAAGAATATCTTTAAACACAAAAAATAAAATGCATAGGATAACAAAGGAAACCAATTATATTGAAATATAGTTATCAAAACATTTAAAAAACAAATTCACAGACCCCCTGTTGGATTCGTAGACCTCAAGTTACCCTGGATTAGACAGTCTCCAAGGTCCCTTCTGTAGCTCTGACATACCATGAACCCAGGATCCTAAGCTTCCTTATGATGGCTTTCTACATTTGAAGGGTTGTCATATGTGGAAGCACATGAGTCTATCTCAGGAAGGAAGACCAAGGGCTCCTGGGAGGAAGTTGGAGGGAGGAAGAGTTTGGCTTAGGTTAAGGAGGACTTTTCTAACCGTTACAACTATCCAACAACAGGACCAGCTGCTCTAATAGTTAAGGAGCTCACCTAATAGGAAACGAGACTGAAGGACCATCTGTCAGGACACTGCAGGGGTGATTTCTGCCCTAGGCTGGAGGTTGGGCTAGGAGGTCAGCAGGGTCCCTTCCCACTTAAAGACTAGTATATTCTACTGGCCACCATCGAGGATAGGATCATCCCCTGTCCTAGAAGACTGTGCAATCTAATGGGAAAGACAGGCCAACCACATGCAAATCCACTTAACGCCATTGACAGAGCAAAAGCAAAACATTATAGTCAACTTTACTTATAGTGTTAAGTCATTCCTCCATTAAAAGCCCTCATCCTGGTGTGGAAATAGAAAGGGGTATTCCAAGCCTAGGCTAGCTCAAGCAGAGCGCAATCTCTAATGGGGTCTACCAAACTGGAAATACTTGAAGGACGGGCAGGGCAACAGACTATTTTCTGACATCTTAGTGAGAGAGGCTCCTCACCAGGTGGGTGGTCCCCAGGTGACAAATTTTTCCAGCTTGTGAAGCTGGTGTATCAAGATTTGGGCGGCCTGGTGGCGCAGTGATTAAGAGCGCCAGCCCCAGTGTTAGGAGACTTGGGATCGGTTTCGGCCTCAGATACTCGGCACCCACACAAAAATAATAATAACTGGCCGTGTAACCTCGAGCAAATTACTTAACCCCGATTCCTTAAAAAAAAAAAAAAGATTTGGAGAGATTGCAATCTACTTCAGGGGGTCTCTACTGTGTTGAAATAATGGACATTTGAAAGATAAATTGTGTCCTATTGCATGCACACATACACACAATCTGTGGCCACAGTGCTGGTTCTGGAGCCAGAACATCTGAGTTCAAATCCTGTCACTTACCAGCAGTGTGAGTCTGGCAAGGTCACTTAACTACCACCTGCCTCAAATTCCTAATATGTAAAATTGGGATAATAATAGTATCTATCTCCCTGGGTTGTTGTTGAGGATGAAATCAGATATTTGTGAAGCATTTTGCAAACCTCAAAGGATTATACAAATGTTAGCTGTTATATATATATACACATACATGCATGTATGTATGTATGCAGATACATACATAATATGTATAAATATGTGTGTGTTTATACCAACAGACACACACATATGTGTACACACACACACACACATATAATCCAAGGACAAAAATCCATGAACAGTCCTCAGCCCATGGAGTCTCTGTATGATCTCCAGCAGCTCAGCTGAACAATTCAAAGTTTCGGCAGCATAAAGATAAGATTCTACATCTCAAAGAGTGGTAGGCGCAACCAGATTAAATCCCAGTCCCAGCCTTAATCAGGCCTTGAAGGTCTGTACCTTTCTAAAAATCCAGGTTCTAACCTTAGGGATACTAATGTGAAGACAAAAGGAAGCAAAGAGACCGTCTAAGCACCTTCCACCTCCCAGAACCAACCAAGCCACCATTTGAAGAGCTTGGCATGGAGCAAACACACTTTCTCTCCTACCCTCTTTTTTTCCTCCTCTATTCTGTTTCCTCTCCCTTCTATGCCCCATGAGTCCCCACAAGGTTTCTGGATAATGGCCAGGACTGATGACAAGAGGGAGATTCTCTTCCCCTGTTTCTTTAACCAAAAACTCTGTGCAAATGGCTGCCCCTTGTTAGACACGATTCCCACTTTTCTCCCCTCATCATTCCCCACTGTTATCCTTCCTCTTTCTCTGAACTGTTGTACTCTGAGCTTCCTCCTACAATCTCTTTCTGGGACCTTCTGGAGTAGCCACCCACCAAGCATCCATTGCATTCTGCAGGCGGATTTTAATTAAGCCTACTTGTAATTACCTATCTGTATCCCTACTTAATAAAACTCTGGGGAGTTTTAATTTTTTTTTTGTTTTAGTTAAAAATTTCATTGCCGCCCTTCATCATGGGGAGAGAGCTGTCGGGCCCTCTTGGGCAGCCTGACTGAGTCTCAGTAGCTCAGACTCTCATTAGAAATGTCCCCAGCTCATGCCACCTGGACAAAGACTGAAGCAGAGACTTGGCACTTTGCCTACACCCCCATCCCATGCCTAGCTCAAACTCCCTCAGCCATGTTTGGCACTGAAGGCCCCTGATGAGGAGAAGGGAATGATAAAGCGAACATCTCAGGCAGGGGGGAAAGAAGGGAAGAGAATAAACAGTTATATAATGCCTACTATGTGCTGGTTACTGTGCTAAACACTTACCAAATACTGTCTCACTTGATCCTCACAACAGCCCTGTGATGTAGAGTAATTATCCTCATTTTACATATAGGGAAACTGAGGCTGGAAGGGGTTAAGTGACTTGCGCAGGGTCACACAACTCGTAAGTGTCTGAGATTGCATTTGGACTTGAGTCTTCCTGACTCTAGGTCCCAGCTGTAGGGGGAAGGCTGATTCTAGGATGTGGCCCTGTCTACCTAACAGGCTAAATAAATGTCCCGAAGTACCCAGTAAACAAGGTGAAGTTTCTAGTATTTCTGCCATTGGTTCTCCTCATATTACCCCTACAGGATGGGCCGCCTCAAATGTCAGAGGACAAATGCCTTCTAATGGCTGGGTCATCTTAATTCCTTATCTTTTTAAGATGAATCAATGTTGCCTAGTTGAAAGAACACCGAGGTTGCAGCCAGAATACCTGGACTCTTATCTCTGTTTCCCCCTTACAAGGTCTGTGACCTTGGTCAAGTTACTCAGTCATGCTCTCTGAGCATCAGTTTCCCCATCTGTAAAAATGGGTACAATAATACTTGTACTACCCACCTCACACAGCAGTGGTGAAAAATGTGCTTTGAAAACTATAAAGCGCTCTGTTCATGTGTGAGCTGTTCTTATTGTGATGGGGAACAGGACAACAGCCTGAAGACCTCCAGTTTTTGACAGCAGGTACATATAGATCAGTGGAGTTCAGAACCAGGGGTCTATCATTCAGTCAACAAGCACTTATGCCTACAATGTGCCAGGAAAATACGAAAGTATGACTGTATTATTTCCACTTAACATTAATATTGATAATATTGTAATATAATACTGTATTATGTTGTATTCTTAATATTGATATTGTAATTAATAGTATTATATTTAATGATGTATTATGTCATATATCCTATAATTATTATAACTCGGGCAACTCTTTAAGACTATATGCTACCAAGCAGGTGCTGATCTGCATTGGTAGAAAGTTTCCTGGCTGGGAGTTCCCTACATCAAAAAAATCACACACTGGGTCCAGAAAGTGATGATATCTAGTTAATGAGCAGTAATGATAATAATTAAATATATATAATATATTAATATGTAATGAATATGATATTAATAATTATATATAATCGGGGAAGTTAGGCAGCATAATGGTTAGAGTGATGGAGTCAAGGAGACTCATATTTATGAGTTCAAATCTGGCCTCAGACACTTACTAGCTGTGTGATACTATGACCCTGTTTGACTCAATTTCTTTATCTGTAAAAGGGCTAGAGAAGGAAATGGCCAACCACGATAGTATCTTTGCCAAGAGAACCACAAATGATGTCACAAAGAATCAGACATGACTGAAAAATGACTGAACAACAATTATAATAGTTGAAAAGTAATAAATATAAATGATAAATGACAACAAAATAATGTGTAATTAATAAGATAAATTTATCATGATTAGTATTAACAGATAATCCTAATAGCAACTGACATTTTTAGTCCTTTATGGTTTTGCAAAGGATTTTACATTCATCATTTCATTTGATTTCTTATTTGGAATGTGTGACTCTCCATGAGTAGCTATAAAAGTGAGGTCAGGAGTCATCAGGGTTCTTGTGTCTTAGCAAAAGGATAACCTTCAAAGGTCCAGGCCAGCCTCAATGTGATAGCGGAAATCCCAGAGAACTGAAGTTGCTGGCAAAACACAGGAAAGTAATAATGATGGAACCCAGTAATAATTCATAGAGTTAATTAATTACATAAATACATACATACATACACGTGTGTATGCATGTACCTATACTATACATAAACATACATGTGTACGTATGCACATACATATTCCCAGGCAGGAAACTTTTCTGCCAATGCAGATCAGCACCTGTTTGGTAACATATAGTCTTGAAGAGTTGACTGAGTTATTATAATTACAGGATGCATGACATAATACATCATTAAATATAATTTTATTAATTATAATATATAAATATAGAAAATGTATATATAAATATATACTATCTTTAAATATAATTAAAATAATAATAAGAATGAATAATTCCTATATTCCTTCCCACCTGCCCTGGGGATGGGTGGGCAGTGCTTGGTTTCAACTTCCCATTGAAAGACAGATCAGCTGCCCCATGGGTGCTCCATTGTAGAGAAGGGGCCCGCCTTCTTGATCTCCACCAGTAATAACTGTTGGCCAATGGCCACCAACAAGCAGATGAGCACAAGAGTGTTACTGGTTCTACTTCCAGTCCAGCTCTTAGAGTTGTCATCAGAGAAGCAACTCCTATGGAGGAGAAAGCAGCCGTCCCCACCAGCTCCCAAAGAAATGCCCTTCACAGGGCAGGTGGGCCAGCCAAGATAAAACAATGGGGGACACTGAGGAGGACACAGGAAGAAGCATGCCTCCATGTCAGACAAGTCAAGCCACCATCATCACCTTGATCACTACCTCCACTTGGACCCAGAGAGACAACCCAGGATTCTAAACCCAAGACCCTTTGGGGAAGCAACGCTTGTAGCCCAATGTCCACGGCCATCATCCTGGGAAGAGGCCAATATGGAGGAGCAACCTAGCCTCTGCTCCTGCAGGTGCTACGGTCACATCTATTGAGGAAGGTCCTTGTCATCAGTGTCCTTGGTACTGTCAAATGGTCCAACATCAGAAACTGACAGGATGTTGTCAGTGGAGCCAACATTAAAGAAATTGCATTTCTGTTGGACCTTAATAAATAGGGTAACTAGGGGCGGCCAGGGAGCACAGCGAGTAAGAGCACTGGCCCCAGTGTCGGGATGACCTGGGAATAGAATCTGGGCTCAGACACTTAGCACCACACCCAGAAACACCTGGCCATGTGACCTTGAGCAAGTTACTTAACCCTGATTGCTTAGGGGCGGCCAGGTGGCTCAGCGAGAAGAGCACTGGCCCCAGTGTCGGGATGACCTGGGATCGAATCCAGGCTCAGATACTTAGCACCACACCCAGAAATAACTGGCCGTGTAACCTTGAGCAAGTTACTTAACCCCGATTGCTTAAAAAAAAATAAGGAAACTTGTAGCTAAGAGTTCCCATGTGTATTATCTCCCCCTTTAGAAGGGGAGCTCTGTGAGAGTAGAGAATGTCTGACTTTTCTATTTAGATCCCTAGTACTCTGCATCATGCTTTGCACATAGTAAGCATTTAATAAATGCCTTATTCATTCCATCGGTTTCTCTTCCCATCAGTTTCCTTTATTTATTTATTAGAACTTTTCAATTCTGAACTTAACAAATATCAAATTAAATTAGCTTTTACATATATATATGTGTGTGTGTGTGTGTGTGTGTGTGTGTGTGTGTGTGTGTGTGTAGAATAGGAAAAGAAGATAATTTAAACTGGAAATCTCTATTATGTATAATTTAATCTTCTTTTTAAAAATATATAATAAATTCATTATGTTACTTTCAAGACTGCTCTATAAGTCTGAATTCTTTCTGACCCCCCTTCTATTCCCTTTTGTGCATTTATAAAGAAAAATCTATGAGTGTCCCCTCCCTTCTTCATCTCTTTTCCCCTCCCTCTCTTCTTCCCTCTTTCTCTCTAGATAGATTACATATATAATCTCTCTTGACATACACACACATATATACATACACACATATATGTTTCTATCTCCCTTTTTCTATCTCAGTCTCTCTCCATCCCTCTCTCTCTCATCATACCCCTCCCCATCCCTAGCCACCCTCTCCCCCCTACCCACTCCCCAATTGAAAAGGAACAGATAAACCTTGTAACATTGGCTATGTCTGAAAATGCATGATGGGTAGCATTGCTTCATTGTCAGTGGGACTGCGTTTGTTTATTACATTGATGGGAATTCCTTAGTCTTTCTGTGTTGTTTTTCCCTACAATGGTGTTGTTATAAAAGTTGTTCTATGGGTTCTACTCAGTTTACTCTGTATCAGTTCATATAAGTCTTCCCAGGTTTCTCTGAACCTACAATCCCATTTGCCATTTCTTAACTGCACAGTAATATCCATTACATACACAATACTTTCTTCAGTTGTTCCTCAATTCTATCACTGGACTTTAATTCAGCAATGGTTTAGCTACCAATTATTAAGCAACTCCTGTATACTTGGTCTTGGGCTAACAACATAAGACAAGAAGCACCTTGCTCGTGACCTGCTTTGCTTTGTCACAAGGGTGGGCCTAGGCACCAAAGCCCTTGTGTTGTGTATAAGCCAACATATACAATACAGAAGAATAGGTGCATGGTGACACCTATCCTTTGCTGGTGCTGGCCATTAATCTACAAGTTAGAGGAGATGCCAAAGCCTGCCTCAGAACTTGGGCTAACTGAAGCCCCTAAGTCAGCTGAGCAGTGGGCAGGGGGAGGTGACAAGACCAGAATAATAACAGAGAATGGAAACCAGGAAGGAAGGGGTACAACTTGGACATAGAAGGCAGAAGGGATGATCTACCTTGCCACTGTTGTTGTTCAGTCATTTCAGTTGTGTCCGACTCTTTGTGACCTCATTTGGGGTTTTCTTGGCAAAGATATTGGAGTGTTTTACCATTTCCTTCTCCAGCTCATTTTTCAGATGAGGAAACTGAGGTAAACAGAGGTTAAGTGACTTGCCCAGGGTCACGTATCTGAGGCCAGATTTGAACTCAGGAAGATGAGTATTTCTGACTCCAGGCCAAGCATTATGTGCCCTATGGTGCCACCTAGCTCCTTTACATTCCCACCCTAACTCTTTTTTTTTTTTAAGCAATCGGGGTTAAGTAACTTGCTCAAGGTTACACGGCCAGTTATTTCTGGGTGTGGTGCTAAGTATCTGAGCCCAGATTTGATCCCCCAGTCATCCTGACACTGGAGCCAGTGCTCTTACTCGCTGAGCCACCTGACCGCCCCTCCACCCTAACTCTTAATTTGTTGGCTAAACCTTTTTTTCTATCACACCATGTTGGAGTTAACAGAGCATCAGGAAAGAATTTATGGAGGTGGTAGCATTTGAATTAGGCAAAGAAGAGAATGGAGGACATTCCAGTTAAAGAGAACAATGTGAACAAAGGCAAAGAGGTGGGAAGCACAGGCAGTGTTTAGGGGACCAAAAGTAGTCTGGTTTCACTGGATCATAAGAGTACATGAGCAAAGATAGAATAGGGTCAAAAAGAACCCACACGTACAAAAATATCTATAGCAGTTCTTTTTATGGTGGCAAAGAATTGGAAATCAAGGGAATGCCCATCAGCTGGGGAATGAGCAAATTGTGGTATTTGAATGTAATGGTATACTATTGTGCTACAAGAAATGATGAGCAGGAGGATTTCAGAAAAACCTGGAAAGATGTATGTGAACTGATGCTAAGGGAAGTGAGCAGAACCAGGAGAACATTGTACACAGTAACAGTAACATTGTATGATGACCAATTTTGATAGACTCAGCTCTTCTCAGCAATGCAAGTCTCATGATTGAAAATGTTATCCATGGGGCAGCTAGGTGGCACAGTGAATAGAGCACCTTCCCTGGAGTCAGGAGCACCTGAGTTCAAATCCAACCTCAGACACTTAACATTTACTAGCAGTGTGACCTTGGACAAGTCACCTAATCCCAACTGCCCTCCAAAAAAGCAAAACAAAAATAACCCAAACCAAAAATGCTATCCACATCCAGAGAAGGAACTATGGAGCCTGAAGGTAAATCGAAGCAGAATATTTGATCTTTGTTTTGTTTTCTTTTCTTTTTTCTCATTGTCTTTCCCATTGGTTCTAATTCTTCTTTATAACATGACTAAAGTGAAAAATGTGTTTAACATGAATGTATATGTGGAGCCTATATTGCATGCCATCTTGGGGAGGAGGGAGGAAAGGGAGGGGAAAAAATTTAGAACTCAAAATCTTACAGGAGTGAATGTCGAAAACCAAAAATAAATAAATAAGAAAAATAAATAAAAGATGAAAAAGGGTCAGACTGTGGAGGAACTTGAATGTCAGGCAAAGAAGTTTTAAATTTACTCAGTAGGTGAAGATGAATCATACCACCCACCTCCCTATCAGAGAGGGGATAAACTTAAAAAATAGAGAGACATACTGTTGGGGACAATATGGGAGTTTGTTTTTTGGACTATGCGTATTTTTGAAGAGAGTTTATTTTTCAGTGCTTTGCTATTATTATTTAATGGTGGCAGAGACAATGAGAAAAACATTACAAATGCATGCAAATATAAACAAATAAATTTCAATTAAAATTACAAGAAGAGGGTGGCTAGGTGGTACAGTGAATAGATCACCGGCCCTGGAGTCAGGAGGACCTAAGTTCAAATCTGGCCTCAGACACTTAACACAAAAACTAGCCTTGTGACCCTGGGCAAGTCACTTAACCCCAATTGTCCTCCAAAAAAAAACTAAAATAAAATAAAATACAAGAAGAGGAAGTCGCTGAAGGGTTTTGAGCACAGAATTGATGTGACTAAATCTATGCATGATTATTCTGGTACCCTGTCATAGTTCAGCCCTAAGTCAGCCCAATAGTTCAGGTTCAAGGTCAGAATGATTCATGGATCATATTGCAGTTAATAAAAGTGGGTTCACCCTGACACAGCAGAGAAGGATAGTCAGCAAGGAGACAGTGTTGATTCGGGGTTGTTCATGCTGTTCCATTGGTCAGAAGTCTAACCATTAATGGCTCAAATCTTTAACCTCTGAAACAACTGAGTCTTGAGGATAGCGTGTGGGAATGGTGATACTGCTCTCACTTCCAAGTCACATGAATGATGAGCTGCAGGGCAAAGAAACTGAATCTGTCAGGAGGTTGTTGCAACAGCCCAGGCAGGTGGCAATCATAAATACCTACCTGTGGCAAGGTGTTAGAATGAGAATACAGAGGATGGAGTAAGAAGCAAAATATATTTCAGAAGTAGTTATCCCTTCCCACATTGCAAGGGGTTAGGGGCATGGCATCCCCCATGATCTGGAAAATCCATGCAAAATTTTTTGGCCCTTCTTTCATACCAGAGAAGAAGACTGAATTGTTATGGTGTTAAAAGATAAAATATGTTGGTATTATATAATACTATACATATATTTTATGCATTTCTGCATTTCTAAACTTCTTCTGTGTCGTCTGCTGGCCTTCATTGTCATCTGTGGCTTCTGCAAAACTCCTAGAAGATTCTCATTTAATTTCTTATGCTGACCTGTGATATATTGCAACCACAATGTGGAAAGTTGCCATGTGTAAGGGATAATTGAAAATGAACAAAATTTGTTAGCGCCTTAGGGTTGATGTAGGGTTTTTGAGTATTGGCTCTTTGATCGGTAATTGACAGGACTTGGAAACTGATGGGATATGAAAAGTTGGATTGATATTGAATTGGATAAGAAAAAAAAGTCGGTACCAAACATGGAAGACTGGGTGAATGGTGATGGGCAGAAATGGTTAAATTAGAAGAAAGAGGAGGTTTAGGGGAAAAAATAAAAATCCAGTTTTGAATGTGTCAAATTCAAGGTGTCGAATCTAAGCAGAGATATTCTGTAAACAGAAAGAGATGCAGGTCTAGAGTTCAGAAGACAGGTCAAAGCTATATTCAGAAGCTATTTGCATAGAAAGGATAGGTGAAGTTATGGGAGTAAACAGGACATCCAAGGAAAAAAGAGTAGAGGGAGAAAAAGGAAAGGGCAACATCGATATCGGGGAACATCTACTTTTAAGGGCTGGGAAGAAGACACAGGGTCAGTAATGGAGAGCATTTAATAAGTAGCAGTTAGAAAAGGATGTGGAGAGCAAGGCAGGTGATATCTTTGAAGCCGAGGGAGAGGAGAGTATCATGAAGCAGACTGTGATCAGAAGAATCAAATTCTGAAAGAGGTCTCAGAGAATGATTCGTATAAAAGGGCCATTTACATGGAATTTGGGGGTTAGAATATCATTAGTGACCTTTGAGAAAGCTGTTTTCTTAGGACAGTGAAGGTAGAAGCCATATTGCAAAGGCTTCAGTGATGAGGACTGAAGAGAGATAAGATGGTGAAAAAGTGTAGATGTTGAATGGAGATAACTGTTTCAAGGAACGCAGCATTGAGTGGGAGATAGGATCATAGCCAAACAGGGTAGAAACGGTGGAGAAGGCTTTTCTGGACTGGGGAAACAGATAGAACAGAGCCAGTGATACATGAAACCAGAGATAATTTGAAGAGACATATGATTTCTGTCAACTAAGGATTTAAAAAAATATATTTTAAAACTATTTCCCAATTACATGTAAAATTTTTAATATTAATTAAAAAAATTTAATTCCAAATTCTCTTCCTCCTTCCCCTGCCCCATTCATTGAGAAGTCAAGCAATATGATATTGATTATACATGTGAAGTCATGCAAAACATTTTATGTACTAGTTATGTTGCAAAAAAATACATGCGAAAGCAAGAAAAATAAAGAAAAACTTAAAAGTATGTTTCAATCTGCACTCAAAAAAGCAAGAAAAATAAAGTGAGAGCTTGTACTCAGAGTTCATAATTTCTCTCCCTTGAGGTGGCTAGCATTTCTCATCATGAGTCCTTTGGAATTGTCTTGGATCATTATCTTGATCAGAGTAGTTAATGATAATCATTACAATATTCTCCTAGTTCTACTCACTTCACTTTGCATCAGTTCATATAAGTCTTCTCAGGTTTTTCTGAAACCATCCTGCTCAACATTTCTTACAGCACAGTAGTAGTCCATTACAATCATATACCACAAATTGTTCAGCCATTCCCCAAGTGATGGACATGACTAGGGCTTCTCTTGACTGGCATCTTCCTACCTGTCACTGAACAATATCCTTATGCCAGAACTGAACTTGATAGCTCCTTAAGGAGATGAACTACTTTGGAGACTTCTCCTATACACCCACATAGTACCCAGCACAAGACTGAGTATATATACAATAGATGCTCAATAAATACTCATTGGTTTGATGACAGACTTGCTAAGACTCACATTCCTACGTCTGTGATTCTCAGTCCTAGAGGGGGAACATGGTGCAATGGAAAAAAAGTTTTGGAGTCAGAGGATCTGGTTCAAATCCTGATGACCTACATGAGCTCAAACAAGTCATTTAGTTTCTCTTCTGTGCCTCAGTTTTCCAACCTGTAAAATGGGAGAAGCTTGGATAAGATGATATATATTATTATCCAACTCGAAATCCATAATCCTGAAACAGTGGACATAGATGGAAGAAGATTATGGTTATTAACAAATCAACAAGCATTTATTAAACATCTATTGTGTGCCAGATTCTGTGTTATAGGGATGCAAAAATGAAACAGTATTTGCTGTATGCCTCCTCTATGTCTATCTAGTCCTTTCTAGACACCATGAGTATCAGCACTGGACATGATCTCTGCCAACAGATTTGATTGGGGAATAAAGATTGGTGACATAAAATAGAGAATAATTAGGAACTCAACTGTGTGTTACAAACACTATGTCTAACAGATTAGTGGAAGGAGAGATTTCTGTGGCAGAGGGCGGCACAGTGGATAGAGCACCAGGCCTGGAGACAGGAAGACTTGAGCTCAAATCTGGCCTCAGACACTTAGTAGTTGTATCATCCTGGGCAAGTCCCTCAAACCTGTTTGTCTCCATTTCCTCATCTGTAGAATGAGAAGGAGAAAGAAATTGTAAACCACACCAGTCTCTTGCCAAGAAAGCCCCAAATGGGCTCACAAAGAATTAGACGTGAGAGATATGACTGAACAACAGCAACAACATGAAACTTTATCTAGGCCTTGAAGGAGAGCTGAGATTTGGATGGGTAGAGGAAGGAGGAGAGATCAGACAAGGGGATCAATGTGAGTAAAAAAAATCCCAGAGATAAGATTGTACATATCATATGTTACATGGAGTGAGAGGTCTGACCTGGCTGGAGTAGATGGTAGAGACTGGAGAGTAGCTTGTAATAAATCAAATAGGGAAGGTGTGACCAGATTATAGAATTCCATGAAAGGCAGGCCAATGGAAGAAAACAGGAAGCAATCTGGTAGAATATAGGTATAGACCAGAAGCATATATCAAAAAAGCTCTAAATGCATTCACAAAGTAAATTTTAAAAGTTCAACAACAAAAAAAATTAGAGAATACATTTTAGTTCTATAGTTATGGATAGAAGTCATCATTAAAAAGATAGTTTCAATGACATGAAATTTAAAAACACCTTCACATAAGCAAAATCAATGCAACTAAAATACAAAAATAAACTGGCAATTGGGAAAATATTTTGCATCAAGTATCTCTGTTAAATGTCTGATTTCCAAAATAAATAGGAAATTGATACAATTATATAAGATTCAAAGGCATTCCCCAGTAATAAGTGGTAAAGGATATAAACAGCCTGTTTTTGAAAGATGAAGTACAAACTGTAACTTCTATATGAAAAATACTCAAAGTCATTATAATAAGAGGTATAATCTAAAAACAACCTCACATTCAATAAGTTGCAAAGATGATAAAAGATAAAAATACTGTTGGAGGGCCTGTGACATTAATACACAAATAACTATGACTTTGTTCAACCATTCTGTAAAATATTTTGGAATTGGGAAAGAAAAGTTACTAAACTATTCAAACTCTTTGACCCAATGATCCCTCTACTGGAATCAGAGGTCAAAGACAGAAAGATGCCAAAAAATTTGTAGAGGCACTTTCTGTAGTAACAAAAGTACTAGAAACAAAGTGCCAACGTATTGGGAAATAGCTGAACAAATTGTGATATATGAATGTAATAGAATATGATTGCACTGTAAGAAAGAATGACTACAAAGAATTTAGAGAAATGTGGGAAAAATGTGTGGGAAAAAGTGTGTCTGAACTGAAGCAAAATAAAATAAGCACAAATAAGATACAGTTACTACAATAATTTAAACAAAGTAATGCTATAAAGCATTCAGGAAACAGGGATTTATTTAAGCACCTAATACAGAGGTTGCCAAACTTATTTGGCCTACTGCCCCCTTTAAAAAAAAAATAAATTACTCAGCACCCCTCTGGAAATCTACTTTATTTAATTCTTTAAAGTTGTTGTGAAAAAAATTGTATCATTTCAAAAAATATAATTTTTTAAAAATGATGCATCTTAAATTTAATAATTTATTGTAAATTTGTGGGGTTTTTCCTACATTGAAATTTTGATGATGCAATATTGCATCATGTAACCATATACTATCATATTGTAAACAAGTCATTACATGCACATATTCCTGGCAATACATGCAGGACTTCCCAACAATGTGCGAGAGGCTCACCTGCCAACACTTGCTTGTTGAGACCTGTTAGTGGACTTGACCACTAACTAGTTATAACTTGCATTTTTTGTATTTATTTGGAAAATAATGTAATCCCTATGACTCTAACTCTGTTACACAACAGATGAAACATATATGAATGTTTTTTCAAAATTTTCATATCTTTTCTTCTTTCTTTATGCTTCCACTGCCCCCTTATTTTTATTCAACACCCTCTAATTGCACCTGAGGCTACTACTGCCCCCCTGGATCATTCTATCACTTCCCAGGGGGTGGTTGTCTTCCACTTTGGGAACCTATGACCTACTATGTGTGAAGCATAGTGCCAAATATTTTACAAATATTATCTCATTTGATCCTAATAGTAATTCTGGGAGATAGTTGCTGTTATGATCACCATTTTACAGTTGAGGAAACGGAGGCAGATGGATTAAAGTGACTTGCCTAGGTCCACACAGCTAGTAACTGTTTGAGGCCAGATTTGAACTCAGTTCTTCCTGAATACAGATCAAGTGCTTTACATGTGCCATTTAATTGCCTCTGTGGTCAAACTCAGATGAACTGGAATGACTAATCTTCGTCCCAGGGAACAGATGATAACTTTCTCCTCTTGGAAAGAGAGGTGGTGGACTATAGATGCAGAACGTCACCTGTGCTATCAGACATAATTGGTTTTTTTTATCTATTTTTCTTTAACTTGCCTAAACAAAGGAAAGTTTATTAGAGTGGGAAAAATTGGGAAGTGATGATGGTATTTTTTTTAAGTATAGATAAAACTGGAAAAAAATTTTTTTTGGATTTCATGACATAGCCAATAGGGAACTACTGTAGCCTTTTAAGGAAGAAATTTCCATGATGAAAATGAAATTTTAGGAAGATGAATCAGGCCACTGGAATCAAGGATTGCATCTGGTCTTAGAGTCATTCCATTAAGAGATCAAGTTTTAGACAGTCTTCTCTCTCTCTCTCTCTCTCTCTCTCTCTCTCTCTGTCTCTCTCTGTCTCTGTCTCTGTCTCTGTCTCTCTCTCTCTCTCTCTCTGTCTCTCTCTCTCTCTCTCTGTCTCTCTCGGTGTACAGTAGTGATGGCCTAGATTAGGCTGGTAGGTGTGGGAATAGAAAATAGGTACATCTTAAAGATATTTCAAAGGAAGAAATGAGGAGATTCATAATAATGAAAAGAGCTAGCATTTGTATAGCACTTCAAGGTTTACAAAGTTCTTTACACATTATCTCATTTGATCTCATTTTAATTTCAAAGGATAAGACAGAATTTTTAAAATCACAAAATACAGAACTGAAAATAACTTACTTTTTATTTTTTGTTTTTAAAGTGGGACCCAGGCATTGCTTTTGTGGGAATGGAGAGTTGTAAGATCGTTGAATGTTCCAGTGGAGGAAACTGACTTAGCCAAGTTCCTGTACCTGGAACTAGAACCTGTGCCCTGACCCCCCCAGATCAGTACTCTTTCTATTACAAACACTCAGCCCTTGAGCTTCTAAAGATTTCTCTGAGCTCCTAGGGTCATTCTTGCTTTCCACATAAGAGACCGTGAGATTCAAAAGGGAAGGTAGAATTACTGGTGGGCATTGAACTGGGCACCTGAGCCAGACTAGGCTAGACTACATTTCCTTCCTGGGAATTAGTCACACCATCTTGTCCATGAGAACATGGAAAGACCCAGAGGGCCATGGAACCTGGCAGGCCCTGTAAGATACAATGCCCAGCTGGCTCTGATGCCCACCTGTTGTGGTAGACATTGGGTTAGAATCTGGGTGGCAGCCAGGAATTGGTGCCAGGAGCTTGGAGCAAGAAAGGCCTTTGCTGATAGGAAGAAGGGTATGTGTGTGTGTTGGGAGGGGGTGAGCTGGAGGATGAACACCCCAGGCAATAAGGAGGAGAATCTTTTTATTCCTGCCAGCCACGGCATTGATTCTAGCAAAGCTCTGAGTCCACTCAGTGGAGCTGCCACCAGTGACCCGGCCAGCCATCATACCTGTCCTTCACTCCAATATCAGGGCACAGCTATCTGGGTGCATCTCCCTAACTGGGCAGGATCAGAGCACACTGCTTGGCGTAAGACAAGTATAGCAGGAATTATATAATGCTCCCTTCCCTTCTGACGCTAGATCAGGTTCCTGTTGATACCTCTCCTTCTGTCCTAGAGAAAGTGTCTTTCCAGCCCTTGCCTGCCTTTGGATACCTGCCTAGTATCCACCGTGGGCCTCTCCACTCCTAGTCCCACCCTTGAAGCCAGCTCCAAAGAAAAGCTGGAAAACAGATCTGGCCAGAGGCTTTCACAGCTGGCCTCGTCTACCATTCTAGAAAGCCACCTCTGCCCACAGCTGCCATTTTATTGGGTGGGGTGGGTTGGAGACCAAAGCCTCATGCTGGGGCAGGGCCAGGCTATTAGTGACAAAGAGAACAACTCGTAACTTCCCTGGGCAGGAGCAGTAAAGGCTGGAGGCCAATCCCTCGGGAAACATGTGAACATGTTCAGCCTTTCTGCACTTGCTTTGGCCAGGGAGTCAAGGAGTAATCTAGCTGGTACAGGGACAGAAGAAGGCAGCAGATTTCGGCCTCTGCCAGAGGGGAGTCTGTCCCCAAGGCCAGGAGCTGGGTAGAGTGTGGGGGCAGAGGAGGAGACTAACAATAGACATTTATTTCTGTTCTCCCCCTCTATCTGTGTTTGTCCAGAGACCCTCACGCCTGACAGATTGACATAGCAGGTTAATAAGTACTTTCCGCTTCTCCTAAAGGCTAATTAAATATTAATCCACCTGGTGAGGTCAGCAAAAATAGCAAACTATTGGCAGAGTGAGATGCCTTTAATTAATTCTCCTGTGGAGGGTTTTTGCAGAAACGCCTCCTTTACCCTGATGCCGCTTCTGCCCTCACCACTGCCCACACTTACCAGGCCCCAACTGCGGGGGGTGGTAGTGGGAGGGGCTGGGTCTGCTGGTGATGTTCCTCTGCCCAGTTAAAGCACTCCTCTTGACTGAACAGAACTTGGGAGGCCTTCCTGTCTAAGACAATGGGTGGAAGAGGTTGGTTTGAGGGGTTTAAGAAAGATTGTTCCTACCTCACAACCTCCACCTATCCAAATCTGAACCTCTCTTTGGCCCCGGGGTCAAGGCTCACCTCTAAACCCTTCCCATTCCCACCCTCTCCTACCTCCCCAACCCCCATCAGTCCACAGTTGTCCCTCCCCTTTCTGATCCCCCCTAGGACTCAAGGATCAAAATATTTGATGTACAAACTTAACTTAGCACTTTACTGTATCTTGCTTTGGGTAGGTCTCTAATAACATGCTATATCAATGTCAGCTTTTATTATTATTATTTTCTCCAGGCCTATTAATTTAATTGATATAGACAAATCCAGTTGAGGAAATTTTCTCTGCCAATACAGATGTATAGCTGTTTTACAACTTATAACCTTAGAGCAACAGCTCTCAAAATTTTTAGTCCTGGGACTCTTTTATACTCTTAAAAATGATTGAGTTAATGTGGGTTAGAGAGACATATATTGCTATTTGCGTATATCTATATATTGATATTTACCATATTAGAAATTAAAATGTTTTAGCATTTTTATAAAGAGTTTTGATCAAAACAGACCCTCTGAAAGGTCCTCTTTCTGAACTACTTTGAGGATCTTGGCCTTAGAATACTGCCTGAGACAAAAGTCAGGGGAGATGGCCAGCACCTTATGTGGTTGGCAGACAGATAAATTTAGTAAATGCTGGGGGGGGGGGGGCAGGATTCATTTTCTTGTGAGAGTGTCTAAAGGCAGAGCTCCTCCACTGATTCTTTCAAGTGGAGATTTTCTTTGTTATGGATAATCTCATGGAAGGGGCACCTAAGGTGGCAGAAGTCTGGGTTTGTAGCCTGAAAGACTCGTCTTCCTGAGCTTAAATCTGGCCTCAGACACAACACTTACTAGCTGTGTGACCTTGGACAAGTCACTTAACCTTGTTTGCCTCAGTTTCCTCATCTGTATAAGGAACAGCAAACCACTCCAGTATCTGCCAAGAAAACCCCAAATGGAGGCACAAAGAGTCAGATAAATAACAACTCAGTTAGTAAGGAGAGTTAAAAAAAAAAAAAACTTAAAAAAAACCCAACATAGATTTAGAATTTAGAGATTACCTAATCCCAAATGTTAAATTTGCCCAAATCAGACTGGTTCTATTGTATTTCAGCCTTGATTCAGAGGGGAAAAAAATAAACAATGATAGCTTCTTGTCTTATGAATAGCCATCTGCCATAGTGGTAAGAGGGCTGCACTTGGAGTCAGGATGACCTGGGTTCAAATCCCTCCTTGGACACATACTTCACCATGTACAAGTCACTCAACCTCTATAAGACTCATTTTCCTCATCTGTAAAATAATGAGGTTGAGACTTTAAACTCTAAATCTCTGACCCCATGACCTTGAATCTAAGACACAGCTGTAGGAGGGGACTGTGATGGGGCTGCTATGGGCCAGATTGCTCACCACCTTCTCTCTGAACCTCAGTCTCTCTAAAGAAGAGAGGCCCTGGCCCTTTGCCTCACAAGGACACCGGGAGGCTAATTAACAGGTAAAAAATGAAAGTTGATAGGCGATGGGACTGAAGCCTATAAAATCACTAACAACGTGGCGAGGGACTAGTTCACCAAATCCCGGAATGCTGAAATAAGGAAACCTGGAGCTTGAGAGACATAAATGTAGCATAAGAAAAAGCCAGTGGTAGACTTATGGAACTTGTTACCTCGAAGGGGCCTACAGACTGAAAAGGCATTTTATCATCATCACTGTCACAGACCTATTTCCCAGCTCAGTACCGCTCCATATGGCGATAGGAGGGAAAACGTCAAACTGACCTATCTTGGAGTACGTGCTAGGAAACAGCCTACAGCCAAATGCATGTGACAGGCTGCTTTTCTGGAACGGGAGAAAGCTGGGTCACTATCTGGATCGCTCCCACAGCCTGTGGACAAGTGAGACAAAGCAGGCCCCATTCTTGAGCTCTCTGTCCTCTCCAACATGAGCTCACAGGACTGTTCCTCAGGGCTCCTCACACTGCAGAAGGAAAGGCCAGTGACGCCTCACATACAAGGAGGGGGAAGGATGAACAAAAGCCCAAGGTCAGTTTTGGCACAGCGGCTCCTCTGGTTCTCCGACTTCACTCCAATCTACTGTCCGGAGACAGAAAGCCATTGCTGTGGTCTGGTATCATCAGTCCAACTGGCCCAGAGCAAAGTGGACCATTCTAAAAGATTGCTAGTATCAACCTCTGCTTTGACATTGACTTAAATACTCCTCTGCCTAATGAGTAATCACAGAATCAAAGACCCCTCTCTGGATGTCTCCATTTTCTTGCCCTTGCTTGGGTACCCAGAGAGTTTTAGAATGAATGTAACAGGGGCAGCTAGGTGACACAATGAATAGAGCACTGGCCCTGGAGTCAGGAGGACCTGAGTTCAAATTCAGCCTCACACACTTGACACTTACTAGCTATGTGACCTTGGGCAAGTCACTTAACCCCAATTGCCCTCCCTTCCCCCCTCCAAAAAGACCAAAAAAAATAAAGAAAAAAAGAATGAATATGAGCTCCCTGAGGTAGGAGCTATCTTATTTTTTGCCTTCATATCTCTAACACCTAGCACATAGTAAGTACTTAATATACTTATTCATTCACTCAAAGAGGTAGAATCCACTACCTGTTAGTCATTTCCAATTTTAAATATCTCTAATTGATAGGAAGGACAGTTGGTGGCAGAGTAGGACAGAGCAACTGCCCTGGAGTAAGGAGGACTTGAGTTCAAATCCAACCTCAGAAACTGAGCTGTATGACTCTGGGCAAATCACTTCACCCTGTTTGCCTCAGTTTCCTCTTCTGTAAAATGAACTGGAGAAGGAAATGGCAAACCATTCTAAGTATCTTTGCCAAGAACACCCCAAATGGGGTCTAGAAGAGTTAGACTTGACTGAAAAATAATTGGTAGGAAGTTTTCTCTTAAATCGAGCCTAAATTTGCCTCACTCAGGGCTAAGAAGAAGCCAAACTCCTCTTCTACTTGACAATCCTTCAGATATTTGAAGATTGTTATCACGTCCCACCAGAGCTCCCCGACCTCTAAGTCGTCTCTTTAGGCTAAAAATTCCCAATTTCTTCTGGCTATCTTTATGTGGCAAGCACAGGAAGTAGTTGGTCAGCTGCTGCCATACCAGGGGCTTGGTATTCTCCCTATAATTGTATTACCATCCCCACATACTCAACTACCACAAAGGGAGTTACTCTTTTCACTTTGTTTAGTGGAGAAAAGTGTCTAACCTTGTGTACGGAATTCAGCCTCTTCCTGCTTCACTGTTAATGAAATTACATCTCCCGTGTCCTTTGCCATTTCTTAGAAATAGCAGACCTGTCCTTTGTATCCACAGTGCCCCTGCTTTTATCCTCACTTGGATAAGCGTTCCTTTTGTTATCTCCTCAAACACAGAGACCCCAGATACTTCTTGTCTACTGTAGTTGTCATTTTTTGTTCCTGATCATCATCATCATTAAATATTTACTATCTATGATATATAGAGTAAGATGTGTAACTTTAGTAAGTATAAGACATAGATAGACCTTGCCCTCAAGGGGCTTATCATATAGTCATGAGGCAAAGTTGGGATGTACTGGTAAATGTTTAACAATCAGCTCTCTGAAAGCCACCAGAGCACTTTTGTTTACTCTGCATTATTATCGTTTTCTTAATCACTTTCTAAATAAAATAACAAATCCAGCCCTAATTTGTAGCATTTGCTGATTTCTGAGGTGTAAATATTCACACTGAAAATGTAACAATTGTCACTCTCAAAAGCTGGTTTGGTCATTTAAGGGCTTATTATGTGCTAGGCCTTGTGCTAAGATCTGCGAGCCCAAACAGAAGCAAACAAGACCGTCTTGCCCTCAAAGAGCCTACATTCTAATTGGGAAAGACAATGTATTTGGAGGAGGTTGCTGTTGTTTGTCCCTCCTTCCAGAAGAGGACCATGCCATCAGGGAGGTGGTTCCATGACATGCAGGTGAATTAGATTTAAGTGAGGGACACACAAAGTCACCAGCCTCACTTTCTCCTCTGCAGCCATCTGGGGCAAGTGATAAGATGTAGATCAGGATGACTGGAGACGGCCCCGGATGCAGTGGGCGACCTTGGCCTTTTTAAGGTAAGGTCTTTAACAGGTCTTGGTTGACTGAGGCAACACTAAGAAGGGCATAATGTAAGAACACAGAGGTAGAGAACTCCAGAGAGTGAATCAAACATTGAGTAAAGTGAACATAGCTAAAGCCCATCATGAAATAAATGTCTGGGCTAGAGTCAACAATCAGGAGACTGGGGTCTTAGTGTGGGGGTTCCTTCAGTTTGGGAGGGCATTTATTGATTAGCTGATTGAAGAATAGGGTGCCACCCCACTTCTTTTAGCAGCCAATGGTTATAGTTGGTGAAGGTCAGGCATTTCTGAGTCTCAGATAACAATGAATAAATGAATTAAAAAAATGAACTTTTGAGACAGGAAATAGAGGCTATGCTCTATCCCTACCTTACTCCCAAAGGGAAGTCAAATAGATTTAGAGGAAGAAATACTAATGGGGGTCAAGAGTAATGGCTTCTCTTCCTACAAGGCCACACTGGGCCCAGCCTATGTCTGCTCTCTGAATGTGCCCTGATCCCTCCCTGACCCTCCCTTCTGGTTCCTCGACCCACAGTTCCCTTGGTCACAACCAAAGCCCCTAGAAAGCTCAATTCGAAGAACCTCATCTGAGTTTCTGCTCAAATTTCATGTTAATTTTTTATTTATTTGAAAGTGGTACTGGAAGGGTTTTCAAAGTGAGTCCAAAGTAATTAGGAGCTCCCGCTGATGGATTGCACTGGAGGGACATGTGGATTATTTATTACAAAGTCACTTGCTGGAAAGGTTAGAGGCTGAGAAGTAATTATTTTTTCTTTTTCTTTCCCTCCACCTTCTCTTTCCTTGTTTAAAGAAGCAAATCTGCAGGGGAGAGCACTTTTCTAGGGCTGAAGGGGGGTCCCCTCTTCTCTGCCATATCTGCCCTGCTCCACACGCCTAACTTCAGGGTCCCTTCTACCCTGGAGCATTCCACTCCCAGGGACGAAAGAGAAGATAGCGACCTGGGTCAATTTGGTCCCAACAGAGGTCATGCCCTTTGTCTGCTTCTGTATGCAAGGTTCTCAATGTGTCCTTCAGGGCACATACACACACACACACACACACACACACACACACACACAGCACAGCACAGGCTTTGCTGGGGTTCACACCAGCTGCTTCCTTTTTCTCCTTTTACAAAGAGGAAAATTACTGTGTACCCCATATTTCCTTTAATTAGAATTTCTTCGATTCTTAGACTCTATATCCTGAAATTTAACCTTTGTTAGTTATCTACGGTCATGCACTGAGTCATAATGTAAAGAAGGCTGGACTCAAAGACAGAGGCATAGCATCTCACAGAGCCAGAAGGGACTTCATAGATCGTCTAATTCATACTGTATGTAAAAGGGAGGGTCAAAATTACCCCTACCCCATTTTATCTATCTTAACTAGATAAGAACAAGTTTCAACTGATCAATCAATCAATCACAAGCTTTAGAATAAAAGTAAAAGTCCTTCAAACTTGATGGGGTAGAAGGTCTGACCAAGGGGAATGGGGTTGTTGGTGAGGAAGTTTGGAGGAAAGAGATTGAGAAGAAGAGAGCCAAAGAAGAGAGAGATTTGGGACCAAATGTTTTATCCCAGGGAATATTATGAATAAAGAAAAATCACTGCTTTGCTTTCATGGCCAAAGTTTAAAGGTCTTATTGGGTAATGTCAGGGCTCCATGAATGATGACTGAAAGGGTCTGGTGCCCTTTGACCCAAACCCATTCAATGTGGTGTGGAAAGGTTTATAAGATGTTGTTGGGGCAGCTAGGTGGCACAATGAGTAGATCACGGGCCCTGGAGTCAGGAGGACCCGAGTTCAAATCTGGCCTCAGACACTTGACATGCTTACTAGTTGTTTGACCTTGGGCAAGTCACTTAACCCCAAGTTGCCTTGCCTTCCCCCCTCCAAAAAAACAAGATGTTGTCAAGGACATGGCTGTCACTGACTTTATGACACAGACTCATCATTGCCTTCATTGTTCTTCAGGTCCGAGGTCTTTGGCTCTCTGTAGCCATGACCCATCCTGGAAGACTTTCCTACAAATACACACAACACAGGGTAAACCATTCAGCAGCACACTTCCTTAGTCTCACTGCTATACCATGAAGACACGTTATTTAGTCATTGTTTTTCCTCCTATCAATTATTGTTGTTCATTCCTCATTCTCGAAGAATAAGTTCTGTTGTCATAGTCAGGCCCAATTCAGAAACACCAATCCAGAGTTTAGGGCTCTCCCTGCATTTGTCTAGTTTATTCGGGCAGCCTCAGAGAGAGCAAAGTTCTGCTTCACTCATTGTGGTAAGATATCTGTCCTGGAGTCAGGGAGTCTTATCTCCACCATCATGGACTCCATGTGATCACTGATAAATTAGAGTTCAGATTGGGATGGGGGCAAAGGACTCTGAGCTGTGAAACTTGAAGGGTAGATACAGTTTGAGGAGTCAAGACAGGAAGATCCCACCACCATAGATGCTTGGTTCCATATTGTGAAATATTTTTATCAATGACTTGAATACAGGTGTAGATGGCATGTTTACCCAGTGTCTAGGTCACACAAAGCTAGAGAGGAAAGTTAAAACACTGGATAACTGTGTCAGGATCCAAAAAGATCTTGCCAAGCTCAAGGAAGGAGTTGAATCTAATAAACTGAAATTCAGTAGGGAGGAATATAAAGCCTTCTGCTTTGGGTTCAAAAAGGCAATTTCACAAGCACAAGGAGGGAGAGATCTGGTTTAGAAAGAAGTTTGAAAAGTATCTGGAGGTTTTCACAGATGGGAGGTTCAATATGAAGTAATAATGTAGCATCCAAAAAAACCAACATTTATCTTATTCTGTATTAAGAGAGGCATCAGGAATGAGAATCAGAATTCCAGGAATAAGAAGACGATAGTACTTCTATATTCTGCCCTGGTCAGATGGCTCCTGCAGCATTTGGTTCAGTTCTGGGCACCACAGTTGAAGAAGATTAGCAATAAATTGTTGAAGCTGACAAAAGACGGATAGTCCATGTTGGAAGGGCTTTGGAAAGACAGGCATTCTAATACTCATTGGGGAGCTATGGATTGGTAGACCATTCTCAGAAGCGTTCTGAAATTCTCTTTTTAAAAAAAGGCCATACTCTTTGGTTTAGACATCCTACTGTTAGGACAAAGACTGAAAAGAAAGAAGGGCATCATATATGTCCAAATATTCATAGCATACTTTTTGTGCTGGCAAAGAACTGGAAACAAAGTAGATTCCTATCAGCCAAGGACCGGCTACGCAAATTGTGGTACGTGAATGCATGGGGATATTTTGGTGCCATAAGAAACAATAAATATGAAGAATGCAGAGAAACATGAGCAGATTTGTTTAAACTGTTGCAGAATGAAATAAGAACCAGGAAAACAATAAACACACTTCCAGTATAAATGGGAAGAATGATAACAATGCCAACAAACCTGAACCGTGCAATTGCAATGACCAATCTTGACCCAGAGAGGAAATGAGAAAATGCACCTACCTTTCTTATTTGTAGAGGTGGGTATGGGGGAAGGGAAGGGAATGGGGATTTAAAAAAAATTTTTTGAGGCAATTGGGGTTAAGTGACTTGCCCAGGGTCACAGAGCTAGTAAATGCCTAAGGCTAGATTTTAATTCAGATCTTCCTAACTCCTATGTTCTATCCACTGTGCCACCTAGCTGCCCCAAATAAGGATTTATATAGTGCCTACTATGTGCCAGCCACTGGGCTAAGCACTCTTACAAATATCTCATTTGATCCTCACAACTCTTCAAGTTTGGTGCTATTATTACCCTCATTCTGCAGTTAAGGAAACTGAAATAGACAGAAGTTGATGGACTTGCTGGGTCACACAGCTAACAAGTGAGACCAGATCTGCCCTCAAGTCTTCTCTCCTCCAGGTCCAGCATTCTTTGCACTACGATCTATTTGTGTAGAATTATAGATGCTGTCAGAATCTGTCGAGATGTGAGGGTATTTTTTTCTTTCTTTCTTTTTTTATTATTTGTAACGAAGGGTAATTCTCTGGGTAGTGGGAGAGATAGGTATATATTTGGACATGACAATGATGTAAAAAGAAAAGATATCAATATAGTAATTATGTTTTTTATTTTCAAAGGAACATTGATAAGTTGAAAGGCCTTCAGTCTGTGTCCTGTGAAAATTAGTTGATAGAAGGTTGCAAGAAAATAGTATGTTTGGCCTAGAGAAGATTCAGAAGAAACAGGATAACTGTTCCAAGGATTATGATGTTGTGTTTGGTGCAGAGTACAG
Organism: Petaurus breviceps papuanus; assembly: GCF_028583685.1. NCBI lineage: Eukaryota > Metazoa > Chordata > Mammalia > Diprotodontia > Petauridae > Petaurus > Petaurus breviceps. The sequence goes on from NW_027185764.1 coordinate 16,606,358, forward strand.
AACCAGGAGTAACAGGTGGAAGTTACAAAGAGGTAAATTGAGGCTGGATGTCAGAAAAAAACTACTCAACAATTAGAACTGTCTACAAATGGAATATGCCTCAGAAAATGGCATATTTCCCTTCACTAAAGAGGCTTTTTAAATTTATTTTTCCCCTTAATAAAAATCCATTCTTCTTTCATCTTATTCTCACCCCACTGAAAAACAAAATACTAAACTCTTGTAATTGGAAATATGCATAGTCAAGTAAAACAAATTCCCACCTTGACCATGTCCAAGGATGCATGTTTCGTTCTGTAGTTGGGTCCAACACAACTCTGTAACATGCTTCATCATTGGGCCCCTGGGATTCTGACTGGACTCCTGACAAAGAGACTTGAAACCAAGTCCTGATTTTGCTGCTTATTAACTGTGTGATCTTGAGCTTTCTTCAGCACTACCCCTAATTTAACTATTTGCATCACAAGGGCATGAATGTAAATGATGCTATTATTAATTACAAATTATGTTATTATTATTGTTTTTATCTAGATCTGTGATTTCATAAGTCTGGGGAACACTTGTGTGACCCCAACCAAATCTCTCTGGGTCCTTCTAATATGAGGGAGTTTGGCTATGTCTCTAATGTTCATTCCAGCTCTAATATTCTATTAGCAACAACAACAATAATAATACTACAGTTGGTAGCATAGTGGGTAGAGTGTCAGGTCTGGAGTCAGGAAGACTCATCTTCTGAGTTCAAATCTGGCCTCAGACACTTACTAGCTATGTGACCCTGGGCAAGGCACTTAACCCTATTTGCCTCAGTTTCCTCATCTGTAAAATGATCTGGAGAAGGAAATAGCAAACCACTCCAGTATCCTTGCCAAGAAAACCCCAAATGGGGTCCCAGAGAGTTGAACATGACTAAAGTAACTGAACAACAAAAAATATATATGATGAGAACCTTAAGTTTTGCAAAGAATTTTCATGTTTTTAGATTTTTTTTCTCAATTACATGTAAACAACAAAAATTTAACATTTCTTTTAAAAATTTTTGAATTTGAATATGTACAAAAATATTTATAGCAGCTCTTTTTGTGGTAGCAAAAAATTGGAAATTAAGGAAATGCCCATCAATTGGGTAATGGCTGAACAAGTTGTGGTATATGCATGTTATGGAATACTATTGTGCTATAAGAAACGAGGAGCAGACGGTCTTCATATTTACCTGGAGAGGCTTATACGAACTGATGCTGAGTGAGAAGAGTAGAACCAGGAGGATTTTGTACACAATTACAAACACAACATATGTGTGACCACCAACTTTGATAAACTGGCTATTTGCAGATACTATACTTGATTGTATGCCATTGTATGGTGGTGGGGGGGAGGGAGGAAGGGAGAGAAATTTTGAAACTCAAGGAATTGTGGTAATGAATTTTGTAAACTAAAAGTAAACAAATTAATAAAGACCAAAAAAAATTTTTTTGAATTTCAAATTTTCTCCCTTCTTCCCCTCCCCCCTCCTTGAGAAGGCAAGCAAATTTTACATGTGCAGTCATGTCATGCAAAACATTTACACATTAGCTATGGTAAAGCAGTTTTAAAATATTATCTCATCTCATTCTCACAATGACCCTGGGAGGTAGGTACTATTATTATCCCCACTTTATAGATGAAGAAACTGAGTCAGAGGCTAAGTGACTTGCCCAGGATCATAGAACTAGAAAATATTTAAAACTAATTTGAACTCAAGTCTTCCTGAGTCCAGCTCCAGTTCTTTATTCTCTGAGTCGCCTATCTGCAAAATATTTAAGAGAAAGTAAGAAAGAGAGAGGTGCATATATACATATATCATATGCATATATGAGCAATTTTAAATTGATTATACATGTGCAGTCATGCAAAACATGTTGCAAAATAAAATGCAAACTTAAACAAAACCTCCAAGAAAAATAAAGTAAAAAAATATTATGCTTTGGTCTGCATTCAGACTCCATCAGTTCTTTCTCTGGACTCGAATAGCATTTTCATCCTGAGTCCTTCCGAATTATCGTGCGTCATCGTATTGCTGAGAGTAGAGAAGTCATTCACAGTTGATCCATCTCATAATGCTGCTGTTACTGTGTACAATGTTCTCCTGATTCCATTTTGCAACAGTTCATTTAAGTCTTCCCATGTTTTTTCTGAAACCATCCTGCTCATCATTTCTAATAGCATAATAGTATTCCACCACAATCACATACCACAACTTGTTCAGCCATTTAAGATGGGATATTATTGAGAAGGTTATTGTTTAGGTTGGGGTTAAGCTAAATGACCTTGGAGATTTTCAATTTTAAGTTAGCAGGTAGAAAGGGGTTGTTGTTTTTGCAGATGTTTACCCTGAATCAGAGAGAGAGAAGGAGAGAGACAGAGACAGAGAGAGACAGAGAGACAGAGAGACACAGAGAGAGAGACACACAGAGAGAAAGAGAGACAGAGAGAGAGAGAGACAGAGAGAGAGAGACAGAGAGAGAGAGACAGAGAGAGAGAGAGAGAGAGAGAGAGAGAGAGAGAGAGAGAGAGAGAAGGAGAACCAAACCTGGGTTCAGGTCCCACCTCTGATCAATGCAGATCTGCATTGGCAGACAGAGTTTCAAGTCAGGCTAAGTCAACAATCAATTATTATTAAGAACCTACTACGTGTCAGGCATTGCACTAAACATTGGGGATTCAAAAAAAAAGCAAAAGACAATCCCTGCATTTGAGGAGCTCTAATGGGAGAAACAACAATAACAGTAATAAATAAATAAACAGTAAATAGGTAAAATCAAGATAAACATCAGAAAAATCGGACATAACCTTATTTACTCATATATGGGGCAAGGCAGGTGGAATGATCCCTATACCTATGAAATAAATGGTGTTTAAAAAAAACCAAATTCATGGGATGCACTAAGGATATGCTTATAGACTAAATCAGCTTCAAGGTTCTAATGAGAAATCTGGTGAAAAGATGTCAATAAATGTTTGTTGGAAGGAAATGAATCCCTGCGTATCCCCAGTACCCAACACTTTCCCTGTGCTCTGATTAACTCCCTGTACTTCATTGGCTACCATTTGCAGAGACTAGGATCCTTTGTGCTTTTACATCTTAGTTTCAGGGATAGCCCTGGGCCTTTGCTCAAGGATACACTCTGTGATAGACATTTTGGATGTCATTCGCTAACACCTAAGACTGCTCCATAGTAAAGCTGGCAAAGGTGTCTCTGGTGTCTTCCCCTCTCTTAGGCACTCACCTGTCCACTCTTCCGTCTCTCCATGCCCTACACTCCCTCCTAGCCTACCTGGATGCATCCTTTGTTCAGTCAATACCATTCCTCTCTACCAATCTTTTCACCCCATTGAAACTTGACCAGCCTGATCAGCACCTCAAGACCAGGCCCTCAAGACAGCAGCTAGATAACTTGATGAAATAATTCTTTCTGGTGAGACTTTTCTGTTTTCCCAATTGTTAATACTATCCCCTCTCAGGTTGCTTTCCATCAACTCTGAATATACATTGTAACAAATTTTTGTTTGTTTGTTTTTTACCAATTTTCTCCTCCATTAAAAAGTAAGCTCTCTGGGGCTAGGGACTGGGTTTTTGCCTTTTTTCACATCACCAACACTTAGTACAATCACTGGCACATAGAAAACACTTAAACACTTTGATTGACTAATGAACAAATGGCATAGGTCTAGAGGAAGGGAAGGTAGGTGGCACCATAGTGCACAGAGGGCCAGGCCTGGAGTCAGCAAGACTGATCTTCCCGAGTTCAAATCTCACCCCAGATACTTACTAGCTGTGTGACCCTAGGCAAGTCACTTCACTCTGTTTGCCTCAGTTTCTTCATCTGTAAAATGAGCTGGAAAAGGAGATGGCAAACCATTCCTGCGTCTCTGCCGAGAAAACTCCAAATGGGGTCACGAAGAGTTGGACACGACTGAAATGACTGAACGACAAAGATTTAACATCTGCCTCCCTTCGTTCTCTATGAACACATTCCTCCCTCAAGGCACTCAGCACCTGCCCAGGGTTCTTACTGAAACCTTCTCCAGGGCTTTTACTACTCAGCAGGATCTCCAGTTCCAGATTTTTTTGATGGGGATCCCACAGGGCCCTCCAACAAAACTTTCTGGTCTGTGTCTCATGCTCTCCAGACACACCTAGGTGATAGCTAATTGCTAGGATAAGCCAATCTAGTCTCCTGTTTCAGGAGACTAGTGGTGAATTAGTGTGTTAACCTTTGCCTAGGTAACAGCCTTGCAGTTTCACAGGGGTCTTCTGTACCTTGAGAGAAGGTAGAAAATGTGGAAGAAAATTCTGTGCTTTGCATTTTAGGCACAAGCCTGCCAGAAACAATTTTATTAAATTTATATTAGTTTAATCAAAGTATTTCTGCTTGGAGAGAGAAGAGAAAGAGAAAGGAGAAGGGAGAGAGGGAAAGAGGGAGAGAGAGAGAGAGAGAGAGAGAGAGAGAGAGAGAGAG
>NW_027185764.1:16610953-16673108 GCF_028583685.1 Petaurus breviceps papuanus
GAGAGAGAGAGAGAGAGAGAGAGAGAGAGAGATAGCTGCTGATGATGATGATGATGAAGAAAGAGACAGACACAGAGAAATGGTGACAGAGACAGAGAGAAAGTGAGACAGAGACAGAGACAGAGACAGACAGAAAGTGAGAGAGAGAGAAATGGTGAGAGTTACCCTCATGGTTTTCAAAATCCATCTCTGACAGGCCATTTTCAAGTTATAATTCATACTATTAATAAATAGTAGACAAATTCTACAATGAGATTTTTTTCAAAAACATTGTTCCAGAACTCAGGTTAAAGTTCAATTAACATTTTCCTTCATCAAACCTAACAATAATAATAACAACTTTGGGCCCACCTTTGGAGAATAATTTTTTTTAACTATTCAGTCTCTTTTAAACTGCTCCCTTTAAGGACTGTCCTTTCCAGCTGGTCAAAGGTGAACTTAAGAGATATTTCCATTAACTAAAGTAATCAAAGACCTTCTCTCTCTTAGTAGGAGCATTACCTTAATCACTTCAGGAGGGTGTCTTTCCTGGGCTGATGGGGCATGGGGTGGGGGTGAGTTAGAAACTGATTAGGCCTTTCATAAGAATGATGTAGAAAGATTCCAGTGTAAAATATTGTTTTAGAATTGGAGTTAAAGAAAGCCTTATGCTTTCTCTTTCATAATGGATCAGACTATGATCATTTTTTAATGTTCTCTTAATGTTTTTGAAAAAAGTGAAAGAGGGGAGAGGGAGTTGGTCAGCTCCCATTGAGTACCGACTTCAGAGCAACAAGCATTTTATATGTGTATTGTATATATATATATATATATGTGTGTGTGTGTGTGTGTACATGCATACATAGATTATATATGTGTATGCAAACATGTGTATATGTGCCTTGTGCCTATGTTGTATGTATATATGTGCACGTGTATATATATTGTGCACACATTGTATGCATGATGTGTTTGCTTGCATGTATGTATGAAATCTTTGGTCTACTATAAAAAATAAATTTTCTTTATTAATTCCCAAACCAGGTTTTATACTAGACCTTCCAGTCCCCTAGGCCAGAGTGACAAACACAGGGCCTGCTAGCAGCAGGGCAACACTTCAGTGCTCAGAGAACCAGATTAAAATGTAAATGGAAAATATTTAACAAAATAAATTAAAATACAATAGAACGTAGATAATATGTTGTTTTCTGAGTCAGTGACATTTAGTGGTCCTAGTTTCTGTTTGACACTACTGCCAGGCAAATTCTCTAAAACCATAAGCTGCAGAAGAGATGCTGCCCTGCACTGGTAAAGGGATTTCCCTCCTCTGGGAGTACCCAGGACTACTGAAATCACAGGACTAGTCCGTCTTCCTCCTGCACCTTAACTTAAAGGGGTGAGCGACTAGTGATGGAGAATCTGCCCAGTGTAGCAGGTCTCATGCTGGGGTAGAGAGCGGGTGGGATGCAGTTTGATTCTTTAAGAACAGAGGAACCTTTTAGAACCCCTTAAGCCAGATCGTGAAGATGACTTTCTACTCCAAGAGTGGGCTGGTCCTTCTGCAAGGCTAGTGCCTCTCCTAATAACCAGGCTGGCTGTCTATCCCTCCAGGGAGCCAGGTTTTCAAGAGAGCTCCCTGGCCTGGGACAGCACTAAGCTAGGCGCTTAGCTTTTATGGAGATGCCTGACCTCTCGCCCAGCAGGGTGGAGGTCCAGTCCATTTTAAAGAGGTCACCTTTAACCTGCCCTGTGTGGGAGCCAAACATGACCCTTTGGTCTCCTGGTTCTGCTCAGTTCAGTTGAAAGGCTGAGATTGTAGCCTAAAATCCTTGGCTTCCACCTTTCCCTAAAGGACCCTATTTCTTCCCTCCTTATTGCCCCCCCAAAAAAAAGAAAAAAAGAAAAAATCACCTCCCTTCCCTCTCCTCCTGCACCCCATCAAATCACACCATTCTTTTGCTGCTGATTTGGGAGCAGGAGGGACTATGTCAATAGTGGTTCCCTACTGCTGCCAGGGACTGGTATGTCAGGGGACCCAGTGGAGAGAGGAGACAGTGAAGCTTGGGGGGGGGGGAAGATGAGACTGTGTCCCTTTAAGGAGAGTTTGGGGGTAGAGAGGGTGGGAAGGGAAGGGGAGGGAAGAAGCTGCAGGCTCACCCGCAGAGACAATATTCGCATTGAGGCTTTGCTAATGGCAAAACCAGCTTTGCAAACAGCAGCCCTTCTGGGGGGGCCAGGATTGGGGGAGGGAAGGGAGAAAAGAAAAGGGAAAGGGGAGGTTAGCAAGAAGGAGGGACAGATAGAATGGAAAGGAAAGAGAACCAGGCTAGGAGGGACAAGGGATCCAAAAGGTCAAACCCTTTGACTTTTGCTCCCAAAGCCAGTGGTATAATGGTCATCAGACCCCAAGGCACCCAAGGACCCAGAGAGGGTAATGAGCAGAGTTAGGCTGGGCAGCTCAGCCCAGGTGTCTGATTGGTTTCTACAGGTGTTAATAGCTCTTCTCTCTCCATGGTGTTTCCAGGTGCTAACAGCCCATCTCCCTGACCAGGAGAGAAGGTCCCCTTGCCTCCTCACCCCTAAACATAAGATCTCGGGACAAGTTCTTAGAACTGAAAGAGATCTTCAGAATATCTTGTTCAGCTCTCATTTTACAGAGGAGGAAACTGAGGCTCAGAAATGTCGAGTGATTTGCACAAGATCACCCGGGTAAAATGAGTATAGGCAAGACAAGAAGCCAAAGCTCTCTCCAGCTCTCCATTTGGTCCTCCTCTCTCAGCCCCCTTGGAGTCCAGCAGGAGCGGTCCACAAGAGAAATCAATAGCATGAAAGCGAATCATAGATCTGGGGACCTCAGAGGCCCTTAGCCCAACCTCCTTATTTTACAATTAAAGAAACTGAGGCACAGTAATGACGACCAGTTCCACAGAGACAGAAGTAGGATTTGAACACACATCTTCTGACTCAAGCCAATGCACTTTCCCACTGTGCTTCTGTTCCCTGCCCATTCCCATATTTCACCACCTTCTACTCCCTAAGCTCAGAGGAGGCTATAAAGTGGAAGAGAAGCCAGCTGGGGCATCAGGGCCAGGAGGGAGAGAAGCAGGCATAGCTCCATGCCCCCATCTCGCCCAGAGCCTGGCTGAGCCAAGCCAGTGACCTCAAGAGGTGACCTCGGGGTTGCCCGCCCAATGTCCCTCCAGCCCCCACCCTCAACCCTGTCTGTCCGTCTGGCCTAGCAAGACAGTGGAGATGTCTGTCTGCGTGTGGGCAAAGCTCTGGGAGCGATGCCGGGATGGATGCAGCGAGCGCAGCTGTTTGTGGGGCCTTGTCAGGAACCAAACACAGTAACTGTTTAACGATTTAACTGCACTAATGAATATTGGGCCAGATATTTTCGAGGCCTGTTCAGACTGATTACTTGGAGAGCTGAGTATGTCTACCAATTACCCAGGCAATTAGGCAACTAATTAAACACTTACCCTCGGCTTCATAAACAGAAGAGAGGGAGCGGGAGGGAGAGAGCTGGCTCCCGTTCCTGTGAAATATTAGCTGTCAGGAAAAGCTGCTCACACAGAGAAAGGTACTCACAGACCGATGGATGGACGGATGGACCGACAGGCAGACGGCTCGCCAGGGGCAGGGGGGAGCTGCAGCTTCTGCCTGTTTCTGTGACAAGCCCAGAGAGGGAAGTCTGGTTCAAGAGAGGCCCTTGCCTGCTATCGCCTCCCCCACCACCTGGAATGTCCTCTCTGCCTCATCTGCACCCTGCTTTTCTGAATCCTAATCATCCTTCAAGGAGAAGAGAAATCACATTATAATGACTCACACTGCTGCAGCACTTGGAGGTTTATAAAGCACTTTCTCCACAACGGTGCTGGGAAAGAGTTCTGGGAGCAGTGTGCCCATTTTACAGATGAAGAGCTTGAGGATCAGAAAGGTGAATGACCTGCCCAGAGTCAAACAGTTGGGAAGCACCAGGCCGGGTTTTAGGACTCCAAATCCAGAGCTCTGTTTTGCCTGTTTCATGCTCTATGCACACCCGCCCCTCTTCCAAACCTCCCTCTTCCCGTTGAGGGCATCACCATCCTTCTGTATTATTCTCAATTTTTTAATCTCCCTCAAGCCCACATATCCATCTTGTGGTTTGTAAATCTTGTATTTTTTATCTCTCCAACATCTCTTACATCTATCCCCTTCTTTATACTCATAAAGCTATGCCCCTTGTTCAGACCCTCATCACCACTCATCTGGACTATTGCAACTGGTCCTTTTGCATTAAATCTTACCCCATTCCAATGCATCTTCCACATGCATGCTAAAGTGATTTTCCTAAAGCTCAGGTCTGGCTTTGTCACTCCCCTACTCAATAAACTCCCATGGCTCCCTATTGGCTTTAGGATGCCCAGAATACACTCCAGCTTCTCCTGTTGAGATCCCTTCCTTCTTTGAAGACCCAACTCAGACTCCCTTCTCCAGGAAGGACTGACATCACCACTCCCTGATCTAAGGAGATCTCTTCCTCTTTGAATTTCTCATAGTGCCTAGCCAAGACCTTTTGTTTACATTTATCTCACTTGCCTTTTTTATAATAAAAGTATTCATCTTTGCTCCCATAAGATTAGATACTCCCTTAAAGCAGGTACTGTGTCCTATCTATAAAAAATGTCATTTCATACTAGCTGTGTGACCTTGGGCAAGTCACTTAACTCCAATTTCCTTGCCTTCCCCCTCTAAAAAAAAAAGAATGTCATTTCATAGAAAGAATATTCCTACTACCTAGAATAAAATATAACAGGAATGCAAAAAAATGTAAATTCAATTGAATTATAGAAGCAGCGTGGCTTCTTGGAAGGCATTCCAGACTTGGAGTCAAAGGACCTCGGTTCTAAAGCCAGCTCTTACACTTGCTACTTGTGTGTGACCTTAATCAAATCAACTTCTTTCTCTAGGCCTCAGTTTCCCTAGCTGTAAAATAAAGGGGAGTTGGACTCTATGACCTGTAATACAATAGTCCTGGTCAGCTATAAGTTTTATGATCTAATGAATTAACTAGCTACTAGGTCACTTTGCCCAAGTTTACACAGTCAATTATAGGAAAATCTGATCTCAGAATCTAGACTTTTAGGTCATTACTGTTTGTATAAAAAACACATTCACACACCGTCTACCCAGCTGAAGATGGCAGGGGAGAATTGACTGGGCTTCCAGGTCAATAGGTAGATTGTAGAGCTATAGGAACTGGGGATGTTCTAGGGGACCTCATGCTGGGGTGGAGCAGTCAAGGGAAGGGAGAGGAAGGACACAACTCTCAGGTGTCTCTGTACCTCCTCCCTTGCACACTGGTCCCCCCTTCATGGTAAAGTGCAATTATCTTATTGACCCCAGGTCTAAAGCCTGAGTGTTTTCTAGCATGAATCCTGGCCCTAACTGGCCCCAAGTCATTCTGCCCCTTCCAAGGAAGGATGCCCTTTCCTTCAACAGTCCAGAGGCTACTTAGGGCATCTGTGCCCAGGTAATTCTCACTCCACCCCCACAAAAGCCCTTCTCCTGGTGCAGCCAAATCCCCCCATCCTTACTTCAATTCAAATCAATAAGCTTTAATTAAGTACCTACCAAGATAGGGAGTGCCCTGGATAGAGTTCCAGACCTGGAGTCAGGAAGACTCATCTTCTGAGTTAAAATCTGGCCTCAGACACTTATTAGCTGTGTGACCCTGGGCGGGTCATTTCACCCTGTTTGCCTTAGTTTCCTTGTCTGTCAAATGAGTTGAAGAAGGAAATGGCAAACCACTCTAGTATCTTGGCCAAGAAATCCCCAAATGGGGTCCCAAAGAGTTGGACACAACTGAAATGACTGAACAACAATGAAGGACATATAGCAGGCATTGTGCTACCGTGTTTCCCCGATAATAAGACACTGTCTTATTATTTTTTTGGACAGAAAAACACCAGAGGGCTTATTTTCAGGGGAGGGCTTATTTTAATGAACATTGACAGCAATTTTAATAAACAGGTAAATGTGAACAAAAATATGTATCTTTATTCAATAAGCAAATCACTGGGGAAGAACAGGATGATGCGCTCACTGCTGCAGCTCTGATTGGATGCAGCTCGGAGCGTGGCATGCGTTTCACGGGGGGGGGGGGGGACGGTGCATACAGAGGGTACCGTAATGTAGCGTGTAGCGCAGGGGATCACCTTCACTACAGTAGCAATCTCAATAGGGCTTATTTTAGAGGAATCTTACACAGTAAGGGGAGGGCTTATTTTCGGGATAGGTCTTATTATTGGGGAAACACGGTAGACGATGAGGATACAAAGAAAAAATAAAACCTTCCCTGACCTCCAGGAGCTTACATTCTATCAGGAAGAAAACAACATATACGTATATAAATAAATATAGAAATACATACAAAGAAATTTCCTGGAACAGGGCACAGGCTTAATGGTAAAGGCAGTTTGTTGACAACAGAGGGATTCCAGTGAAAACAGCGGAAGGGTAGAGGGATGAGCCTGGCACCAGTGGGTACCATGGAACTGTTAACCAGGAAAGGAAGCTTCTGGTTCACCAGCCTAAAGCACAGAAATACAGAGGTTCTTAGAGGAGCCAATAGGCAGATTGCCCCACCTCTTGCTGAGATATAGGTAGGGCCCATGCCTTGAGGGTAAAAGGGAAGAATAAATAATCCCAAAAGAAGACACAGACAAGTGACCCAGTTTTGTTACTCCCAGGTTCAATTTAATATACACTATTAAAAAAAAAACTCTACATGATAGAAATTCCCAGTTTCATATACAATCCTATTTTCTCTCCCTTGTATATCTAAATGCTCTTCTATTGAGGGGCAGTGCAATATAGTGGATAGAGAGTCAATCTGAGATGCAGGAAGGACCTGCCTCTGCCATATACTGCCATACTGGCCACAAACTGTGACCCTAGGCAAGTCACTTAACTTCTCAATGCCCAAGGTAACTCTAAAAAATTAAAAAATGCACAAGAGGTACTGATGTGATTTTGTAGAAGGAGTTCCCTTTTCTGGGTGGGCTCCCTATAACAATGATAGGTGTTTAAATAGCTAGAATATTAACTCACTATGTGTCAGGCATTGTTCACAATTGTTCACATTGTTCACAACACAAGCAAGCCAGACAGTCCCTACCCTCAAAGATCTTACATTTTCATAGGGGGAAGACACTTTAGCTAAAGGGGTGTTGGAAAGGAAAGGAAAGTCTTGGAGTGGAAGGCAAGGCAGCAGAAGCCCAGAAGAAAAATGAGGATTGTGGAGAGAGTCCAGATGTGAGAGAGGCAAAGCATGCCTGGGGTCTCTTCAACAATGGTAGTTCAAGGGAAGGAGTCTCCAATAAGAAAAGTAGGGCTCTACAGAAGAGCTTTCTTAGAAAGGGACAACATATGGTGCTCAGGGAGGAGGAGAAGCCTGAAGAGAATCCAAGAATGAATGACAGGAGACATTGATAAGTGAAATCACAGGTCCAATCCTTTTCCTTTTTCTTAGATTTGTTGATGTATGTTACATCCATAATAAGAAAAGGAAATTTTGAAAAAGGTTTCCATGGCAAGCTTCTATCAGTCCTTTTCCCGTGTAGGAACAATTGGGTTCCATCCCACACCACAAGGTTGCTCAGTGATACAGATGAAAATAAAGGGTTGTTTTTATTTAAATTTTAAATTAATTTTTTTCATTAAAAATTTAAATTTTTAAAATTTTTAAAAATTAGATATTTTTAAGTTTAAATTACATTCTTTTTTAATTTATAGAATAAAGCAAGCATTTCCATAACATAGTAAATAAAAAATGTGATCACACATGGAACTGCAAATCTGCTACACACAACTTGTTATTCCTTTCAAATAAACAACAAAATTATCATGTAAATTGCTTTTTTCCATCTTTCTTCCTTCCCTAACACCCTCCCCACCCTAGAGATGGCTACCATTAGACACAAATAGGTATGTGTATATGTATGTATAATGCATATATGTATGCATGTAAAACTTCTACATACAATTCTATTTATCTGTTATTTTTCTGGATGCAGATAGCATCTTTCTTCATATCTCCTTTGTAGTTATTTTGGTTATTTATAACAGTCAAAATGACTAATTCACTCAAACATTCTTTTTTTGTTTTTCTTTTTTTTTGCCTTTTGGAGGGCAATTGGGGTTAAGTAACTTGCCCAAGGTTACATGGCTAGTTTTTTTGTGTGAGTGTTAAGTGTCTGAGGCCAGAACTGAACTCGGGTTCTCCCGACTCTGGGGCCAGCTCTCTTACTGCTCCACCTAGCCGCCCCTCAAAGTTATTCTTAAAACAATATTACTAGGGGCGGCCAGGTGGCTCAGCGGGTAAGAGCACCAGCCCCAGTGTCGGGATTACCTGGGGATCGAATCCAGGCTCTGATACTTAGCACCACACCCAGAAATAACTGGCCATGTAACCTTGAGCAAGTTACTTTGACTGCTTAAAAAAAACAAACCAATATTGCTGTTACTGTATACAACTTTCTTTTGGTTCTGCTCATTTCACTCTTCATTATTTTAAGCAAGTCTTTCCATGTTTTTCTAAGATCCTTGAGCTCATCATCTCATATAGCACAGTGGTATTCCATCATAATCAGGATTTTTATAAGAAGGGGTAAGGTCTCATTCAAGTGTATCTGATTGGCTTCCCATCTCTGACATAAAAGATAGTAAGGAGCCAATTAGTGGGGTTGAACGAGAGCAAGGAGGGTTGAGAAAGGAGAACAGGTGCCAGACAGGTAAAGGGCTGTCCAGAGGAGAAAGAAAGTGAAAGAAAGGCTAGACCCAGAACACTAAAATGTTTTCTGAACTACTCTAAGAAAATTGAGCAGAAATGAGTATTGTTATGTCAACATGATGTTCTGACTAATATGGAATCAAATTGCTTATCCTGGGGGGGAGGAGAGAGGGAGAGAATTTGGAACTCAAAATTAAAAAAAAATGTTAAAAATTGTTTTTACATGTAATTGGGGGAGAATATTATGAAGTTCACCACAATACTTGATAGAGCCTAAGAGGGAAGTTTCAGATAATACTCTTGAAGCATCCCTTGTTGGAATGTAAAACATTAAATTATTCTGGGGAATTCAGAAATAATTCCCCTTCCCTGCCCACCCCTCCAAATCACATAAATGCTGATTGACTGACATACTCACACGTTAGATGGATTGTTATCTTATAGAATTGCCACCCTTAGGACCTCCAGATTTTTCAGGGTGATGTCTTACATACACAGTGAATCAAATACTGGACCTGGAATCAAGAAAATCTGAGTTCCACTTTGACCTCAGACCCTTCCTAGCTGTATGACTCTGGGCAAGTCACTTAAGTGCAGTCTGACTCAGTTTCCTTAACTGTCCAATGGAGCTAATAATAGCACCTACCTTCCAGGGTTGTTGGGAGGATTAAATGAAATAATATTTGTAACAATATTATTGCAAATAATATTGTAACAGGGGTGTAGAAGGAAGACATGAGGGATGGAAGAAAGTTTATTAATAATAATAGTACAATGGGAAGAGGTGGAAAGAGGAGGATGGAAAGTAGAGAAGGGATTTTCCATCTGCCCTCTTACCCTTTTCAGTTGGCTTCGTGCCTTCATTCACAACAACAATAGGCGTTGTCTGCCCCTGTTAGAATGTGAGCTTGAGAGGATTGTCGTGCAAGATAGGGATAGAAGGCAAGGACAAGAAGTCATGGCTAAAAGGTGGGAATTTCAGAATTCAAAACCTTGGAGATGAAAACGTTTGGAGTAATATGGCTGTGGGTATCTCAGGGAGTGGCTGATGTAAAGATAGAGGGCACAGAAGAGAATTCTGCTCAAGGAACTGGGAGCGTGGGGTATCAAAAGGGCCATCAATACGGATCTGAACCTCCCTGAGAGGCGCAGCAGGCAGGGATGGAGAAAAATGTAAGCTAGAGACTTAAGTCTCTGAGAAGATTGGAAAGGTTCATCAATGACAAGGACTGGGGGGTATAAACCTGGAACGAATGACATTTGTCATGCTTTTCTATTCCCAGAACTTAGTATAATACTTTGCACATATTAAGCACTTAATGTTGTTGCTGTTTTTGGAAGGGGGAAGGCAGAGCAATTGGAGTTAAGTGACTTGCCCAAGGTCACACAGCTAGTAAGTGTGTCCAGTATCTGAGGTTGGATTTGAACTCAGGTTCTCCTGACTCCAGGGCAAGCGCTCTATTCACTGCCACCTAGCCACCTCTTCACTTAATGGTTATTAAGGGTAGCTAGGTGATGCAGTGGGTAGAGCACTAGGCTTTGAAACAAGAATACTCATGTTTGTGAGTTCAAATCTGGCCTCTCCCTAGCCACTTCCTAGCTGTGTGACCCTGGGCAAGTCACTTAACCCTGTTTGCCTCAGTTTTCTCATCTATAAAATGAGCTGGAGAAGGAAATGGCAAACCACCCCAGTATCTTTGCCAAGAAAACCCCAAATGGGGCCACAAAGAATCAGACATGACCAAAACGACTAAACAACAACAACGAATGGTTATGTATTAATCCCAAGGCCTAAATGGATACCCTGCCTACCTTCACCCCATCTGTTGAAGTTCCTCCTTCACAGACAAATTCAGGGACCAACCTGTCCATGAAGACTTTTCTGATGCCAGTGTCCTCTGTCCTCCAGTTGACCCTTTTTATAGATAAGGAGACTGAGGCCTAGGAAGGTGATATGACTGCCCAAGGTCACTCAGGTGGTGATCATCAGAGATGGGACTTGAACTGAGGACCTCCTGACTCAAGAGTCAGGGCTTTCCCCCCATATTACTACTGCCTTCTAAACGTCGTATTGAAATGAATGTTTAACTCTCCCAAACATCAGTGAGACATGTGAGGACGGAGTCTGAGAGTAACCTATCAATTTAACCTTTTTTGGTGGGGGAGGGATTCTGAACCCATAGCAATAATTCCCAGTGGTTCACCTACCATACCCTGCATCACTAATATTGGCAATAAAGTGCTCTTTCCAAGTCTTCAGGTTTAGGAGAACCAGAAGCGAAATTATCTTCCTTCCAGTTAAAAAGCATCATGATATCCTTGTAAACTAAAAGTAAACAAAAAAATTAATAAAGACAAAAAAAAGCAACATGACAGAGCAGAGTGCTGGGTTAAAAATCAGCAAAAGGCCTGGGTTCTACCAACCACTCAGCCAATAACTAGCTGTGCAATATCAGGCAAATCACTTACCCATTCTTGGTCTCAGTTTCCCCTTCTGCAAAATGAGGGTATTAGACAAGATAATCCCTAAGGGCCTCCCTAGCTCTACAATTCCATGAAAAAGTAATGTTCATAGGCCTTTTCTTCAGATCAAGAACTTTTCCCAGAAGGCATATTTCCTACCCATTCAGTGTCCCTGAGGCTCCAAACGAAAACATACCACTCATGAGACTTCTCTCCAGCTTTTACTGCCCTCCAGAGCCTTTAAGGTTTTTAAAGAGCTGAAATATTTCCATTCCTGAAGCTTTTGAAATTTGTCTTTTTATGGAAGTACCTTACCCCCAGTGAAAGGCCCAAATTGCTAGCTGTCTCCAAGGGAAGAGATTTCTGCAGCTGGGTGGCAGAGGAACAACACAGATCTTCCAGAATGGCCAGCACAGGAGGCTGCAGGTCTGGAAGCAGAAGGTTAGGAGAAGGTTAGGTTAGGAGACAGGATAGGAGTTAGGTTAGGCAGGTTAGAAGAAGAGAAAATAAAGTCTAGAAATAGAAAGGGGAATTGGGTGGCTTGATTATTGGATCCCAGGTAATAGATGGCAATGGGCCTGTGGGGAAATGGGGTTCAAATCCAGAAAGATCTTTGATGCAAAGCATGGTGAGGTATTAAAATAAAGCTTCAATACCTTTTACTGGTGAGGACAGAAGGTAGGTCTGTAGAATAGCCTTGAAGGAAAGATGAAGAGAGAGGCAGAGAAAGAGAGAGAACAAAGGAGAAATATGAGAGAGAGAGAGAGAGAGAGAGAGAGAGAGAGAGAGAGAGAGAGAGAGAGAGAGAGAGAAAGGGAAAAGGAGACAGGTAGAGTGGTAGAAATGAACAGAGAAGAGGACAAAAGCCAAGGGCAGAGTTAGGAAGAAAGGAAAGAGGAAAGGAGAGAGACAGAGGCAAGGAAAGAGAGAGGGCTGTCTGGAAGGCTTGGGTTTGTTCCAGTGCCATCAGCCTCGAGTCCCTGCTTGAATGGTGAGCCTGTGGCCAGGAGACAGAGGCTTGTTTGGATAATTTCTCTGTATTCCTAGGCATGAACACTTTACAGTTTTCTGTTTAAATGACCCATTTCTGAGAGCGGAAAGCAGTGACCAATAGGCATGCAGGGCTCTCTGAGTGTATCCGGAGTTTACAAACCATCCTCACCCATCCGTGCTTGTTAATGGACACTCCTGCTGCTGTGGAGGGAGGGTGAGAGGCTGGGGGAAAATGACTGCCAAACTGTTCCAGGTGATCGCCAGCTGGGGCTAGAGGCCCAGAGCACAGGCAGAATGAATCCCATGTGTCCCTGGGAGCCAGCCCTTGATGGATGGTAGGTCCTGGCTACTTCCTGCTGGGAGGCAACTTGGGGTTTGCATAGTCCACTGGGAATAGCCAGGGAGCAGGAAACTGAGTGCTACTATTTGCCCTGTGCTTGGCAGGGCTCAAGACACCCACACAAAAAGCAAGCAGGAAGCCCTCCATCAGTCACTCACTGGTGTCCAGCTTCCCTCTCCTCAGGGACTAGTACCTCTGACACCCCCAAATCATACAGGCACGAGAGCTTTTCTTTCTGTTCTCTGGGTAAAGTTAACCTGTCTCCACACCTCACCCCCTGCCCCCACAGCCTCTGAACCCAGGGCACTGGATTTGGAGTTTCATTCCCTCAGGTTCATTCTGCTACTTATTACCTGTCCCTTGGGCAAGTCACTGCCCCTCCATGGGCTTCAGTTTCCTCATCTATAAAACTGAGGGGATGAAACTAGATGATTTCTAAGGTCCTTTCCAACTCTAAATCTTAAGAACCCCTTCTTTCCTCAGAGGTCTGGTCCAACAAGATCGTGGATCTAGAGGTGGGAGGGACCCCAGAGGCCATCTAGTTTAACTTGCACTCATCCTCAGTTTTTTACAGGTGAGGAAACTGAGGCCCAGTGGTGTTAAGTGGAGGTAATTGAACCTAGGACCTCTCACTCCAGGGCAGCTAGGTGGCTCAATGGGTAGAGCACTGGACTTGGAATCAGGAAGACTCATCTTCATGTGTTCGAATCTGGCCTCAGACACTTACTAGCCATGTGACCTTGGGCAAGTCACTTAACCCTGTTTGCCTCAGTTTCCTCATCTGTAAAATGAGCTGGAGTATCTTTGCCACGAAAACCCCAAAATGGAGTCAGGAAGAGTCAGACACCATTGAAAGGACTAAACAAACAACAACCTCTCTCTCTAGAGCTGATGATCTTCCTCCATGACTGTTGTCTTGAAAGGAGAAGACTGGCCTAGACAAAGAATCAAGAAGTCCCTTAGGTATCTTTAATATTTCACAGAATCACAGGAGCTCAGTTGGAAGGGATGACAAGGAGCATCCAACAGTCCGGTCTCGATTGGTGCCAATAAAGGAATCCCCTGGTGTGGTTGATTACAGTTAAATTAGCACTGTTTGAAGCTATGATTATATGAAATATGAAATATTGGGTTCCAGCCCAATGGAAATACGCAGGGCAATGTTGAACAATGTGACCGCTTCATGGAAATGTGTTGTTCACGCTAATTGGGACTAGCTGTAGTCCAACTTATGCCTTGAAGAAGAATCCTTCTCTCAACATCCCCAGTGGATGGTCCTCCGACCTTTGCTTGAAAAGCTCAGGTGAAGGGAAAGCCACTGCATCCTGAGGAAGCCTGATCTCTATAGCTCCAATTGTTGGGACTTTTTTTTTTCTTTTTCTCATATCAAGCTTAAATCTGACTATTAGCAACTTCCACACATTGCTGCTGGTTCTACCCACCGGGGACAAGAGGAATACATCTAATCAGTTTGAATACTGGATATTTGAAGATAACTACTGTGTTCCTGAGTCTTCTCTCCTTTCCTTCTCTTCTCTCCTTTCCTTCTCTTCTCTTCTCTTCTCTTCTCTTCTCTTCTCTTCTCTTCTCTTCTCTTCTCTTCTCTTCTCTTTCCTTTCCTTTTGTTTTCTTTTCTTTTACTTCTTTTTTTAGGGGGGGCAGGGCAATTGGGGTTAAGTGACTTGCCCAAGGTCACACAGCTAGTAAGTGTCAAGTGTCTGAGGCTGGACTTGAACTCAGGTCCTCCTTACTTCGGGCCAGTGCTCTATTCACTGCATTACCTAGCTGCCCTGAATCTTGTCTTCTTTATGTTAGCCATCCCCAGTTCCCTAAATGATTGTGAGAAGGTCTTTTACTATCTTGGTTTCACTCCTCTGGATGCTCTTCAAATAATTCTGCCTAAAAGTCAGTGCCCAGAACTGAACACAGTGCTCTCATCATCCCCATTTTACATTTGCAGAAACTGAGGCAAACAGAGGTTGTGACTCGTCCAGGGTCATACAATTAGTGACGGAGGCCAGATGTTGAGCTCCAGTATTCTGTTCACTGCATCACATGCACCATTTAGAAAATATTACGTGTTTATAATAATAGTTAACCTTTATACAGCACTTTAGAAAAGCAAGATGCACACATTTAGATACATCTCCATTCCACATGTTCATGTGGACTGCCTGAACCCAGCCTGTGGTGGAGTGTTCCAAGCTCATATTAGCCCCAGTCAGACAATGTACCTTGACCTCAACAAGTGACGTCATTTTGGTCCTCCTCGAGAACTCAGGACAACTAGGGTGACAGTTGGAGATGTGCCTTAAAGTACTGTATGATATACACAGATATAGATATATGTAGATGTGTGTGTATATGTTGTTGTTGAGTCATGTCCAACTCTTTCTGACCCCGTGACCTATGCTGCCCATGGGATTTTCTTGGCAAAGATATTGAGGTGGTTTGCCATTTCCTTCTCCTTAACAGAGATTAAGTGACTTGCCCAGGGTCATACAGCTAGTAAGTGTCTAAAGTCTGATTTGGACTCATGTCTTCCTGACTCCTGGCCCAGAGCTCTATCCACCAAGCCCTCTAACTGCCTCAAATTCCATATGCATGTATGCATTTATCTGGATATGCATGTATATTGCACAGATGTGTGTATTAATGTATGTATATGCGTATACACATGTGCATTGTGTTGTATATGTGTACGTATACATGTATTCATATACACAAACACACATACATGTATACTATACATACATATATATTTGCTTTCTATAGATTATTGCTATTTGCTCTTCACAATAATCCTTTGATGGAGTTGCTATTATTATCCCCACTTTATAAATGAGGAAACTGAGCCTGAGAAGGGTTAAGTGACTTTCCCAGGGTCACAGGACTAACTGGGGCAAGGTTCAAAATCAGCTCATCTTGGCCCCAAATCTGGCGCTCCATCCACTCTCCCACCTAGGTGCTTGCACCTGTGCATAAACCATTTGGGTGATAAATACTGTAGAAGGCTAGTGTGGACAGGGAGTTTTCAAGGAAGACAGCATGAGCATGAAAGAGGTGAGCTACACTTTGAAAATGGGCAGAAATCAGACAAGTAGAGAAGAAGCAGGACAGAGCAGACAGGGTGATGAGTTTGGCACCTCTCCCTGGCTCCCCATGTGGCCGGGTGGCATTCTTCCTGCTGGCTTCAAGCTTTGGGGAGAAGAAAGTGAGGAATGGAGCTTTATCTACTCTGCCCCCAGTCACCAGTCCCCAAAGCCTGAATTTTAAAGGAATTGGGAGTGGGAGGACGATGCAAAGGGATGAGAATATTGCAGCCCTTTCCTTCCCCCTTTGTGACATTATCCCTATGTCACTTATCCCCTGAAACCTTAAACCCAGCTGTGTCCTAGAAGAAGAATTTTGCTCAGCCTCCTGAAGATTGGTTTTCCAGTCCTGGTTGCATCTTTCCTTCTGACCCTTGGCACCCCCAGAAATATATTCTTCATTTCCATCCAGGGTGAGAATGTCTTTACTGTCATAAATGGGTTGTGAAGAATTTGAGATCTCTTTTTTTGTCCTTCATGAACAGAGATGAATAGAATGACTGAGTTTTGTAGCCCAACACCCCTCTTGCACTTGGATTTAATCCAGTGACAAATGTCCTCCAGTCCTCACCAACCCCTCTTGCCTCATCCACTCTTGCCCACCTCCTGATGTTTTAGAATGATTAGCTCTGCTCCCTGGATGGGCCCTGAATGAATCTCTGGTCATTCTCCTTGGATAATGAAAAAGTTAAGTGGTCCCATCAGTCAAACACATAATGTAATAGTAGATGGCAGACTTCTTAACAAGTCTGGGAAGTTATCTGGTGCTCATTTCCAAGCTCAGAGCTCCCGAAGATGCCCAACCCCCTTCTCTGTCTCTAGAGTCCATTTAGTAGTTGAGACTTGATCTTCTCCCTATACGCTCCAAGGTGAGGTCACTGAAGAAATAGAAAGGGTGTAGAATGGAGGTTGGGGGAAGGGGAACTAACTCTGGGGCTGAGGCTTCAGGGGATGAGTAGTGCCTTAAATGACATCCCAAAGGGAAGGTGAGTGTAGATTCCTGTTGCCATTCCCCATAAAGGATGGTCTAGAATATCGAAGACCTGAATTCTATTTCCCACTCTACCTTGACCTGTAAATTGTATAATACTTACATAAAGGCAAGGGCGATTAGAGCTAACCCCCCTAGCCGGAAGATATCTTCCAACTTCAACATCTCTAAGTCTCTGACTTCCTTTATAAACTGTAGTGTCCTTGAGCTCTAGAACAACACCCCTGATGTGGGAGAAACAGTTGGAAAATCACATGCAATTTAGGGCTAAGTGGGACTCTTAGAAATCAGCTGGGCTAAGCACCTGAGAAACCTAGAGAGGCAAAGTAGCTTATCTCACGGTCATACCTTTGGTGAGTAGCGAAGTTGGTGTATGGGGTACTCAGGAAGGACGAGCCCCTCTGGTGGGAGGCCTTTTCAGGGCCGATCAGCCACCGCTAGTGTACACCTGGCATCTAGCTCTCACCTGGGGCTCCAAGCATGTGCAGTGGCCACATCCCAGTAGCCATCTTGGCAGACAGGCTAGATCAGGTTGAAGGTAATGAAGAGAACTCAAACCCTTTGGTGAGTTAGGGTGATATCCACTCCAAGCGTGTGAAGACTTCCCCAGGCAGAACAGGTGGATGAGAACAATTTGTTCCAACAGCCATGAAGGCGCCTGAAGCAGGTGCTTGGGAGTACCTGGAGCTTTGTGGGACATCAAAGACGCCAAGGTCATCCACTGCATCCCAGGCTATCCCCCGTCATCTTGACTTTTGTCCTGCCACTGGACTTGATTGACTCCAGAAGAGTGAGTGAGGCTGGCAACTTCATGTAACTCTGCCTCACTTAAATCCAGTTCATGCACAAGTCAGGACATAGCCCTGGGATGTCACTCTCCAAAAGGAAGGACAAATGACAACAGCAGCAGAGCTGGGATTCAAATCTAGTCTTCTGACTACAAATCCAGCATTCTTGCCACTACTCCACACTGCCTCCTTCTTAAGGTCTCAAGCTTGTTTATCTACAGGGTGGTTATTGGATTCACCAAATACAAGGTAGGGTCCCAGAGATGCCTGGGTGCAGCCCAAGCCATGCTCAGTAGCTGCCTTGTCTTATAGGAAGAACAGTCTTTAGTGTGTCCAAAGGAGAGAGAAAACAGATCAAGAGTATTAGCTGCTCCTGAACCTGGGGAATCCCAGGGGCTTTGTCAGATGAGATCATGGGATAACAGATTTGGAACGTAGGGACCATTTAGTCAGACCCCTTTCATCTTACCAACGAATAAAGGGAAGGGCAGAGAGGTTACATGCCCAAAGCCACACCAGTAATAATCATAATTAACATTTATTTAGTGCTTTACATGAATCATCTCTTTTGAGTCTCACAGCAATCATGGGAGGTAGGCACTATTATTATCCTCATTTTGCAGATGGGGAAACTGAGGCTGAGAGAGGTTAAGAGATCCAAGTCATACTGCTAGTAAGCATCTGAGATTCAGGTCTTTCTGACTGCAAGTCCAGAACTCTCTCCACCGTCCAGAGTCAGGATTCAAACCTAGGTCATTGGACTCTGAGACCAGGGCTCTTTCCATGTTACCGAACTACCTGTAATGTATACATGCCATGCATGCATGCATACATATGCATCTGTATGTACTTCCTATTATGAATCCTCTTTCCGTATTAGATTGTAAGTTCCTTGAGAGAAGGGACTGTCTTTCTTTTTCTTATTTGTGTCTCCAGCACTTAGCACAGTGTCTGACACATAGGAGCTCAATAAAAGTTTGATTGAATTGAATATATATACACACATATATGTACATATGAGTGTGTGCATGTATGTATATGTGTGTATATATGTGTATGTGTGTATGTATGTATATATGTATTGGGGCAGCTGGGTGGCACAGGAGATAAAGTGTCAGACCTGGAGTCAGGAGGGCCTGAGTTCAAATCAGACCTCAGACACTTATTAGCTATATGACCTTGGGCAAGTCACTTCACCCTGTTTCTTTTAGTTTTCTCATCTGTAAGATGAGCTGGAGAAGGAAATGGCAATCCACTTCAATATCTTTGCCAAAAAACAAAACAAAACCCACAAAGGGTCACAAAGAGCTGGACATGACTGAAAACAGCTAAGCAAATATATGTATTGATTTGCAAAGCCTTAAAACCAATATAAATATCAGCTTTTATTATTTTGTCTGTTTGGTCCTTTATGCCTCCAATACCATTTTGGAGGGTCTATGACATAAGACACAAATTGATTCTCTCTGATTACTTCCCCTCATTCACTAGGTGCTTGTTGTAACTTTGGAACTCTTTCCTCTAAATTCCCAGAGTCCCTTGCAACCACTCCCAGGCCTTTTGAACGATAGACAAGGTTGGCTTGGTCACAGCAATCAATTCCGCTGCCTTCTGGTTAAACAACTTGGTTACTTAAAGAAATGGAGCAAAATCCTGCTGAGATGTCAGATTTCCAATAGTAGTAGAAATCACCAGATCTAGCCCTGGGCTTAAATAGACCTTATTGAAATAGCTTCCTGGTGGGAGATTCCCGAATATCTACAGAACCAAGGCCCCAAGGTTTTCCCTTTTGTTAATGTCTCTAGCTGCACTGATCACTGAGCACCAACGCGAAGTATGGAATCCCCATGACCTTCTCCATCTCCAAGGATGCTTGCTTTCAACATCTGCCATACCCCAAGCTCAGATCACTTTATCTCCTTCTTCTGCTCCTGTTCATTTTTCTCAGTGCCTAGTTCTGGTGCCCATGTCCTCTTTCCCTCCCTTGAGGAGACCCCAGTTGGGGGTGCATGTATCCTTGTAGAGTACAAGAAGCTCTCAAGAGGACATGGGGAATTTTTGGAAATAACTGCTGAATTATTAATATCCTATTGAAAAGAAGGTCTAAGGTAACACACCCACTCCCTATGTGACCCTGGGTGAAGTCACTAGATCTCTGTGCTCTGGGTACCACTCTAATAGCTGTGGAGAAGGTCCCCACCTGCATCTAAAGAAGGAGTTTCCTCTAGTGTGGCAGAATTTTCTAGACCAATGAAATAACAAGTCCAATCCCTATTCCCTATCTCCTATCCCACTGTAATATTCCAAAAATAGTAGTACTTGTAAGAAAATGCTATGCACCAATTAAAGTTTTCTTCATGAGAAAGTAATTAATGTCTTAATTTTATTTCATTGCTTATGAGTCAATGCATGGTAAACTCTAGAATTGATTTCTTTTCATATTAAATAGGGAATTGGGGAAGGTTTAGTGAAAGCCAAGGGATATGAGGATCAAAAAAAAAAAAGTTGGGAACCCCTGCCTTACCACATCCAATCCATCTTAGGTTTAAGCGAAGATATTTTTACAAGGGGGAAGTGACTGTTAATTCAGAAATAATATACTGGGAGAAAGCAATTGAAAGTGTATGTAAAAAGTTCTCTTCCATGTAATTGAATAGCTCCTAGTATATGAGTCAATGCTTCCTCCCCACAGTTCTCCTTACTGGTTAGGAGCCCACTGTACAAGTTCTGTTCCATCATGGGCCCCAAATAGAATGACACTTTTGTATACCAGCATACTCCATAGCTGAATTGTCACTGGCCTATCTCTATCCTGTGGCTCAAATTCATCCCTCCATTCCATTGACTTCCTGTTGTCTCCAGGATAAAATATAAACTCCTTTGTTAGTCTCTTAAAGCCCCTCATAATTTGTCTACGTCCTACTTTCCTGGCCTATTTATATAAATTACTCCTTTTCATATACTATATGATCCAACAAAACTAGTATTCTTATTATTCCTCACACACAAGTACCCCATCTCCCATCTTTGTGCCTTCTGCATGGGTGACTCAGTGGATAGAGAGCCAGGCCTGGAGTCAGAAAGACCTGAATTCAAATGTGACCTCAAACACTTACTAACTGTGAGATCCTAGGCAAGTCACTTCACCCTATTTGCCCCAGTTTCCTCATCTGTTAAATGAATTGGAGAAGGAAATGGCCAACCACTCCAGTATCTTTGCCAAGAAAACTCCAAGTGGGGTCACAAAGAGCTGATCAGGACTGAAAAACAGCTGAAAAAATGAGTGGAGTTGGATCACATGACCTCTAAGACGCCTTCTAGCCCTGCATCTATTAAGCTGTGGCCTCTGCCATCCCTAAGTGACCAACAGAACTAATAATGACTTATTAGGATCTTCCCCCTCCCAGCTAGTAATAAGTGTGGCAGCATGAAAGAGTGGAATGGGGAGGGAACAATGGCCTGAGAGTCAGGAGATGTGTGTGCTAACTCAAGCTCTAGCATACACTAGCTGTATGACTTCCCCTCTTTAGGCCTCAGTTTTCTCCTCTGTGAAATAACTGAGTAGGTAGGACTTGGTTATCTCCAACCCTGTAGGAAAGCCCTTGACCCAAAATAGTCAACAAGAACAGGCTTGGCGGGGGATAGATTTTGAGGTAGGAAATTTAGAACACACACATGACTGGTAACACAATGCCAGGCACCAAGTGGATGTTTTATAAATCCTTGTTGAATCTCAGGTCTCACGCACAAATATGGGATCCAGTCTCTCAGTCACTACAATACTTTGGGCAAGAAGCTTACTCAAATCATTTTATTTTGGTCACTGGCCAGCCAGGCTTCCTCCCTGCAGGGCTTTAACCTTGGAGGCCAAGCCCACTGAGGAATTCAGAGCTTTTATATGCCGATACCCTGGTTATCAGTACTCTCTAACTTGGGTCCTAGATTTAGAGCCGGAAAAGCCCAATCCCTTCATTTTGTAGATAAGGGAAGGGAGGTGCTAAAATGGTAAGTGACTTGTCCAGGGCCACACAGCCGTGCTGTGTCAGTCAGGACTTGTATCTGGTGTTCCTGGTGTCAAGACTGACTTTCTATCCACTACATGACAGTGTCTCTTCTTGCCCATCGTAGATACTATAATCCCTCCCATCATCAGGTACCCCATAGGGTACTCATGCCACCAGACAAATGAACTACATGCCATTGCTGGGTTTTGTTGTTGTTGTCTTAACACGTGTGGATATTTCCTTTCTCTATAGATAAAGGTGGGGGACTAGGGTAAAAATACTTACATACGCTATCACCCTTGTTCACTGTATCAATTGATTTTACTTGATTATTATTGTTATTTTTGTTGCTTGTTTTGAGAAATGAGGGGGCTAGTCAAGGAAGATATATTAGAAAATGACTGTGGTGAAAAAAACACGTCATCAAAATAATTTTTAAAATGAAAAAACTTTTTACGTGTTATATGTCCGTAGCGTAAGAGAGAAAATGAAGCTTAACAAAAATATGTTAATACTTATATTATTATAAGGAGTATATAATACAGTAGGAAAGAGAGATAGAGGGGTAAGGAGGGGGAGGAGGAGGGAAAGGAGAAAGAGGGGGAAGAAGAGAGAGAGACAGAGACAGAGAGAGAGAGAAGGAGGGAGGGAGAGGGAGAGGAATCTGAGTCCCTTCCCCAGTTGCCTAAGCCTAATTCACAATAACTAAACATCCCCATTTCCTCGAGTTGATGCCATGCATTGAGTTCAGGGACCAGAGGAGGGTGGGAGTAGAGTTAGAGGCTGAGGGCCAATCTGGGCCCAGCCCCTCCTGCACTACTTCCCAGGATTTCCAGACAACATCTGGAAAAGTATGGGATTCCCCAACAAATCCTCAAGAGTATCTCTGGTTTCTCTGCTCCCCAAGGAGTTGACCGTCCCCCTGCCCTGGCCTTCTCACTTTGCTCTGAAGTCCAAACAAACCATAAACACATGAAAGTCTGACCTGCCCATCCCCCCTGTGGTTATGACAGGACTACTGCTGGGGAGTTTCCTTGAAAGGTTGGGGGGGAGGGGAGGCTGGGGCGTGCCCAGAATAACAGCATTTCCAAGGGAATAAAATAAGACATGATGTGACCTCTCTGGGGCCTGGATCAGCAGGGTCTGAGGGACAGCACCTGGGTGCCCCAGAGCAGGAGTAAGGAGACTTTAGATCACAACTGAGTTCAGCTGCTTCTACCTTCAATGTCAAGTCAAGGGTCCATATTTATTATTAAACTTTATAAATTTGGTTCAGTTCTTTTTTTTTCCTTTTTGGAGGAGGAAGGCAGGACAATTGGGGTTAAGTGACTTGCCCAAGGTCACAGAGCTAGTAAGTGTTAAATGTCTAAGGCCAGATTTGAACTCAGGTGCCCCCGACTCCAGGGTTGGTGTGCTATTCATTGTGCTACCTAACTGCCCCAAATTTGTTTTAATTCTACATACATTAAGCACCTATTATGTGCTGGGTACAGTGCTAGGTAATGTCTATATAAGACAAAATGAAAAAGTGTCTGTCTTCAAGTAACTTCCATTGTCCTGGGGTGGGGGGGGGCAGTATATGATAAGTGCAGATACAAGTATAAAAGGGGCTGGCAGTGGGGGTCATGGGGGAGGGGACTGGTAGCATGGAATGTACCTAATATTCTTAGCCTGCTGCACATCTATGCAGAGGTTTCAGAATCTGCTTTGGAAATGTGTGGTGATGTATAATGGGGGGAGGGGGCTGCTTCTCCCTGGTTCAGAGTATACACAGGTGTCTTTTGTTTCCTATCAGCTTACTAAAGGGTGATGAAAAGCTTTTTAAATGGCTGCTGAAATGAGACAGAATGCCCTCACAAAAGGTGTGAACAAATGAAGTTCCCCTCAAGTCCCTGGTGACTTTTTAATGAGAAGAAAGAAGTCACAGTGGGTCTCTGGGTGGGGGAGGGATCTCTGGCTCTCTCTCTCTCCCACCTGGGCTGCCATGTGGCTGTAAATGCATGGGGCCTTTGTTTCTTTACTTCTTCGTTTATTCTTTTCCTGATATTAGGTGAATGGCACCTGGAGATGAAGCAGATCAAGCCAAGAACTTGTGAATTTCATAGGCTTGGAAGAGCCATCAAGGGGCCAGTGACTGAAGACCATGACAGAATCTGCTGGTGGCTGTAGTCACCAAGTGTGAAGTCAACTCTGAGAAGTGACCTCTTTGACCCATTCTAACAGTAAATCAACCCTGCGGCCATGATGCCACATTCTGCAAGCAAAGAGAGGACTCATCCATCAGCTCTGCCTCACCCAGAAGTGAACTTGGTGGGAAGAATGTTTACAGCAATAACCTTAAGTCTGAACCCACTTTACCCAGAAACAGAGGTGAAATGTGCCCCAGATCCCAAAGACTGGGCTCCTACTATTCACTTGCATATGTACTCATGATATTGTGAAGTAGAATATAAGCTACTTGAGGGCAAGGAGGTTTATGTACTTTCACTCTTGCTGTATCTGCTCAGTAAATATCCCTTTGTAGAAGCTAATGGTATTAACCATTAATTGATATTGAGGAGGTATTACCTGGCACTAGTGACTTATACTAGGTTCAGAACACACTGATGGGGGCTTGTGGGCAATAACATTAGAGAAAGACACCTCCTGCCCTTTAGAGTTCCCTGGGATCTGGAAAGACAGTAGCCAAAGGGACCGAACCCATCAGTGCTAGAAGGGGTTGGGAGAGTAATTTCAGAGCCTATATATGTTTCACAAGGAAATGCAAAATATATACACAGTAATACAAACTACTTTTAAGAAGAAGAGAATGTTAATAATTGGGGGAATCAGAAAATATCTCATGGGTTATACTTTGACGGAAACTAGAAACTCTTTGTGTTAGAGGTGAAGAAGTGCAGTCCAGTTATGGGGGACCTCTTGGACAAAGGCATGGAGGTAGGAGGTGTGACATTGTTTATTCAGTTCCATCATAGACAAGCTATTTCCCCTTTCTGAGTATCACTTTTCTCCTATGTAAAATGAAGGGGCTGGATTATATGTTCTTAGGGTCTTCTCTAGCTCTAACCCTCTATGGTTCTATGATTCCATGGGGAAAATAAGAATAATATAAAACTGTGAGATTCTGGGCATATCATTTTCTGAGCCTCAATTTCCTTATCTGTAAAATTAGGGGGATAGGTCTCTTCCAGCCCTGAATTCAACAGCTGTTTACAGGTGTCAGAGCTGAGATTCCAAGCCAGGTCTTCTATTTTCAGGTTCAATGTTCATGGAACTGTCACTGATTGGAACACAGTTCAAATCCTACCTTTGACACTCGGGAAAATTGTGAAGGTCAACTCTCAATGCACTTTCATAAGCCAATGTTAGATCAACTTCTCTAAGAGCTTTATCCATTCGTTGGAAGTAAATGCATTCAGCACTCTAAAGTACATGACCAGGGAGGAGACATTCTGGGATCAAATCTGCTTCACTGAGTGCAGTTGGGATGTTTTCAAGCCTTTGAAAATATCCCAGGGATGTCCAAAGATGTCATCATTTTTTCAGACCTGGGAGCCATAAAAAGACACCTTTTTCATCGGCATAAAAGGAGTGATTCCATTCTCCAGGTCGATCTTCCTTTCAATTCCAGAATGTATGGCAAGTGTATCTGTGGCTATCTTGTTTAGCATGTGTTTGGGATAGTCATGGACCCCAGTCACTTCTAGGGACACACACACATGCTCAGCACTGAAGGACTTGGCACTTTAGGTTGGTCCAGCATCACCCAAATGTTCCCTTCCACCTCCTTCTCCCCAACCCGGCCTAGAGGGAGGTGTGGCAGGGTTATTCTAAAATTTCATCAGAGAGATTTGGCCACTGCGCTGACCACTCAGTAGACCTTAAAAGGGTACAGTTGTCCAGTTGTTCAGTTGTGTCCTGCTTTTTGTGACCCTATTTGACCCAAATTTGAACTCAGGAAGATAAGTATTCCTGATTCCTGGCACTCTATCCACTGTGCCACCTAACTGCCCATTAAAAGGGTGATTCCTCCCTATGTGGTTCTCTTCCTTCTACTCTCTCTAGAACATCAGTCATGTAACTCTGTCTGAGACTTCCTATGAGAGATTTCCAGCAGAAATGACCACCGATTTCACTTGGTAGCTAGAGTAGGAATTGATTGATTGATTGATTGCTTTTTTGGAGGGGGGAAGGTAGGGCAATTGAGGTTAAGTGACTTACCCAGGGTCACACAGCTAGTTTTTTTGTGTTAAGTGTCTGAGATCAGATTTGAAGTTAAGTCCTCCTGATTCCAGGGCTGGTGCTCTATTAACTGCGCCACCTAGCTGCCCCTAGAGTGGGAATTTAAATAGGTGAACTTGGTCCTTCAGATGCCTCTTCTCCTTTGTATGCGTCTATTTCCCCCCTGAGCATAAGTGATCAGACAGCAGTCTCAAGTTGTCTGTTTCCAGCTTTGGAAGCCAACTTGTGCGTATGAGTGGTTGGGAACCCGTGGGTCCCTCAGGGAGTGCCAGTTGTGCTCTGGGAAGAGCTCTTACAGTGACTGAAGATCATTGAGGAGAAGAGGACTCCAGTGAATGGACTGGCTTGACAGAAGTCATGGATCTTCTCTCCGTCCTTAAGTCCACACAATGCGAGGAGTAACGACAATAATGAGAACTGTGATTTCGTCATGATATGGGAATCCCAGATGAGACGCCCTTTACAAATACAGGCCCCATGGGTGTCACTGAGACCATTGAGAAAGCAAGTGTTTTGTCCAGGATCACACAGCTAGTGTGTGGCAGAAGCAGGACTTGAACCCAGGCCTTCCTGTTTCTGAGTCCGCGGCTGTTTATCCTCTTTGACGCATCGTCTCTCATAACAATAATAATAATAGAAAATATTAAAGTGAGACAGCAAGAACAATGGTAACGATTATTCATAAAGTGCTTTGAGGCTTACAAAGTGTGGTTCTGGGGTAGCTTGGTGGTAGAGTGCATAGAGCTCTGGCCTGGAGTCAGGGGGACCTGAGTTCAATGCCAGCTTCAGACACTTAACTAGCTGTGTGACCCTGGGCAAGTCACTTAACCCCAACTGCCTCCCCCCCAAAAAGTGCTTTTTTTCAGTTGCAACTCTGTGAGCTAAGTAGTACAATCTATGGAAACTGAGTTTAAGTGATTTGTCCATGGTTACAAATGTCATCAGAGCAGGATAAGATATAGTACCCAGTGATGGTAAACATCATAAATGCAAAGGTAGATATGCTTAATGCATATGTGGACAATGGAGATGAAAGGAGAGGGAGAAGGAAGGTAAAGGAAAGCAGGGGAGGGAGAGAAATAAAAGAATGATGGGGCTGGGGCGGCTAGGTGGCACAGTGAATAGAGCACCAGCCCTGGAGTCAGGAGGACCTGAGTTCAAATCCAGCCTCACACACTTAACACAAAAACTAGCTGTGTGACCTTGGGCCAGTCACTTACCCCCAATTGCCCTGTCTTCCCCCATCCAAAAAAAAGTTAAAAAAAAAAAAGAATGGAGGGGCCGGGTTGGGGGAAATGTAGGGAAGACGACAGTGATCACAGTAGAACTGGGTCTCACAAGCACTTGGGCATGGAAAGGTTTTAGATGATTGATTCCTTAGCCACCCACTTGGTGAGGCAGCTGGCAAATTCAGAGAATTCTGGTTTTGAGGGAATCATAGCTCCCACCATTTTTTCTCCTTACTTTCCTCATCATCCCCTCCTAACTATGTGTGGCTACCACCCCCACCATCCATGGAAAATGAGGCTAGAAATCACTTTGTGAAATGATGAAAAGCCAAGGGTCAAGGACACACTAAATTCTTTTCTAGTCTCAGGTCCAAAAACTATAACCCAGCAACATACCCAAAATTTGAGACCACCTAGAATTGCAGCTAAGTGGCACCAGCCCTGGAGTCAGGAGGACTTGAGTTTAAGTTTGGTCTCAGACATACTTTGGGTAAGTCACTTAACCCTGTCTGCCTCAGTTTCCTCATCTGTAAAATGGGAATGAGAAGGGAATGGGAAACCACTGCAGCATCTTTACCAAGGAAATCCCAAAATGGGGTCACAGAGAGTCAGACATAACCGAAACAAGCTCAACAACAAAAGCTCATCCAAGGGCTGAACATCTTGTTCATTCCATCAGACCACCTCCTGCCTGTCCCACAGACTGGCACCAGTCTTCGGGTTATAGAACCCCAAAGTCCACCCTCTACTCCCCTTTCATAGTAGTTATGTGGTTTCAGGAACCCCAGATGCCTCCTCCATCAAATAAGGGACTTGGACCAAATATATTCTCTACTCACTGTGATATTCTGTGATTCTAGAACGGTCCAAAGACCTGGCATTAAATCTTGCCTCTGCCACTATCTATGTGGCCTTGGGCAAGCTAATTTATCTCTTTGGAACTCAGTTTCTTCCCCTGTAAAATAAGGGGGTTGGATTTGATGGCAACTCAGGTCCCCTCCAGCTCTGATCTGATGCTTCTAACATTCTGGGATTCTGTGACTGTCCGGACAGCCCTGGAAAATCAGCAACAGGCGATGAAGAATGGCCCAGTTCGGTTGGGCAGAGAAGAAATCCCCCCTCAATGTCTGGAAAGATCCCGTCACCTCAGATGAAATGCAAGCTCGCCATAAGACAAAAAGCGTACTGTCTCCTGGC
Source organism: Petaurus breviceps papuanus (assembly GCF_028583685.1). Lineage (NCBI taxonomy): Eukaryota > Metazoa > Chordata > Mammalia > Diprotodontia > Petauridae > Petaurus > Petaurus breviceps. The sequence goes on from NW_027185764.1 coordinate 16,639,048, forward strand.
CCAGCTGCTGGACGACATGCTGGATATTTATGATGGGGCAGGTAGTTTAAGAAAACAGAGACCTTCCACTGGAGACCCCCGCTCCCCAGCCCTCGCCGGGCACACGGGTTAGAAAAGTTCAGGCACTAATTAAATCTGTACCGGACACTGTTCCACTGAGGGCCGGACTGTAATGCTAAGAGGATGTTAATGTGCATTTTAAATATTTATTATAACTGAGGTAGGTTATGAAAACAGACATTTCTCCTTTCAACACTCTATAACGTCAGATTTAAAGGTTTGTCTTGGGCTCTGAGTGATTTCACAGCAGTTGTCAGGGGCTGGGAGGCCCATTCATCACATTCTCAGCGAGGGACCCTGCCGGACAGTGAAAGATTAGAAGGCTGATTTATGGAGCCCGGGCGAAAAAAAATGTTGTTCTAACTGGAGGCTGGGTGCACATTCGTGCACACCTGTCTCTGTGTTGGGAGTAAGGGGATTGTGCTCAAGGCTTGGAGCCCCCCCCATCCTGGGATCCAGCCGTGAAGCCATCCAAAGTCCCGCTTCTTGTTGGCAGCCCACACTTCTGCTGGAAGCCCCTACCCACCCACTCTGGGTGGGCCCTTTGGCAGAGGCTGCAGGCAGCTACTGGCCCTAGATAGAAAAGCACACGTCCAGGAAGCCTGGGAACAGTTGGAGCCTGGAAGACAGTAAAAGGGAATGATTGGTTTCCAGATGTTTCCCTGCTGGGGGCTGATGGATAGCAGATTCAAGCAAGCCTAAAGGCTGCCCACCCCTCCCCCCAACAAGTCCCTTCAGTTCCCTGTAGAGGGGCTGGGTACAAGGAGGGTGGAGGTTTGGGGGGGAAACTGTTAGGGTTCTGGTCTGATGGTTCTAGAGCCAAGACACCTGTTGACACCTCTTTTACAACCCAGGTTAAGGGATGGGGAAGAGGGGAGATGGACCGTATGAAAGATATAAATCATTAGATTATCTAGGAACAAAGGGCTGGGGGAAAAATCCCCATTGAGAGTCAGGGAAGCACTGGGTAGTAGATAGAAGTCAGAAGACCTGAATTCTAGTCCTGACTGTCACCAACTAGCTGCATTACTTTTGGAAAATTTTGTCCCTTCTTTGTACTTCAGTTTCCTCATCTTTGGAGATGTGGAAAAAGTACTAGACTTGAAATCTAGCACTTTAAGTCAGGAGAGATGGGTTAAAATCCTTCCTTCAACTCTGACTATCTGTGACCATGGGAAAGCCATTTAACTTTTCTGGAACCTCAGTTTATCTATCTGCAAAATGGGAATAACATCTTTAGCAGACAGAAACAATGGAACTTAGCACAAAGTTAATAAAATTAAGCAACTAATTGAAATAAAAAGCTACCAGATCCCCCACTTTCTCTCCCACACTTCAGGGGCATTAACCCATATGAGCTTTTCCCCAGCCTGGGCCAACTCTGATCTAGGTCTCAGTGGCAGTATCTTCAGTAGCAGCCTTGAGGTATCCTAAAATCCTAAAACAGAGCCTTGTTTCTTAAGGTCTGGGGCTTCTCTTCCCCCAATTTTCATTCAACTGAATTTGTCTTTAAAAGTTGATTTGATTATGCTATAAGAAATGATGAGTAGGCATATTTCAGAAAAAACCCTGGAAAGACTTACCTGAACTGATGCAAAGTGAAGTCAGTAGAACCAGGAGAACATTGTATACAGTAACAGCAACATTGTGTGATGATCAGTTATAATTGACTTAGCTCTTCTCAACAATAGAGTGATCCAAGACAATTCCAAAGGATGCATGATAGAAAATGCTCTCCACATCCAGGGAAAGAACTTCAGAGTCTGAATGTAAATCAAAGCATGCTATTTTCACTTTGTTATTGTTCGTGGTTTTTCCCTTTTGTGGTTTCTTCTTTTACAATATCTCCAGTTGTCCTCATCTATATCTGGCCACTGGACCCAGATGGTTCCGGAGGAGAAAGTGAGGCTGGTGACTTTGCACAGCTCTCCCTCACTCACATCTGATTCATTTGCATGTCACAGCATCACCTCCCTGGTGTCATGGTCAAAGGTCAAAGGACAAACAACAGCAACAATGTGGAAATATGTTTAACATGATTGTACACGTATGACCTATAGCAGATAACTTGCCATCTTGGGGAGGGGAAGGAGAAAGGGAGAACAATTTGGAACTTGAAATCTTATAAAAAATGAATGTTGAAAACTAAGAGAAAAGTTGATGTTATATGTTTTGCATGACTGCTCATGTATAACCTATATCAAATTGTTTTACTTCTCAATGAGGGAAGGAGGGGAGGAAGGGAGGGAGAGAAATTGAAACTCAAAATTAAAAAAAAAACATGAATGCTAAAATTGTATTAACATATAATTGGGGGAAATAGAGTATTAAATCAGAAAAAAGAATTTATTTGAGGGTAACTTTCATGGTTTCCCCAGCACTAGAACTGCTAGACATAATATGACTTTTCTTACACAGTAGCTAGTATGCCCATCTTTAAAGTGAGAGAAGTTTGGGAAGGATGCAAAGGGCATGGAAACCTCCAACGCCTACCCCTTTATTACCACATAGTTTAGAAAGACGGGCATGACAAACCAAGCCTACACCTTAAGTAGGCCCTACATAGTCCTCTCTCCCAATGATACACTGTGCATTATCCTTCAAAAATTTCATAACCTCAGAGTCATCCTTCACCCTTCTCTCTCCCTTACCCCCACACCTAATTGTTGGCCAAGGTGCATTGATTCCTTCCCCATAGCATCTCTCATTTATCCCCTCCTCCCCTCTCACACACCTGCCAGTCTAGTTCAAGCTTTTATCACCTCTTGCCTGGATTAATTGGTCTCCCCCACTCCCTAATCCATCTTCTAAATAACTGCCAAAATAATCTTTCTTTTTCCCATTTATTATTTTTGGTTCTCAACATTCACTTTTATAAGACTTTGAGTTCCAATTTTCCCCTTCGCTCCATTCCCCCCTCTGCAAGATGGCATGCAATGTGATGTAGGCTATACATGTATGATCATATTAAATATATTTCCACATTAGTCATGTTGTGAAAGAAGAATCAGAACAAAAGGGACACACACACACAAAACCAAGAAAAAATAGTATGCTTCATTCTGCCTTCAGACTCCATAGTTCTTTCTCTGGACATGGACAGCATTTTCTGTTATGAATCTTTCAGTATTGTCTTAGATTGCGGGATGGGGGGCCGGGAGGGGGGGAACCTGTGGCCTTGAAGTCACATGTGGCCCTCCAGGTCCTCAAGTGCAGCCCTTTGACAGAATCCAAACTTCACAGAACAAATCCCCTGAATAAAACGATTTGTTCTGTAAAACTCAGACTCAGCCAAAAGGTTGCACCCAAGAACCTAGAAGGCTTCACGTGGCCGTGGCCTCGAGGCTGCAGGTTCCCCACCCCTGTCTTAGATCATTGTATTGCTGAGAAGAACTAAGCCTATCAAAGTTGGTCCTCACACAATGTTGCTTTTCAAAATGATCTTTCTAAGACAGATCTGACTTTGTGGCTCCCCTGTCCAAAATCTCCAATGGCTCCCTTTTGCACCTAGGATAAAATGAAAATTTCTAGCATTCAGAATCCTCCTGTGGACCTTTCCAGCCTTATTTCATTCTACTCCCTGTCACTGTTCCACATTCCGGCCAAATTGGACAACCAGTGACTGCTTAAGTCCAACAGTTTATCCCTCACCCCATTGCATCACCTACTTTGCTTCTGACTGTAAGCAATTTCCCTGTGCCTAGAAGGAGCTTCCTCCTTATCCCTGCTTCTAAAAAGACTTTTTTTCAAGGTTCATCTCATGTCAGCTTCAAGGAACTGCTTCCCCACCCTTCATCTTCAAATTACTTTGTATTTGCTTATCAATGTATCTTGTGTTCCCCCAGTAGAAAGTATGCTCCTTGAGTGGAGGGATTGTCTGATCCTTTTCTTTGAATACTCAGCACTGAGTAGATTACACATAGGCATCTAATAAATGCTTTTTGAACTTAATTGAGTTGATAGAAATAGAGACTGTTGTTATTTTTTTCTCCATATTTCTATCTCTAGCACTTAGAACAGATCCTAGAACACAGAAGGTACTTAATAGTTGTTTTGTAATGAGAATGCAAAGAGATAGTACATTGGAAAATGGTAATGGGAGTGAAGGATCTAAGGTTAGACAGGCAGATGGACGCCATGACCTTACAAGATCCCTCTGTGACTTCAAGAGTCTTGGTTTGGAAATGGCACTAATGCTATTTCCTGGAAAAAAAAAAGCAATTTCCAAATGTCAAAGTATCATTCACAAACATATTAGAACCATCTACATGCAAGGTGCTATAGGCCAGGCCTACCTCAGTCTGGTTTGGTGCTTCAGATTCAAGACTGAAATGAAATGAGATAATCATAGATTATTTAGCTATTAAGGAAAGGAGGTTTACTTAGGCACAGCAACAAGGATATGGCCTTGGTTCAGTTGGACACAACTTCCCTGTCTCCCTATAGGCCATGCTGGTGTGTGGGTCAGCAGACTTGAGGGATCAGCCTCTTAGACTTGGAAGTTACATCAAAAACCCAAGCTTCGGTCCTCTGAGCCAATTGTGTGTTTTTGGTTTTGTTCTTATTTTTAATTGTAAAAAATTTTAATTTTATTTTTTCCACTTAATAGTATTTTATTTTTTCCAATTACATGTAAAGATAGTTTTTGACATTCACTTTTATAAGATTTTGAGTTCCAAATTATTTTCTCCCTCCCATCTTTCTCCCCTCCTCTTTCTTCCTCCCCAAGATGGCAAGCAATCTGATATAGGCTACAATGTACAATCATATTAAACATATTTCCACATTAGTAAGCCAATTGAGGTTTTTTTTACTTTTTTGAGGGGGAGGGCAATTGGGGTTAAGTGACTTGCCCAAGGTCACACAGCTAGTGAGTGTCAAGCGTCTGAAGCCATATTTGAACTCAGGTCTTCCCGACTCCAGGCCAGGTGCTCTATTTCACTGTGCCACCTAGCTTCCCCTAAGATGAGATTTAATAGATATAAATAGAACTTGGGTTCAAAAAAGCAACTTCACACGTTTAAGATGGGGTTGTTGTCTCTTCTTCATTCTTGAAGAGGTAGGAATGACTAGATAGTTCATCTGAAAAAGATATGTGGATTTCAATGGACCACAAGACCTTTATTGAATTGGCAGTGTGATATGGCAGCTAAGAAAGCTAATGTGCTCTCCTAAGAGCACATAAAAAAAGGCATAGTGTTCTCTATGAGAGGACCTTAGTCACCTCAAAGACGTGTTAGTCCCTCTGTACTCAGCGAGGTGGATCAGTGGATAAAGGGCTGGACCTAGAGTCAGGAAGATCTGAGTTTAAATCCAGCCTCAAAAGTTTTCTAGCCAGATGACCCCGAGCAAGTCACTTATCCTCCATCTGCCTCAGTTCTCTCATCTGTGAGATGGGGACAATAATAGCACCAGCCTTCCAAGGCTGATGGGCACAGAGTAGGTATTTAATAAGTGCTTATCCCTCTCCCCTTTACCTGTGTGACCCTTGGTGAGTTATTTAATCTGTTTGCCTCAGCTTCCTTATCTATAGAATGGAAATAATAAAACACACCTACCTCCCAGAGTTCTTCTGAAGAGAAAAACATGTTCATCTTTGTAAAAAGTTCTACAGATCTTAAAAAGTGCTCTGCAAATGCCAGCTATAATTATCTTATTGTACTTGGCCCTGGCCAGACCACCTCTAGAGTAGTAAGCTCCAATCTGGACGCCACATTTGGGGGAGGATGTGCCGTGTTCTAGAGAGGATATGCTGAATGGTGAAAAGGCTTGACTCCACGCCACCAGAGAAGAGGAAGCAAGTTGGGCTGTTTGCACTAGTGAAAAGAAAACTGTGGAGGGGAAAGTGTTCCAACTGTCTTTAAATATCCCTGAAAGAGAGATCAGATCTGTTCTACTTGTCCTAGAATCAAGGGGCAGAAGTTGAAAAAAAACACAAATTTAGGCCTGTTATCAAGAAAAACTTTCAACCTTCATTTTCATTGGCTGTCCCCCTTCTCTGGACCACTCTCTCTCTCTTCCTGGCTTCTCTGGCTTCCTTCAAGTCTCAATATATGCATATGTGTTATAGGAAATATGGTTTTCTTTTCTTTTTAGTGGGAAGTGGGAGGGAGAGAAAATAGATTTTTATTATTTTTTTAAAATACAGTTATCCCTTCCACATTGTGAAGTTCCCCATTGTGGTTTTGATATATCAAGCTTCGGCATAAGAAATTAAATGGGAATTGTGGGAGAGTTTTGCAGAAGCTGTAAAAAACACATGAAGGCCAGAAGACGATACAGAATCTATGACCAAATGCTTAACCCAAATTTTACAATTAAGGTACTGTAAATACCCCACCATAGAAAAATTTTTAATTCAGATTTTTTCTCTTTTACAAAATTTTAAGTGAATTTTACAGATCTTGGAGGTCTCAGACCCCTTCGATGTGGAAGGGATACTTGTAGAGAGCCTGGGGGGGGGGGAGGTGCCACAAACATGAACTCTCACATGTACTTCCTTTTTTTTGCTTTTTTTTTTGGAGGGCAGTTGGGGTTAAGTGACTTGCCCAAGGTCACACAGCTAGTTTTTGTGTTAAGTGTCTGAGGACGGATTTGAACTCAGGTCCTCCTGACTCCAGGGCCAGTGCTCTATTCACTGCGCCACCTAGTTGCCCCTCACATGCACTTCCAAATGAGAACCCTGCGTCTTAATTTAATTTAATTTTTTTACTCTATTACGAGAGGCCTTTCATGAAGTGGAGGTATCTGTAAATACTCATAATGTGAAAACAAAACACATCAATAAAATTTTAAAATCCTTTGGCAAGAATCCTTTCCTAATTGCCCTTAATGCAACTACTTTCCTTCTGCGATAACTCTCAACTTGTCTTGTTGATATCTTGTTTTGGCGTAGTTCTTTGCATAGTTGTTCTCCCCCATTAGACTGTGAGCCCCTTGAGAGGAGGGATTGGGGTTTGGGCCTTTCTTTTTATTCCTAGTGCCTAGCACAGTGCCTGACACATAAATGCTTGTCATTTGACTGACTTTCAACAATTTTTGCTCAGTCATTTTTCGGCCGTGTCCAACCCTCCATGACCCTATTTGGGCTTCTCTTGGCAGAGATGCTTGAGCAGTTTTCCATTTCCTTCTCCAGTTTATTTTACAGATAAGGAACTGAGGCCAAGAGGGTTAAGTGACTTGCCCAGGGTCACACAGTTGCACTCAGGAAGATGAGTCTTCCTGACTCCAGGCTCAGCATTCTGTCTACTGCACCACCTAGCTGCCCTACAATAATTTAGATCAAAAGTTGAATGTGCTGCCTTGGGGGGAGGGGTCTCCCCCTCACTGGAGGTCTTCATTCAAAATCTGAATGGTCACTTGTTGGAGGTTTTGCAAGTGGGACAGCTTCCTGTTCAGGCACCAGTTGGACTAAAGGTAAAGTGACTCGTGTGAAAACCAAGGCTTGAGAATAATTGGCAGAGCCAGGTCCGAACCCCGATTTCCAATACTTCTACTCACTCCCCTCTAGGGGAGTCAGGATGTTGGTGACTTAGATTCATCTCTTTCCCAACAGAACCACAGACCATTCTTGCCTTATTAGACTAATTCCACACCCAGGTTTATAGCCTGAGTCTCCCTCTCTCCAGACCATTTCCTCATCAGGAACTCCTAATGGAATTGAAGTCTCATCATTCACGGCTGCCAGTTATTTCGGCTACTTCCTAGACCTCAGGAATTCTTCAGCTGCCTCGAGATGCCTCTGGTATAAAGCTTTCGTGCTGGAGAATTTGTTAGCCCCAGCCGGAGAGCCATCTATCCAGCATCCCTGACACTAGCCCTGCAATCAAACTCACTTTCCAAAGCTCCATTCCAGGCAGATAAACTGAACAAACACTAATACAGTCCTGGGCCCTGTGACTCCCAGCCTTAGTCGGGAGGAAAACGTGCTGTGCACACATTGTAGCCAGCTAGACAGTGGTCACTGTCAGGCCAAGCAGGAGGGATTGTAGAGATTTAGAGCCAAGAGAGACCTTAGGAGTCTTAGTCCAACCTCCCAATTTCATAAATAAGGAAACTTACAGAACTCAAATGACTCAAGGTCAGATCTAGTTCTTTTGACTCTAAATCCAGTGAACTTACCATTGCACCACACTGCCTCTTTTTATAGAATAGATTAAAGAAGCATCATTTGTTCACAATCTAAAAGGAGGGGATATTGCTGGAAAGGGCAAAGAGATATCAGCTGTGTTCTTCCCTTTGTATTAGGGGGGAGAAGCTTGGCGTGATAGGAAACCCACAATATCTGAATTTAGAAGAATTGGTTTCATGTCTTGGCTTAGAACCTGTGTGAATCTTAGTGTCCACATCTGTAAAATGGCGGGGAGAATACTATTTACACTCTCCAGTCCATGGCGTTGCCATAAGAATCAAATAAGTGTAGTGAGTATTCCCAGATGCCGTCCTTGTTGCCCCATTAATGAGGTCTTTGGTCTGGCATTGCTGGTGTTTTTCTAGATAAGGTATAAAGGCCTTCGCTGACCCCACTGATGAGGAAGGAGTTCAATCACTGATGTTCAGCATCAGGACTAGCCTAGGCTACAGGAGCTTTGCCCCAGGGCTCAGAGCCCCAGGAGGAACATCCTCATGCCTTGCCTCTTGGCCCATGCCCTAGTAAGGCACAACTATCATCCCAGGTCATACCTCACCCAGGTTCCTATTGCTATGGTATGCTGTCAAATGACCATGCTCTTTGGTGATCGCTCCCCCCTCTCCTCCAGGGCCAAAGAACATTCCTCTTTCCCCCAGTGACAACACCCTCTATACAACTATGCTTCCTGAATGTCCCCATATCTATTCTGCACCCTTGGCTTCTTGCAACTCCTTTATCCTAGCCACTTTAAAACTCTTCATTCTTTTTTTCCATTTATGTCCTGCCTTGATGCATGGTAGTCAAAACAATCTCAGAGGTAGAAGAAATCTTAGAGGCCAAATGGTCTAGTCCATTTGTGGCCAAGAATACCATCTAAAAATATACCTAACAAGGAGTCATCTAACTTTTGCTTGAAGACATCCAATGAAAGGGATCCCATTCTGTCCTAATCTGGCCCATTCTATTATTTATTAGCTCTTGTTGTTTTCTAAGAGGACCAATGACATCACAGAGTAATGTCTTGACTTGCCTCCGAATTGGATTTAAGTGAGGCAGAATTTAAGTGAGACAAAATCAGCCTTACTCTCTCTTCCAGAGTCATACAAGTATGGTGGCAGGACAAAAGTCCAGCTGGATGAAGATGACCCAGAATGCAGTGAATGACCATGGCATCTTCAATGTCTGACCAAGCTCTAAGCCTTCCACCAGTGCCTGCTTCAGCTGCCTTCATGGCCCTTGGAAGAAATTGTTCTTATCCTCCCTTCTTCACTTGCTTGGGACAAACATCTCCTTAATTCACCAGTGGGTTTGAGGTCCATCCATTACCTTCAACCCGATTTATCCTGTCTGCTGAGGTGGTTTTCCAGGGTGTGGTCACTGAACATGCCACAGTTTCTTGGAGCCACAGGTGAGAGCTGAGTGTTAGGTGGATGCCAGGGGTGGATGAGCAGCCCTCACACCACAAGTGTAGTCCTCCTTGAACACTCCATACACCCCAATTTATTGACTCTAACTGTTAAGGAAAGGAAAGCATCTATAAAACTTGGGTAATATGTACCAAATACTATGCTAAGCTTTACAAATATTATCTCATTTGATTTTTACAATAACCCTGGGAGGTACATGTTATTATTATCATCTCTATTTTTCCATTGAGGAAACTGAGGCTGATGGGGGTTTAAGTGACTTGCCTAATGTCGCAAAGCTAATAAGTAAGACTGGATTTGAACTCAAGTCTTCCTGATTTGGGGCCCAGTGTTCTAATCATGGCACCACCAGCTGTCTATTCCTTTACCATAAGTCTAAATCTACCTCTTTGAAATTTTCATGCATTGATCCCAATCCTTCTTTCTGAGGACAAGGAAAGCATATTTTACTCTCCTTCCTTGAGTCAGTTCTTCAAATACTTGAATGGTCTTCTGGGCTCTGCTCCTTATTAGCGCAGCTGTCCTGGCATGTCACCTCACCTCTCTGAGACTCAGTTCCCATATCTGTAAAATAAAGCAACAAAGCACTATAGAAAGAGCATTGGATTTAGAGACAGGGGGTACGGGTACAAATCCCAGGTCTTCTATGTAGAACTTATATGTTCTTGGGCAAATTATTCCCCATCCACAAAATTATATAGACTCCTTTCTGTAACCATTCCTAGTTACAGTGCTGGAGATGTCTGTTTTATATAGTGTGAATTTCTTATGTTGAAGTTACACTGAGGATGGTTCCTTAATGATTGATGAGTCACAGCTCATCCATACACCTGGGTTATAGTCTTGGGATTGGCCTTGAAGGAAGCAGGCTGCAGACTGGAGAGAAAGAACAAGATCTGGGTGACTGCCCTGGAGGGAAACTTCCAGAGAACCACATACTTAAAGGAGCCAGTGGCAGATCCAAGGAATATAGTTATTGTACCTGATCATTTGGATTCAACAAAGGAGAATCTAGATTATGATGAATTCCTAGAGTAATAAGAAGTCTTAGACCATGGGAGACCTATAGCTGAGGGGCATCCAAAGGGAACCAGAATCTGGAGCAGCCACATCCATACCTTCCTTTTTGTATTGTGAGTCATATGGACTGTGTAGGTCCAAGGAAAAACGATCTGGTTTGGGGGCAGGGGGACTTTCTTTTCTCAAGGGACCACACTAAGGGGGATATTATAAGTAAAGGGTGTTATTATAAGTAAAGGGTGTTGTGGAGACAGGGCTTATCAGAGGAGTTTTCTTGACTCTACTAATCCCAAGTTCATTCCTCTTGCAAGGGAAGAGATTTTATTTATGGTAATACTAAGTATAGAGTACTGTATATACAGTTCCCTGAAGAAGAAAACTTCACCAAGATAGAGGAGAATTGTCTCAACTGCTTATGGATTTAGGCGAGAGTCCTCCATATTTTCTATCACATTAAATAAAACCTGTCCTATATTCAATGTATCATTAGCCTGACTTTCCATTGGGGTTTATACTGAAGAGATATAAAAAGGTCAAATTCTAGTGTTGCCCAGGAAATCTCTAGGTAGGAGAACAAACCCAAAAGAAGATTTAAAAAGAGGTCCCTGTAACTGAATCCAGTGTAAACTCAGAACTTCGATTCTGGGCCCCAGGTTACATTGTGCAGGGTGTCCCAAATATCTTGGTGCAGTTTCAGCATTAATAAGCTTAAGATGAAGATTTTAGGACAACAGAGCTCTCTGTTATAAAGAATTATATAAATATGAGCGGTAATTATTGGTGTTTTATTCTTATGTCCCTCCTACAAAAAGCTAGCCCCACTGGGTCATTGTCATCTCAGGAGTAGGCAGATGTTTCCAGACCTTTGGATCTTGAACCAAGCTAAAGGAAAGATAAAATTGCTCCTGTGAATCCTCGCGGTGGTGAAATTCAAAGTGATCGGCCCTTTGAAAGACATACATGAAATTACAACACGAATGTACTCCAGTCAACAATAAAGTCAGACTTTGTCTCTAAAATATTCTCCTTTTGTCAAGTCACAATTGGTTCTGTCTTACTCTTAGTTGCCTGTGCAGCCTGAGCCTGACCTGACAACAGAGGGGGGCTGCGGTATCGAGGGGCTGCAGCACCAAGTGCCATCCACACTCCTTCCCTTACCCATTCTTGTGGCCAAAGTCTATAGAAGAGGGATTGAACCTCAAACCCAAGTTCTTGTGACCACCATGTAACTGAACTATCTAGTCATGAAAATCTATAAGAATAACTCCAGGCTTCTCTCACCAAAAACCTGGCCCAAATAAAGAAGGTATCAGTATAACTGCAGGTCAGGAGCCCCCAGTATAAAGATCATTATATTCTCAGTTTGTAATTGCAATAGCTTCAGTCATGTCCCCATTTGGGGTTTTCTTTACAAAGACACTGGAGTGGTTTGTCATTTCCTCTCCAGCTTTTTATGGATAAGGAAACTGAGGCAAACAGGGTTAAATGACTTGCCCAGGTCACAGAGCTAGAGGTATCTGAAGTCAAATTCAAACTCATAAAGATGAGTCTTTCTGACTCCAGACCCAGCACTCTATCCACTTTGCCACCTAGGTGACCAGTTTATAGGAAAGTTGTAATAATAGTAGTTTGATAGGGAAGAGGGCTGGGAAAGAATTCCAATAGCTTGAATCCTTAGAAACTACTTCTTACAAATATATTCTCTTAGGCTACATTCTCTGGGGATGGCTCTTCCATTTCCCTGTTTCCTAGGTCTAGCCTGACTGGACAGCAAGGTAATGCAGTGGATAGCGGGCTATCAGGAAGACATTCTCTTCCAGAGTTCAAATCTGGTCTTAGATACTTGCTAGCCATGTGACCCTGGGCAAGTCAGTTATTTCTTCTTGCCTCTGTTTCCTCATCTCTAAAATGAACTGGAGGAGGACACGACAAACGACTCCATTATCTCTGCCAAGAAAACCTCAAATGGGCTCCTGAAGAGTTGAACATAACTGAAACAATTGAACAGCAAAAAGTACCAGTTGGAGCTACATCCAGGGGATAGATATTTAGGTTAGACATGAGCCCTTCCCTCATGGCATTTGCTTTCCTACAAGGGGTATGACACATACAAGGGATAGGAACTGGAACTATAATTTCACTGGTATAGGGAACTCCCAGGTGAGAAAATTCCCTCTAATTCCCCTAAGTATCTTTTTCATCTGATAATAATAAATAGCTAGCATTTATATAGAGCTTTAAGGTTTAAAGAGTCTTACTTGGTCCTCACAATGACACTATAAGACAGGTGTTATTCTTATTGTCATTTTATAGATGAGGAAACTAAATCTAAGAGAGGTTAAGTGACTTGCCCAAGGTCACACAGCCAGTCTATGTCAGAGGCAGGACGTGAACTTTGGTTTTCCAGGTCAGCTCTTTGTTCACTACACCATGCTGTTTCAAGATATGCATAATAACATATCTGTGTAACTCTAATATACCATAAAATAGCACAAAACAAAGGGCTATATGAGGCTGAGGGTGGGGGGAAGGTTGTTATTGGTCAACTGGTGAAGAAGGATGGGTCAAGGAAGGGTTCCTGAAGGAGGTGGGATTGAGCTTAATAATTAGGAATACAGTAGGAAGAGAGAGAGAGAGAGAGAGAGAGAGAGAGAGAGAGAGAACTTTCCAGACATAAAGAATGGCCCGAGCAAAGGTATGGGGATGAGAGGGAGCATGAGATATACAGGGGAGAGCCAGTAGTCAAGTTAGCTAGAGTATACAAAGGAGGTCAACAATGACAAATAAGCCTGCAAAGATACAATGGCGCCAGATTATGAAGACAGCCTCGAATCCCAAGCAAAAATAAATGTGACCTTTACTCTGTAGGTGATATAGATAGGGTGGATAGCACTCGAGTCTGGAGCAGAGGAGTTCCATGGTCAGATCCCTGCAGCCGGCAGCAATATGACTGGAAGGGGGAGAGAGTGGAGGTAGAAATACCCAGCATTGCTCCGTCAATGGTCCAGGAGGATGGTAATGAATGAAGGGCTGTACTAGGGTCTGATCTGGACTGCGGAGGTGGTAAGGGGAACAGAGAGGAGGGGCTGGTGTAAGAGATGCTGAAGAGGGGAGTGTGGAGGGCTCTAGGGTTTGGGACGGTGCCTTGGACCACTTATAGCTTCTGGGAGAGAGAAAGACGAGGCAGACGTGTAGGACTCAGCAAACACCAAGCCCTCCACTCCCTGAGCCTTTAGATTTGGGTACCGCATCTTCCCCACTGCTGGCAAATTTTGAGATGCAGTTAATCAACCAAGCTACGCACATCTCTCGCTGCCCGGAGGAGGCATGGGCTCTAATGCACGATTCCGAGTTCCCCGCACAGTCTCCGATCTGTCGATGGCTCTGAGCGCTTGGCCTCCCCCTCTCTCTCACTTAGTGGCTCTGGTGACATAAAAGCCCGTGTTCCCAGACAGAATCACACTCGTCCGGCTCTGTCAATTAGAGAACACCGTGCTGGCATTGGATTCGGGGTGTTAGTCAGAGCAGGGACCGAGCGGAGACAGGATTGGTTCAATAGTCGATGCTGGGATTTGGGGCGCTCACGCGAAGGGTGCTATGCAAGTGGTAGCGATTGATTTCAATCAATTGTCCTCCTCCCCCGCCCCATCCTCCAAGCTCTAGATTTCCCATGGGGCCTGGGAACGGAAAAAAAAAAACAAAACAAAACCTGTCTTTGGAGAGAAAGTACTAAAAGGGCAATTTTCTTGTTCCCTGTGGTCTGTCCAAGCTCAGCGGGGCTCTGACGCAGCAGGCCACTGGCTATTTAAACATTTAGAGTGGGGAAAAACAACTTCCAGGCTTGGCTGGCTGATTACTTAACAAAAAAGTTTCCAGGGCGTGGGACGTAGGACTGGACAATCCCCAGGGTACAGTGGAATAGGGGCCCAGCAGTCTGATGGCATAGGGTGGGAGAAACCTTCCCAGAGGAAATGTGATGCTCCTTCCTCCCTTGGAAGCATTCAGAAATTGGATTCCCAACCCCTGGGCCCCTAGGTGCTGACTGTTGAGCCTGTGTCTTGTCCTGGTCCTAACCAGACCCAATACACCTCTTCCTGGCCTGTCTAAGCCATACTGCCTATTCTCCAGTCTCCTCACCCACCCCTCACCTCCTTCTCTTCCCCCTCCTCCTTCTCCTCTTCCCTTCCCTCCTCTCTTTCTCTCCCTACTCCCCCCTCTCCTTCTACCCATCCCTTTCCTCCTCTTCTTCAACCCACCTCTGCCCCTCCCCCTCCCTCTCCTCCATCTTTTTCTTTCTTTTCCTCCTCTCAGAAATTACACTCTAATTCTCTGAAGCCTGTGTTCTGATTGATAAACTTTCATTTTATTTTGTCTGTACCCAGGCCTACCAACCTCTTCACAAACCATCTCTGTGTCATGTCAAATTCCATCTCTGGCAGGCAAGGAGTAAAGGTTCTTTCCTTGTGACCCTGGGCTCTGATTGGTGAGCTCTCACTTTATCTTGTCCAATGTTTGGTCACTTCTCTCTGGACACCATTCTCTCTATGTGTTTTTGTTTCCTATTAGAGTGCAACTCCTTGAGAGCAGGGACTGCCTTGGTTGCTTGTATGTGCATCTCCAGCAATTAAAACAGTCTAAGTCATAATAAGTGCTTAATTAATGCTTTTTTCATTCATTCACTCATTGGAAGTGGCCTAAGGTTCCTGGAGAGTTTGCCCTGTGCCCTGGCCTCAGGGGGATGAGATTACCCCATCTTTCAGTATCTCTTCGACTTATTGTCATATGTATGTGTGTGTGTACGTATATGTACATACATGTATGTATTTATAGATATGTATACATATATATGCACATAAAGATGTACAAATGTTCATTGTATGTTTGCTATGTCCATAATCTCTTGAATAAGCATTGTTTAACTTAAGAGATTCTCACCAAATAGCCCCTGGAAAAACTCTTTATAGCAATAATGATGGAAAACCAACAGCAGATAGAGGCCTAAACTTAGAGTCAGGAGGACCTGGGTTCAGATCCTACCTCTCACCTTTAGTAGCCATGTGATCACAGGCAAGTTACTAGCTTCTTTCTTTGAGCTTTATTTTCTTCCTCTATTGAAAAGGGGACCCTTCTAAGCTCTTATCCAGATCTAAATCTGTCATCCTGTATTGGAGTAATAAGACTTTAGAAAGAAGAGGAGCTCATATGAGCATTTAAATATTGACTGTTTTGTCATCTGATTCTCTCAACGAGAGTTCAAATGTTATTGTCTCATTTTACAGATGAGGAAACTAAGGCATAAACAGGTTAAGGGATCCCTAAGGTCCCTTCCAGCTAATAATAATAGCTAGCATTTGTATAACAAGTCATTATGCTTTATAAATATTATTTCGTTTGATTCTTACTGCTCTGGAAGGTAGGTGTTATTATTATCTACATTTTACAATAAAAATAATGGAGGCAGACAGAGATATGATGCAAATAAATAGAAACAAACATGATTTGTCCAAGGTCACACAATTAGTAAATGTCAGAAGTTGGATTTGAACTCAAGTCTTTGGGCTCCAGGTCTACCACTTCATCCACTGAACCACCTAGCTGCTCTAAGTCCTATAATCTTATGACCCTATGATTTACCCAAGATGGCATAGTATGATTCCAGATCTTTTGATTCCCAACTATTCTCAGTAGAGGGTGTATGGGATGTTCATGGAGAAGTGGCACCTCTGGTTGAGGGCTTGCTGAGTCCTTCTCATCCACCTTTGGCACCCAATTCTCACCTCTAGCTCCAAGAAGCTGTAACGTGAATAGCAGCCACACCCTGGGAAAACTGTGTCAGCAAACAGGCTAAACCAGGTAACCAGCAGGACTCAGATTCATCAGTGAGGTAAGAGGGTGTCTACCCCAAGAAGGTAGACATTCCTCTGGTGGAATGGGTGAATGGTGGAATGAGCGGATGAGAACAATGTGTTCCAACAGCCATGAAGGTGGCTGAAGCAGGTGCTGTGGAGTGCTTAGAGCTCGGCCAAACATCGAAGACCCCAAGGTCACCCACTGCATCCCAGGCCATCCCTAGTCATCTGGACTTTTTCTTGCCACTGGACTTCAATGACTCTAGAAGAGTGAGGCTAATGACTTTATGCAATTCTGCCTCACTTAAATCCAATTCACACACAAGCCAATATATCACCCATGATGTCATTAGTTAGTCATCTTTGAGAACAAAGGACAAACACCATCCTCAGTAAACATTCCATACCGCTGTTAGGATTGGGCCCCCAGGGAAAGAGAGCTGGTACCAAAGGAAGAACTAGGCCCTAGACCACACAACTCCAACTGCAGCCCAGGTGGTAGTTTGACCTTCCAAAAAATCAACCATCTCTCCACAGAAAATCAAAGTCACCATCAAAGGCCATGAAAGAGATCAATCAAAGCACAGAAAGAAAGTCACAGAAACAGCAGTATTTGCCACACAACCAAACCCAGAGCAGAGCAGTAGTCCCCAAAATTACATTTCCCAATTAAGGAATGAATCACTCTTTATAAAAAAAGCAAGTCAACGGGAAATATGAATTTTTTTCTTTCTCATCTCCAGCAACATTTCTAATTGTCTTTCCTTAGCCTTCCTGTGCACTGATCCAATTCATGATGATAAAAAGCATTACATTTGGTGATTATATTCTGGGTTTCTAATGACAGGGAGCTGCCTGCAACTTTTCTTAATGTGCACAGGTATGCAAAAATGGTTAGTCACAGCTGGGCTGCCTGAGTCCTCATAGCGGTTATTCCAGGATGAGGGTGGAGGGTGTATGTGTGTCTGTGCAGAGGAGGAGATGGAACCTCGAGGGGGAGCTAGCTCTCCTGCCCTCAGAGAGAAGAATGTGATGCATTGAGGCTGGCTAAGGGGGGAGCAGAAAGGGGAGGAGGAGGAGTTGGGGCAGGATACTGGAACATCATTAAATGTATGTGCTTTGCTAACCTGAAAATAATATAGAATAATAAAATATAACATAAAAATAATAAATATAAATACAAAATAATAAGAATAAATAAATGTGAGTAACCATCACTCTAAGGTCACAAATATTGATCTAGAAGGAAAATTAAAGGTCATCTACTCCAGCCTCCTCATTTTACGGATGAGGAAACTGAGACCCAGACAAGTTAAGTCATTTGCCCAGGGTCACAGAGTTAACAAGTGTCTGAGGCAGGAAGAACTAGCACCATTCAGCATAGACAGCTCCCCCTCTCTACCAGCTTCCAGCACCAGCATAGCTCCTGGTGCAGACTAATGTCCAGTGGGTGTGGCAACATGCAGAAACTGACCCAATGCTGCCCTCTCAAAAGAGTTATTGTTAGATCCCACAGTAGGAATAACTTCCAAGAAGAGTCTTGCAAAATGCACTCAGAGAGCAGGAGTCTGGGAGAAAATTGGGACAAGAGCAATGAGACATCTCCAGAAAGGGTCTTCAGGAGCTGAGACCAAACAGTACGTGGGAAGAACGCAGAGGATTCTGGAGCCAGGCTTTTTAAGTCAGTCTCCAGGAAGCTAATCTACACAGCCTCATGGGCTTCCCTTACAGGGATGTGGTGAAGAAAGGACTTTGTAATCCTCAGAGTGCTGGTTCCATGAGGGTTATCATTAAATTCACTCTTTGGGGTCTGACATGGTGAAAGCAATCCACTTGGGTCTGGTTGTTCCCTGGGGCTGCGCTAAGGCTCTGGCTAGTGTGGTCACTGCCACAATCAGGGTGGGAAAGAGTAGCCTCAGCTTATAGGTATATTTGGGAGACATTAAGTCTCTGTGAAGAGAGGCAGCTCGGTGGTGCAGTGGATAGAAAGCTGAACTGTAACCTGGACATTGTTGTTCAGTCATGACCCCATGGACCAGAGCACACCAGCTCTTTCTGTCCTCCACTATCTCTAAAGTCTATCCAAGTTCATTTTCATTGGTTCCATGACACTATCCATCTCATCCTCTAGTGTCCCCTTTCCCTTTTGCCTTCAATCTTTCCCAACACCATGGCATTTTCTAATAAATCTTGTCTTCTCGTTATGTGGCCAAAGTATTGAAGTTTCAACTTCAGTCTTTGTCCTTCCGGGGAATAGCCTGAATCAATTTCTTTAAGTATCAGTAATCAGGAAGTAACCAAGAAGACCTGAGTTCACATCTGACCTCAGATACTTACTAGCTAGGTAAGTCATTAAACCTCTTTTTGCCTCAGTTTCCTAAAGTGTAGAGTGGGCATGATAAATTATTAATGCTTATTTATAATATTTACAAAGCATTCAGCACAGTGCATAGTATCTAGCAGGCACTATATAAATGCTTATTCCCTTCCCTCTATGACCATGAAAAGCAAGGGCTGCTTCCAACTGGCTGGAATTTCATTTTAAAATGTTCTTTGGCATATGGAGTAGTGGGATAGAGAGTCAGGGTATCCAGGGTACAGCACTATCATTTGTTATGTGACCTTGAGGAAGTCACTTCCCTCTTGATTTACTCATCTGTCAGATAGACTAGATGGCATCTGTGATTCCTTCCAGCTCTGACATGATGAGACTGATGTTTGCTGAAGATTTTCAGAGAGATGCTAATATCAGAAGGCCATCAATCAAACAACAAGCATTTATTAAGCACCTACTACATACCAAATACTTTCTTAGGTACAGGGAATATCAAAGTAGAATAAACCCAGCCCTCAAGGAATATACATTCTGGCTAACATCAGACTTGCCAGTAGGATATCAGGACATTAGTCCATCTTGCTTCATGACCCTTTCTCTGGCAAAGCCACCAGAGGGATATGTTACAGAAAATAAGAATTCTCTTCCTTGAAACTTACATGTAAGGTCAGGAAAGAGCACTGGATTTGAAGTCACAAGTCGAGTGCAAATCCCAATCCTGCTATTTGCTACCTACAGGATATCGGGTGTGTTGCTCAACCTTGCTTTGCTTCAGTTTCTTCACCTGTAAAATGAGGGGGTTGGACTAGATTGTGGAATTATAAATTTAGAGCTGGAAGGTCCCCAAGAGGTCATTTAATCTAATTTTATTTTGCAGATTAAAAAACCAAGTCCCCAGACAGTTAAAGGAATCCTACCCAAGGTCACACAGCAAGTAACAGATTCAGCATCTGAAACACAATATCCTCGCTCAGAACTGGTTCTTTCCACCTCCCCTCAAAAGCTGTTATTGGGTAGGTAACTCGAAAGTTCTGTCATAAGTGTAGCTGTAGGGCAAAGGTCGGAGAATCTAGGGGACTTCAGAGCCCTGATCCAATGGCCTTGGCACTTGGTCCCTCCTCTCACCCTTCATCCCCTCCCACCCAGTCAGGCTTTCAGCTCCATGTCCAGGCTAGAATGGAAAAACCCTAATATCCAGATTCTCCTCCAGCAAAGACTTGACTTGGTTTGGAGTGTTCAACAGGCCTTTCTGGAAGGCTGCCAGCCGACTCCACGCTCTTCTTTGTTCATCAATCTTTTTACCAAAACACTGTGATATATACTGATCAGTGTCCCCATGGGCTCCCCAGACAGCGGACAAATTACCAGATTATTTGTGAATTTTAGTCATCCAATGGGGATTCAATGCTGTGACTGTAAATGTGAAATCAGCTACTTCCTACAACTTCCAAACAGTGAGCTGTTAACAAGTCAGGTAAATTAAACAGCCGACTCACTCCACTAACAGGCCCAGCTGTCAGGGGAAGACAGATGTGTGCAATCAGTGCCGAGCTCAGACTGACTCCACAGGATCCAATCTCCCCTCTTCCCCTGATTCAGGGAAGAAATTGAGACAGGGCTGGATGAAGAGTTCTACTCTTGCGGGGGGGGGGGGGGGGGGGGGGGGGGAGGGAGTGGGGGGGGGGGGGGGTGGGGGGGGGAGGGGAGGGGCACACATATTTGTGGAACAACATCCTGTCACTGTCTTGTGCAAAAACCTTTTGTGCCTCCTCATTGCATCTGGGGTAAAGTCACTTGGCCTATATTCAAGACCCTCCCCAACCTTCCCCAACCATCTTTTCTAGTTTGCATCTCCACTATTCCCCTTTATAAACCTTGGCTTTTCTCTTGCCCTCCCCTCTCCTCCTCTCCCAATTCCTTCCCTCCCCTTCTCTTCTTTTCTCTCTAACCCATCATTTAAAACCAGCTCAAATCTCTCCTAATAATTTACATGCTGTTTCCTTCATTAGAATGAGCTCCTCCTTTCCCCTCTCCTCTTTCTTCTTCCTCTCTTTCTCTTCTCTCTTTTCCTCTCCTCTCTCTCTTCCTGTTCTGTCTTCTCTTCCCCTCCCCTCTCCTCTCTCTCCCTGTCCTCTCATCTCCTCTCCTCCCCCCTCTCCTCTCCTCTCTCTTCTTCCTCTCCTCTCTTTCTCTTCTCTCTCTTCCTCTCCTCCTCCCCCCTCTCCTCTCCTCCCCTCCCTTCTCCTCTTCTCTCTCCTCTTCTCCCCTCTCTCTCCTTTCCTCTCCTACCTGGACAAGTCACTTAATTCTCCCACTCTCAGTTTCCTCATCTGATAAATGAGGATAATAGTAACCTCTACTTTGCAGAGTTCTTATGAGAACCAAATGAGATAACATACATAATATGCTTTCTAAACCGTAAAGCACTGTACAGGTAATAGCTGTTATTATTATTATTATTATTATTATTATGCATTCATTCATTTCCAGTTAACCAGCATTGATAGAGTGATTCTCTTCACGTGATGCCTTTCCATGCCTCCTTCCTTTCCTTCCTCCTTTTCTTCCTATATGATGAGGGCAACATTAAGTCTTTAGTACCCCTTGACCCTCTCTTTTTTTACCCAATTTGCCTCTTTAAGTTCCTTCCCTCCCCAAATTCTCCATTTCTTTGTGTTGGGATTGCTGATTAAGGCCCAGAAGGTTAGACAGCCTCTGCAGTGGAAAGTCTGGGGAATCCTATAATCACTCGCTGAGGTAAACATTCCAGTCAAACCTGCAATTTAAGAAAGCTTTATTGTGTCTCCCCACTTGGGAGAGCAGATCCCTGCCCCCACTACTACTACCAGTAAATGAAATATAGTTCTGTCATTAAGGGAACTCCATCTGCAAAGCTCTCACCTAGCCATACTCTTGATACACTCACTGCTGAAGGGATTCCACCCTGTACCAGATAAGAGGTTATACCAAATATAAGCAAGTCTAGGGTGTTCTCCATTGAACCAGCTCATAGTCAACACCATGGTCAATCAAAAGCAGGAAAATCTTACAAAAGAAATCTGGAAGCCAGGAACAGAGAGAGTTTCCCAGATAGGAATACAAGAGGACAGAAATGGGCTGTTAGATTTCACTGTTTCTACTAATGGAAGTTTCCTGCTTCGCACAGGCATGTGTCTACACATGCTGGGGAGGTGTGTGACACCCTAGCTCTAACCCTCATCACCTCTCTCCTGAACTATTCCAATAGCTTCCTAATTGGTATCTCAAAGACAGCGAAGTCTCACCCTTACTTAGACCAGCCTGCTGCGGGCTGTGCACTCTTGCAGCTTTCACTGGATAAAAAAGTAGGAACCAAGGATATGTAAATGAGCATTGTGTTATTTTGGTAGTATAAATAGTGTAGTGTCTCACTATGGAGAAAATGGGAGGGATTGATCAGCCCTTTCACCTTGGTGGAGTTTGGGCTGGTACCACCCAAAATAGCCCCCCTGCTCTCCCTAATCTTCTCACCTCCAGTAATAACTATCTTGAATCCCTAAGCCACCCCCTCTCACAGCCAGACCCTTCCTCCTTCAGTGCTTCATCCTCCAGACTTCCCCTGACCTATCTAAGGGACCCCTTCAGACCCTCAGGACCTGAATTCTCTATTGGCTCCTCTGACAAGTAAATAAATACTGGAATGCTAAGAACTGATAAACTTAATTGTTATCCTTCCCTGATAAAAATACTATAGGCTTTGTGTCACCCAAAGGGGGTGATAATGGTGGAATTTCACACACTAGTGCCCAGAGTTAATGGGAGAACAAAAGCCCCCTTTTTCCCTCCTCATATCACACCAAACATGTAGCATTTACTCCAAAAATGGATAGAGGCTAGTCCTGAGGTGATGGTGGGTAGGGCTGTGTATTGTGAAGCTCAAATGAGAGCATGCATACATAGTGCTTTGCAAACCTTAAAGTTTGATATAAATGTGAGTTATTGTTACTGTTGTTATTGATTCTCTCTGTTTTTCCAGAGGGTATGGGCCAGGCCTACTTAACGTGCTCTGGACAAATACCCCACCTGGTCTCAGGGAAAATACTAAATAACAAATGCTGTCCTGGGAAGCTGATGGTGAGAAACCAATCATTCAGTACCTTTATGGGCTAAATTCACAGGCACCCCCATTGTCGTTGGAAAAAGACATCTTCCTCTTCCACAAAATAACAAGACCAAATAGATATAGTAAGGGACTTCAATCACTCATTCAAAAGATATTTGCCAAGTGTTTCCTATGGGTAGAGAAAGCCAGCCCTGCTGTGAAAAGTTTATAATCTGGGGACAGCTAGGTGATGCAGTGAATAGAGCACTGGTCCTGGAGTCAGGGGGATCTGAGTTCAAATCCAGCCTCAGATGCTTGACACTTACTAGCTGTGTGACCTTGGGCAAGTCACTTGACCCCAATTACCCTGCCCTCCCCCCTCCAAAAAAGAAAAGTTTGTAATCTGGAAGGGGAATAAGACTTGGACATAGATAATTTTAATGCAGAATGAAATGAGTGCTTTGTTGTTTGTCTTTCATTTTCAAAGAGGATCAATGACATTATGGGTGGTGTCTTCACTTTGTAAGGCAGAATTGCACAAAGTCAGCCGTTTCCCTCTGTCTTCCAAAATCATTGATGTCCAGTGGCAGGGCAAAAGTCAAGATGACTGACGATGGCCTGGGATGCAGTGGATGACCTTGGTGTTTTTGATGTCTGACCAAGCTCTAAGAGCTCCACAGCTCCTGCTCTGGCCACCTTCATGGCTGTTAGGAGGACAAAGTGCCTCACTTTGTACTTTCACAGTTCCAGCTGGGGGCATCAGGGAGGAGGTGGCACCCGATTTGGGCCTTGAAGAATTGAATATTCAAGTACAGCTGTGGAGTGAAGAAGTACATTTTGTATATGGGGAACAGTGTGAGGCCTAGAAGTGGGCAAGTGTGAGATGCATCAGGGATGATCATTAATCCAGTCTGGTTAGAATATAATATATGAGAGTAAGTAATGTGCATTAAGGGGCAGCTAGGTGGCACAGTGGATAGAATGTGGGCCTCAGAAAGACCTGAGTTCCAATCTGAATAACAACAAAAGTGTGCATTAAGAAAGGTGGCTTGTGGGGCAGCTAGGTGGTGCAGTGAGTAAGAGCGCTGGCCTGGAGTCTAGAGGACCCGGGATCGGTTCCAGCCTCAGATACTTAACACCCACACAAAAAAACTGGCTGTGTAACCTTGGGCAAGTTACTTAACCCCAATTTCTTTAAAAAAAAAAAAGAAAGAAAGAAAGGTAGGTAGGTTGAGCAAATGGAAGCTAATGACTTTATGAGAAATCAAGATACTATGAAACAGATCCAAAAGAATGAAAAAATAGAAGGCAATGTGAAATATCTCATGGGAAAAACCACTGACCTGCAAAATAGATCCAGGAGAGATAATTTTAAAATTATTGGACTACCTGAAAGCCATGACCAAAGTAAGAACCTAGACATCATCCTCCAGGAAGTTCTCAAAGAAAACTGCCCTGATGTTTTAGAAGCAGAGGGCAAAATAGAGGTTGAAAGAATGCACTGATCACCTCCTGAAAAAGATCCCAGGAATCTTTTAGGAATATTATAGCCAGGTTCTGTAATTCCCAGATTAAGGAGAGAATATTACAAGCAGCCAGGAAGAAACAATTTGAATACTGTGGAAACACAATCAGGATAACCCAGAATCTGGCAGCTTCTACAATGAGGGGTCAAAGGGCATGGAATATGATATTCCAGAGGTCAAAGGAGCTGGAATTAAAACCAAGAGTCACCTACCCAGAAAAACTGAATATCATGTTTCAGGGGAAAATATGGTCATTCAATGGAATAGAAGGCTTTCAAGCATTCTTGATGAAAAAAACAGAGTTGAATAGAAAATTTGACATTCAGATACAAGAAGCAAGAGAAACATGAGAAGGTAAACAGGGAAAAGAAATCATAAGGAACTTATCAAAGTTGAACTATTAACATTCCTACATGGAAAAACAATAATTGTAACTTATGAAACATTTCTCAGTAGTTGAAGGGAATATATATATATATATATGAGGGCATATTGGGCATATGAATATATACGTGAATGTGTGTATATATGTTTACAGGTATACATAGATAGAGGGCATAGGACCAATTTAACAGGAAGGGTTATACTTAAAAGGTGAAAACAAGAGGTGAGAGAGGAATATAATGAGAGGAGATGGGGAGAGACAGAATGGTGTAAACTATCTCATATAGAAGAGGCAAGGGAAAAGGGTTACAATGGAGGGGAAGAATAGGAAGGCAAAAGGGAATGGGTCAACCTTTTTCCCATTGAATTTGGCTTGAGAATGGAATGAAATACACACTAAATAGGGTATCTCACCCTCCAGGAGCGTGGGTGGGGGAAGGGATTAGAGGGGGGATGA
The DNA here is from genome assembly GCF_028583685.1 of Petaurus breviceps papuanus. Taxonomy (NCBI): domain Eukaryota; kingdom Metazoa; phylum Chordata; class Mammalia; order Diprotodontia; family Petauridae; genus Petaurus; species Petaurus breviceps. Next base: position 16,664,318 of record NW_027185764.1, read on the forward strand.
TGGAAGGGAGGGCAGACTGGGGGGGAGGGAAGTTGGGAGCACCCACTTTTGAAAAGGGACAGGATCAAAGTAGAGAATAGAACAAGTGGGAGGTGGGATAGGAGGGAGGGAAGTATAGTCAGTCTTTTACAATATATCTACTATGTTATTGTTTTGCATTAGCCATACATGTACAACCTATACTGAACTGCTTATCTTCCCAGTAAGGGTGGGTGACAAAGGAGGAAGGGAATGAATCTGGAATTCAAAGTTTTAAAATCAAATACTCAAATATGTATATATGTATATACTATTATTAATACTATTTTACATGTAATTGGGAAATAAGATATACAGGCACTGGGGCATAGAGATCCACTGGAAAAGTCGAAAAGGGTATGGGAGAAAATATGGGAGAGATCAGGTTGGAGGAGGGGATATCCTGTGGGACTGCTATTTTGGGGCAGTAGGTAGGGGAAACAGGGAGAAAATTTGTAACTCAAAATCTGGCAGAAACAAATGATGTAAATCAGAAGTTAATAAAGCATTTGAAAAATTAAAAAATAAAAAAGAGCCTAGACACCATCTTTCAAGAAATTATCAAGGAAAACTTTCCTGATATTCTAAAACCAGAAGGCAAAATAGTAATTGAAAGAATTCACCAATCACATCTTGAAAAAGATCCCAAATAGAAAACTCCTATGAATAATTATAGCCAAATTCCAGAGTTCCCAGATCAAGGAGAAAATATTACAGGTAGTCAGCAAGAAACAATTTGAGTATTGCAGAAACACAATTAGGATAATACAAGATCTAACAGCTTCTACATTAAGGGATAGAAGGGCTTGGAATATGATATTTCAGAGGTCAAAAGAAAGGTTGATTTTGGAGGGCCTTGAATGCTAAGTTAATGAATTTAAAATATATTCAGTGGAGTGACAGGATGATTTAATGCAGAGATATCAAATATTCAGTCTACAACATACCTGAGTGAAACCAGACTAAAGTGTAATTGGGAAATATATTAAAAATTAAATGAAAACACAATAGAATGGAGATAATGTTAATATATGGCTTTCTAAGTCAATATGTGACCTGAAGAGATCCTTATATACAGTTAGTGGCCTTCTTTCTATTTGAGTTTGTCAGCATTGATGTAGTGGGTCAGTTCCTTGGTCAGGAAGACTCAAGGTCAAGTCGCACCTGAAACACATTTGGCCTGTGTCACCATAGGCAAGTCACTTAATTTTTTGGTGCCCCCAGGCAACTCTCTAAAACAATAAATTGCAGAACAAGTGCCAATCTTCATGGGGGAAGAGGAGGGGAGAACTTCCCTTATTAGCAGTTATATCTATGAAATCAGAGATCCAATTTTGTTTTGTTTTGTCTTGTTTTCAAACTAGGAGACACAAGAAGAAACCGTTCCTTTGTAGAGATGTTGGAAAGGAAAAGGGTGGGGTGGGTGGGAGAGATACAATGAGGAACATTCCATATAATATTGTCATCTTTTTTCGATGTATTGATCAATTTTCCTAATTTTTTTTCTCTTCTTTTTCTTTCAAAAAAATTCTTTGTTCTATGAGATGGCTCTCTAGGAGAAGGAAGAGGAGGGATAAAGGGAGGAAATCATAAGATATCAACAAAATTGTGTTGTTCTTTGTTGTTATTTCTAATGTGGAGCTACTGAAGGTTTTGGAATAGATTAGTGACATAATCAGAGCCGTACTTTAGGAAGATGTACCAGCAGTGACTCAGACTGGAGAACTGAGAGACTGGAGGCTTGGAAGTAAGTTAGAAGAATGAACAGCTAACACAATATGGATAAACAGGACTTGACCTTTAATGAATCCATAAGAGCCATGGGTCCATTAACTACTTGTAGATGCATGGATTAATAATGTTGTAAAAGCTTAGAAATGGTCTATTCACAAAACTTCGAGTTAATATCCTCTTCCACTGCTCTGCCCTCCACCCCTTTTTGCTTAGTTATTGGTTTGTTAGACCAACCCTTTTAGCTATTGTGTAAAGGTAAACTTTAGCCTGGGTCAGGTAGGTGGCATAGTGGCAGGAAGACCTATTTTCATGAGTTCAAATCCCAATTCGGACACTTAGTAACTGTGTGACCCTGGGGAAGTCACTTAACCCTGGTTGCCTCAGTTTCCTCATCTGTAAAAAAATGAACTGGAGAAGAAATGGCAAACTAGTAGCTTTGCCCAGAAAACTCTAAATGGGTCATGAAAAGTCGAACATGACTAAAAAATAACTAAACCACAACAAAGGTAAACTTGAGGCTAGTTGGCAAGATCGTATATTTCCAATTAGGTTCTAAATTAATAGGATAATATTGCAACTTGTTGCAAATTGACCTTGAGCATCTTAATAGTGCCCTTCCCTTTTATACTCAAGTCCTCATTTGTTCTTTATAACAGACAGGTAGGAGAGATATCATTATCCTCATCTGACAAAGGAAAAAATAACCTACATTGATGAAGTGCTTTAAGGTTTGAGAAACACTTTTTGTGTTATCTTATCTGATCCCCGCCATGATCTAAAGAGCAGCTGCTGTTATCCTCCCCATTTTCCAGATGAGGAAACAGAGGCTGAGAGGTCACCTAGCTAGTAAGTGTCTAAGGTAGGATTTGAAGTCAGGTCCAGCACTATTGTCAGAGTATCACACTGGGTGTTTTGCATAGGCTAATCAGCTAAGAAGCTACAGAACCTAAAATCTAACTTTGTCCTTTGAAGACCAAGGAGATCAGGTTAGATGCCAGTGATATTCCCAGCTGACAAGTCTATGTGATCCTGTAAACATCTCAGATGTTCCGATTCCCAGGTGGGTTCTCTGCCTTCTACAGAAGTCCTAGAGAGAGCCCTTCCAAGCAGAATGGAGTGGCCTCTGGTGGCCAGGTCCCCTTCTCCCTGCTGGTTGGCTTGGTATCATCTGAGGGCCTCTCCTGACAGTCAAGGCAGTGAAGGAGCACAGCCTGATCAGAGCCCAGGAGGCTGCCAATTGAAAGCCCACCATCTCCTGGTGTACACTGGGGACTGCCCTACCTGAGCGGCTAACACCCTTGTAGATGATGTGTTATCTTAGCTCTACATGTGAAATCTATGTAAACGGCTGTAGGTGTCTTACTGCATAATCCTTAGAAAAATAGCAGACTGTTCTTCAAAGTTTAAAACATGCAAGCAATAATTTTGTGCATTTATCTAAAGAGCGTGACACCGCAGACTTTGGCAAATGTCTCCTGGGTGAGGTGGGGGGAGGATTGGGGTTGGAGAGTTGGGGGGAGAAAGGTGTCTTTTTTCTTGAGTTCTACACAGTTCTTGTCAATTCCCTCTGCCCCACAAGGGTATATGATCTGCTTCACTGGGGCCCAGTCTGTAACTTGCTTCCCAGCCGTAGGCCCAGCCGATTGCAATGATATTGCATCATCTGCTTTCTCACACGGGAGACTGGATTGCTAGATCAAGCCACATATTACTGGGGTAGCAGCTTCTAACCCAGCAATATGAATCCAGAGGAAATTCCCAGCTTGAGGAAGAATGTATGGAAGTATGGAGAGCAGAGTCTTGGTCAAGTAATTCTCCTTTTCTCTGACCCTATACCTTGCCCCCCATTAGGAAGCCAGGTCAGGACAGAAATCTCCTCTTTGTTCATTAAAAAAAAATGTCAGTCCACTCTATCATCTAGGAGCTTTGGTAGGAAGGAGATGAAGAGAGGTAGATAGAAAGTAGAGAAATACACATAAAAGAGTACTAATTCTTGGGGCAGCTATGTGGTGTAGTGAATAGAGCACCGGCCCTGGAATTAGGAGGACCTGAGTTCAAATTGGTCCTCAGACACTTAATATTTACTAGCTGTGTGACCTTGGGCAAGTCACTTAACCCCAATTGCCCCTCCCCCCCAAAAGAGAGTAGTAATTCTAAAGTCAGAGAAACTGGATTCAAATCCCATTTTTGATGCTTCATAGGTATGGGGTTTGGGTAAGTCACCTACCTACCCTAGACGTCATCTGTAAAATGAGGAAATTGGTCTCAAAGATGTCTGAGATTCCTTCCAGCTCTAGGATTTGGGGATCACTAGAAGTGATAGCCAGGGACAGTTCCATAGTTTATCCACCCTTGGATTCTATTTCTGGTGTCTGAGGGTGAACTTGAGGACATGTTATAGGGAAGTCTTCCTTGATGCCACACCAACAGAATAGGGACTATGCAGTATTATGGAAAGAACATGCCCTGGGCAAGGCACTCTGTCAAGACAGACCCTAGGTTCTCTCTACTTACAGTTCTGCTGCCAACTAGCTATGTGATCTTAGGAAAGACCTTTCATGTCACTGGTCCTCATTTTTCTTCTCTGTAAAATGGGGTGGGGACAGTATTGGACTAGATGATCTCTGATCACCATCCAGCTCTAAAAATGTGTGACTCATATCCTTACATAACTACCATACGTGTTGGGGTTTGTTTATTTTTGTTTTCTGAACTCTTTTGGAATCTATATGTTCAGCCCAAACCACATTTTGGGATAATGAGCTCTCCCTGCTATTATAAACTTAGGATCTAAAGAAGGGATCTTTCTTTGAACAGACTGCATTTCCCTCATCTCCCCCCTTCTGGAATCAAGGACTCTTATCTCAACTTGAAATCATTCCTGTGAGTCTACCTCTCTAATCCATGAACTTGTCTTTTTTAAAATGTTTTGAAAATTAAAATTCAATACAATTAGTTTCCTTTGTAATACTATAAGTATCCCTTCCCCATCATGATTTTCTGCATCATGGTTTCAATATCATGGGTTGGTATAAGAAATTAAATGGGAATTTGGGGGGAGTTTTGTGGAAGCCACAACTGATACACAAAGGCCAGCAGGTAACAGAAAATAGTATTGCAAATATCAACCAACACATTTTACCTTCTGATACCATAATAATTCAGACCTCTTCTTTTGTATGAAGGAAGGGTCAAAAAAAATTGGATTTTCCAGGTTGTAGAAGGATACCACATCCCTAACCCCTGCGATGTGGAAGGGATAACTATATTTTATTTGGTGCACTTAAAAACATTATTCTGAGAAGGAGTCTATATGCTCATCAGACTGAAAAAGGGAATCCATGGCACAAAGAGGAACATGACTCTAGTCTAAAGGAAGATCCAGACTTGCCATCCCATTTTTCTTCAGAGAAGGGCCAGACAATGAGAGATTCTGTTGATGGTGACACAGAGCAGAAATTTTGATGCCATCCCTAGAGTTCACTTTCTCCATCCCACTTGCATGGACCCAGGGGACCAAAGAAGTACTCTGGAGTCATACTATAACCCTACTATGCTCAATGACATTGCTGCGCTTGGTGATAGTCTACATTATGGCAAGGTTCTTTTCAGTACATCTTGGATGGGGTCCAAGAAAAGCCTGCCTTGTTACTGATTCTCTCATGGACAATGCTATGAGGCTGAGTACCTGGCTTAGTTATTGCATGAATGAACAAATGAAAGAAATGAATAAAGGAAACAGTTCACAGAATTTCAGAACCAGAAGAGACCTTCAATATCAATTGTAGTCCAACACCTTTATTTTTCAATTGATACCTTTTTGTAAATATCTTTATTTCCAAACATATCATTTCCCCCCTTTACTATAATCAAGCCTTTCCTTTTTTTGTTTTTGTTTTTGCTTTTATTTTTTGGAGGGCAATTGGGGTTAAGTGACTTGCCTAAGGTCACATGGCTAGTTTTTGTGTTAAGTGTCTGAGGCCAGTTCTGAACTCAGGTCCTCCTGACTCCAGAACTGGTGCTCTATTCACGCGCCACCTAGCCACCCTAAGCCTTTCCTTTTTAACAAAGAATTTTTAAAAATAAAACCAGAAACAATTCATCAAAATCAACCAACATATCCACCAAGTCTGAGAATACATGCAATGTTCCCTACTATACTCCCCCGCCTCTACAAAGAAGAGAGGGCGGTGCATCTTCTCATCTCTTCTTTAAAATGAAGTTTGGTCATCATAATTACATAGCATTCAGTTGGGGGATGATTTGGGGGAGTTGGGACTTGATGTTTTTCCATTAAGATTCCAAACTCTTCATTTTACAAAAGAGAAAATGGAAATCAGCAGGGGGGATCTGCCAAAACAAGTAAGTGGAAGGATCAAGAGTGGAGCCCCTGTCTCCTAACTTTCAATTCCTTGTTATTTTCACCATACTGCACTGACTTTATTCCAGTAGGAGAGGACGAAAACGGTCTTGATCTCTCTCCAGAAAAGTAGGCTTCTTAAGGCCAAAATCATTCAAGTCACTTGGAATAGAACAAACTCAGTCATTCCAGAGAGCCTAGAATTAGTCCACAAGACAGCCTTTATAAGTAGGCAGAAGCTCTCCCTCCTATAATGTGAGGGACACTTCATGAGAATCTCCCTTGCCCAAGAATAGCTTTCCAACTAATTAAGGATAACCAAAATTCATATTTGTATCAAAGCATTCAGACTCAGCTCTCCAGACCAAGTTCAGCAGCCCAATATAAAATACTAGTTGGTATCAGAAGTTGATATTCATCATTACACATTCTTTCCTTTGGATCAAGCACTGCCATCTCCAGGCTCTTCTTTGAAATGTAAATATTCTAGGGCAGCTAGGTGGTACAGGGAATAAAGCACTGGCCCTGGAATCAGGAGGACCTGAGTTCAAATCCGACTTTAGACACTTAACACTTACTAGCTGTGTGACCTTGAGCAAGTCACTTAACCCCAATTGCCCTGCCCTCCCCCCTCCAAAAAGAGAAGAAAGAAAAGAAAAAGAAATGTATATATTCCTTGGAAAGACTAGGTAAGGTCTCAAGCTGAATGTTTTCTATCACATAAAATGCTAAAACTGAAAGACGGGTCCTCATGGATCATTTCTAGTCCAATCTCCTGGCTTTATAGATAAGGACTGAAAAGTCTGGAAAGGAGAAAGGACTTGCCCCAAAGCACACAGCCAGATGGGGAAGAGCTGGAACTAGTTCCCCAGGTCATCCCTCCAATCCACACTGCTGCCAAATTAATCTTCCTATAAAGCCCAGCCCCAGTCCCCGTTTCCCTTTACTTAAAAATCTTCAGTGGCTCCCCATTGCCAGATTGAAAGGTGCCAGACTTCTTAATTCATCATGCCAGACTCCATGACAACACTGAATGGGATGGGGGAGGGTATTCTGCATGGGGATCAAGAACAGGAGATTGGGAGGCATGGGGCCCTGCCTAAAAAGCATCTGGCCTAGGCTGGGCCCAGGAGTCAGCCTGCCTTCTAGTCCTCAGTGGTGTTGAGCAGACACTGCCCAGAATCTATGTGGCAAATCCATTAGGCTTCTCTCAAAGGGCAGAAGGTCCTTAGAAGCCAGGAGGAGGCTGTCTCTGGGAAAGGGAAAGTGCCGCCATTCCACTCAGTGGGTGAGGAGGGGGTGGGGGAAGAGCCAACCCTGTTTATTTCACCTGGTTGTCTTTAACTTCTAATAGCCAGAACATCAGTTAAAAAAAAAAGTTACAGCCTGGCAAGAAATCAGTTGGTTCTAGAAGTAAAGATTAAAAAACATTCGTGATCTCCTAAGGCTGGTGGGAAAGCTGAGGACCCGCAGAAGGCTTTGTTTACCTCACCTCTGGTTTCCCACCATTAGCAGGGCTGAGATGCAAGACTATTTGCTTTGCAGAAGCTCACATTGGTCTCATCTGGATTTTCCAACAGATGCTGAGGCAAGGCTCAGATACCTGTTCCTCTTCTGTCTGAGGCAGCCATTGGGGGAGGAGAAGCCAGCCTGGCAAGGATACAGCCAGCTAAAGGTGGGGGTGAGTGTGTGTGTGTGTGTGTGTGATCTGACAGCCCTCCTCACCTCCCCAGTCCTTCACCCCCCCCACACACACACACACGCTGACAGACACACACACACTGATGCACACACTCACACAGACACACACACACTGATGCACACACTCACACAGACACACACACTGACACACACTCACATTGACAGACACACACACTGACACACACACTGATGCACACACTGACACAGACACACACTGACACACACACTCACATTGACAGACACACACTGACAGACACACACATACACACACACACACAGACAGATAGACAGACAGCCACACACACCCCTTGGTATAGTGGAAATAACATCGGTTCTGGCATCAAAGGCTCTGAGTTCAAACTCAGCCTCTGATGTTGTATGACCTTGGGAAAGTTGTTTAACCTTGTTGGGTCCCAGCTTCCTGATCTATAAAATTAAAGGAGTTGGACTGTAGTGGGCCTCCGAGATGCCTTCTGACTCTGGATCCATGATCCTCCTCAGTTTCTATGGAAGCTTAATCCAAGACAAGGCCTGAAGCTCAGGCATTTCTCCTCTTTGAAGCAGACCTCAGTAAACTAACATTGATTGGTAAAGATGTGCCCCTTCCCGAAATTCTTCAGGAATGTAAGAATCCCCTACTGCAACCCTGGACCTAATAATCTAGGACAGGACTGGGGTCTCCAGAGATCCCCAGGGTCTTCTTTGAGCATAGGCCAATACCTGTTCCAGAGTGGCTCCAGGTCCTGCTAAGGATTCCAACAGCTTTGGTGATGAGGTAGAGGGCTGACAGGGCCTCATAGTGTCATACCTCAAAGACGTTGAATCAGAAAGGGCCCTGACATGATTTTCTCTCTCTCTCTCTCTCTCTCTCTCTCTCTCTCTCTCTCTCTCTCTCTCTCTCTCTGTCTCTCTCTCTCTCTCTCTCTCTCTGTCTGTCTGTCTCTGTATGTCTGTCTGTTTCTCTCTGTCTCTGTCTCT
>NW_027185764.1:16673118-16682243 GCF_028583685.1 Petaurus breviceps papuanus
TCTGTCTGTCTCTGTATGTCTGTCTGTTTCTCTCTGTCTCTGTCTCTGTCTCTCTCTGTCTGTCTCTGTATGTCTGTCTGTTTCTCTCTGTCTCTGTCTCTGTCTCTCTGTCTCTCTTCTCTCTCTCCTCTCTCTGTCTCTCTCTGTCTCTCTCTTTCTCTCTGTCTGTCTCTGTCTCTCTGTCTCTCTCTCTGGAACTAGGACCTCTTGCTTTATTTACTCAGCAAAACCATGGTCAGACTCTGAAATCTTGTGACTCCTACCTCCATTCAAGCTCAAGCCCACCTCAGACTAGCTAACCACTGGGAATCGAGGCCTTTCTTGATGCCCTGAACCATCAATGATTCTATCCCCCTGAAATTATTTTGTATATATTTTTACATTTATTTATCAGTTCTACATAGTTTCCCCCAGTAGACTATAAACTCCTTGAGCAAAAAAATGATTTGATTTTTGTCTTTACATCTCTAACACCTACTTGGCATATAGTAGGTACTTAAATAAATGCTCATTGAATTTAATTTAATTGAACTGGATTGAATTTAAAAGCAATATGTTATTTTTAAAAAAGTATAATTGAACAAAAAGACTGGGACAGGCTCCTCCTCTCAACAAGTCAAAGAGGTTGTATAGTACCTGGAAAGGACATGACATCTGGGGTGAGGTCATCTGAGTTGAAATCCTGGCTCAGCCATTTATGAGTTGTGCAAACTTAGATAAATCACTTAATCTTTCTGAGATCATCTCTAAAGGCCTCCTTTTGGGAATCTAGGTGGCACAGTGGGTAGAGTGCCAAGTCTGAAGTCAGGAAGGCCTGAGTTCAGATCCAGCCTCAGACTTTTACTAGCTGTGTGATCCTGGACTTATCCCTGTTTGTCTCAGTTTCCTTGTCTGTAAAATGAGCTGGAGAAGGAAATGGCAAACTGCAAACTGTGTCTTTGCCAAGAAAACCCCAAATGGGGTCATGAAGAGTCAGACACAACTAAAAAACAACATTGCCATCATTCTATAATTCTATTTATCTGCCCCTAGGCTCGAGGAAAAAGGTTCACATTGATGGAACAGAGGAGTTTATTAAATAGGCTTGAAGTCCTAGGAGTCACCAGGACTGGGTGACCCAGAGAGAAACCACAGGAACCTGAAAATGGGTAATGAATATTCTATCTCTTTGTTTTTCAGTTTCCCAGTCTACAAATTGGAAAAGGAATCTATTCTCTTTTTCCAGGGCTAGACTTTGAAGGTTAAAAAGGTACTACTAGCCATTTTCTGTTCAATGCTTCTGGGTTAGACCCAATTCATTGATATATCATGGCTCCAAGAGACCTTGCCATGGACCTACACTTGGCCTCTGTCAGGATCAGAAGAGATGGGATACCTTCTCCCATAATCCTTCTCTATCTAGCAACTAGCAGAGGAGAAATTTGTGTCTTAAGCCCCAGCTCTTTCTCTGTATTCTGAAGCTAAGCTACACTATGTATTCTCCAAGGACGTCAACATAAAAAACTGTACAAAATATTCACAGCAATACTTCCTATGATTGCAAGAACCTGAAAACAAAATGGACGAAGCAAAAGCTGAAATGGTTATGGCGTCAAAATACAGTGGAATACTCATGTCATAAGAAGCAATGTGTACGAGAAATTCAGAGAAACAAAACAAATTCAGAGAAACTTATATGAACTGATGCAGAACAAAGAAAGGAGAACTGAAGGAAGTTATTATATAATAACTTTTGTTGTTGTTGAGGCATTTCAATCATGCCCTACTCTTTGTGACCCCATTTGGTATTTTCTTGATAGAGATACTACAAGCTTTGCCATTTCCTTCTCCAGCTCGTTTTACAGATGAGGAAATGGATGCAAACAGGATGAAGGGACTTGCCCAGGGTCACACAGCTGGTAAGTGCCTAAAGTTAGATTTGAGCTCAGGAAGATGAGTCTTACCGATTCCAAGCCCCGGACTCTATCTACTGGGCCACCCGACTTCCCTAAATAATAATTTGTTGTGTTATTCAGTCATTTTTCAGTCATGAAAAATCTATCCACTGAGCCATACAATAACTACAGTCATGTAAATGAAAGCACCACTAAATTGCTGTCTTACAGATTAATTGCAATAAACAATCTTGGCCCTAGAGAAAAGCAGTGGAAAAATCACTGACTCTAGAGTAAGAATACTTAGAGCCAAATTGTGTCTCTGGTGCTTACTACCTATTGGACCTTTGGAAAGTCACTTGGCTTCCCCAGGTCTCATCTGCAAAAAGAGGGATCGGATTAGTTGGTTTTGGGTCCTTTTCAGCTCTTTATCTATGATCCTATGACAATATGTCTCTCCTCTCAGTAAAGAGTGAGGGTACTAAAAATACAGGATGGATATTATACAGATACATATACATATGTATCCTTATGTCTATAAAGATATATCGATATATAGTATCTACAGTATCAACATGCATATATACAGTATACATATACATATATTACCAGATTCAGTTTCTTAGACATTGGGTATTGCCCACATTTCATTTTATTATAAGGCAAGATTCAATATTGGGGATATATTGGGAAATTATTCTAATTTCCTTAGAGACACAGCTAAAAACTACTGAGATGGGAGAAAGCTGAGCTGCCCTAGGCAAACAGGGAATATCAAGCCTTATTGTGTTCTCTAGGTAGAAGATGTCACATCCCTCAGCAGCCGCAACATAAATGAATGAATGAATGCAGGCATACATGCATGAAAAAGCATTTAGTGAGTGTTTATTATTTATTAAGTACCAAACACTATGTTAAAACACGAGAGCTATATATAGAAAAATTAAGACAGGTTCTCCTCTGAAGGACTTCATGTTTTAACTGAGGAAGACAACACATGTAGGAGAGCTCAGCTGTAAAGCAGATGGTGAGAACCTGGAGTCCCCAGGATGCACCTAGGGGGCTGTCCCACAAGAGCAGCCCATCACCATTAGGAAGGAAGGATTGGGCTGAAGGGTTGGAAGGGAGAATATATTCTAGGTTGACATGCAAAGGAAATCACATACTCCTAGTGGTATCATTTCCTTCTGTAATGATTAAATTGTCTTGCTATTACGTCAGTTTGAAAGAAACTGTTCCCTACAATCCTGGAACTGGGACTGGCATCATTTTATCAGCTAGATGAGAGCTGATGAAATTTTGCCAACAGCATATAGACACAGAGAATACAGAGAATCAAGAAATGGGATTTTTTCATGAATTCTATTCAGTTCCAAAAATACTTATTCAGTATCTACTACATTCAGGCAGCTAGATGGTTCAATGGATAGACCACTGGGCCTGGAGTCAGGAAGACCTGAGTTCAAATGTGGCCTCAAATACTTACTAGTTATGTGACCTTGGATAAGCCATTTAACCTCTGTTTGCCTAGGAAGCAGCTAGGTGGCTGAGTGGATAAAGTACTGGGCCTGGAGTCAAGAAGACCTGAGTTCAAATCCAGCCTCTAGCACTTACTGTGTGAGCCCTAACTTCTATTTGTCTCTGTTTCCCCATCTGTAAAATGAACCATTCCAATATCTTTGCCAAGAAAACCCCATGGACAACATGGTCCAAGAGGTCAAGAAGAGTTGAACATGACTGAATGAACAATAACAGTATGTACTGTATGCAGGGTGTTGTGTTGTGCCAGGTGCTGGAAATATAAAGGTAAAGAATCTTTGGGGTGCTTTTGTGTGTGTGCTCATAGTGCTTGAATAACAACTATTCTCTGCACCTGTGTGTCTGCAATACTTCCTGGATGAGGGAGGGGGTGAAGAAGTATAGCTGAGGTTGGGGTCTCATATTCATGGAGGAGGAATACCGAGACAAAGGCACAGGCGTTAGGGTGACCTCCTGATTGGCTGCAGTAGTGCCAGGGGTTGAGCTGCTGAAGCACTCATTGTTACTCTATCAATGATCTCCTCCTGGTGAGTTGGTGAGTTCCAATGCCAACAGTAGGAGCCTGGGAAACATATTACCCATCTGAAAATAAGGGAGGGGATACATGTTTAAAGGGTTCTAGTCATCATAGTAGAAAGTCCTGGCTGGTGGTTTTGGGATAGGGAAGAGGCAGAAATCAAGTAAGATTGGAGGGATCCACTTAGACACTAGGCTGGGAGTCTTATGAGCATCCTGAGCGTTTTGAAACCTTTATACATGGATATGGGAAAAAGCATAGTGTTGATATAGATTTGGAATAGAATTAGAATTCCATAGATTTGGAATCAGGCAGACCTGGGTTCAAATCATGCCTCTGGCACTTATTAGCTGTGGGATCATTGGCAAATTGCCAACATTACCTCAGGCCATGTTCTAAGGCTGTTAAATTAAACTAAATAATTAAAAGGTTGTGGTTTGTTTCTTATTGAGGGTATTCCCACACTGATGAAATCACAGCTCTCTCTCTCTCTCATACACACAAATGCAAACACACACTACATCTATAATCCTTTATTCATTCAATAAACATTTATTGAGCACCTATATGTGGATCATTGTGCTCGATCAGGGAAGAAAATATACAAAAGATTCAATTCAATTCAATCAACATTTATTAAGTGGCCATTGTGTGCCAGGCTTCAATATTAATGGAAAAGGAAGATCTTCCCTGTTCATTAATAAGCCTATGTGACCTGCTTTGAACTCTGACCCAGCTCACAGCTGTGATACAACCTGAGTCACATGGAGCCCAGTGTGAGAGGAGCTTGCCCAAGGGAACAGGGAGCAGAGAGCAGAGATGAGGCAGAGTGGAGGGAGGAACTTGCCTAGGGGAACTTGTTTGTGGGGAGGCATGACAGAAAGAAAGCTTGAGATATTGGTGATTCCTGGATTGGTGATGAGTATCTTGCTAAATCTTACCTCTTGGTATCCTAATAGTGATGTTCCAAATAAATATTTTGGTTTTGCCTTTGAGGAAGAGATTTTATTATATTTTGTGAATATGCCCTGGAAATACACGTGCATATTCATAGCAGCTGCTATGGGTATCTCACTGGTGTTTTACACAGGCATTGTGCTAAGCTCTTTGGATACAAAAAGAAAAGTTCTTGCCTTCAAGGAACTTACAATCAAATGGGAGGACAACATGCAAACAAATCTATACAAAGCAAGCTATATACAGAATAAATAAGAAATAATAAGCAAACATAAGGTAAAGGATTAGAGAAGGCTTCATGTAGTAGGTAAGATTTTAGCTGGAATTTTTTTTAAAGCAATTGGGGTTAAGTAACTTGCTCAAGGTTACACGGCCAGTTATTTCTGGGTGTGATGTTAAGTATCAGAGTCCAGATTCGATCCCAGGTCATCCCGACACTGGGGCCAGTGCTCTTACTCGCTGAGCCACCTGGCCACCCCTAAGCAATTGGGGTTAAGTAGCTTGCTCAAGGTTACATGGCCAGGTGTTTCTGGGTGGTTGCTAAGTGTCTGAGCCCAGATTTGATCCCCAGGTCATCCCTACACTAGAGCCAGTGTTCTTACTCGCTGTGCTACCTGGCCGCCCCTTAGTTGGAATTTAAAGGAAACCAGAGAGGTCACTAGTTGGAGGAGAGAAAGGAGAGCATTGCAGACATTGGGGGCCAGTTAAACAGAATGCCCAGAGCCAAGAGATGGAGTATCTTGTTCAACTAAGGGGGAGGAGGCCAGTGTCGCTGGATTGAAAAGTAGGTATTGGGAAGTGAGGTGTAAGAAGACTGGAAAGGTAGGGGGGTTGGGTTATGAAGGGCTTTGAATGCCAGCAGAGCATTTTGTATTGACCCTGGAGGCAATAGGGAGCCATTGGAGCTTCTTGAGTAGGGTTTTGAAGTGATCAGATCTGCATCTTAGGAAAATCACTTTTAGTAGCTGAATGGAGAATGGATTGAAAAAGGGAGAAACTTGAGGCAGACAGACAAAAGGTATGGATGAGATACTAGCCCTCTGCCCTTAACCTCATGGAGTTTATATTTTATTGGGGGGGACAGTATATCACATTTATATAATACATTTAGATTAGCAATGTGCTATCCTTACACTCAGGGAAGTAATTTTCTATTTAAATTCCAGACAGATCTGGCACTCATATGGCACTCTAAGGTTTGTTGTTCAGTCATTCAGCCATGTCTGACTCTTCAGGACCCCGTGGACCATACTACTATCTGTGGGGTTTTCTTGGCAAAGATACTGGAATGGTTTGCAGTTTAAGGTTTGCAAAGAACTTTAAATACATTCAGGAAGACCTGAGGTCAAATCTGGCCTCAGATACTTACTAGCTGTGTGACCCTGGGCAAGTCACTTAACCTCTTTTCACCTCAGTATCCTTAATTTTAAAATGGGGATAATGATATCTACCTCCCAGGGTGGTTGTGAGGCTCAAATGAAGTAATAATTGCAAAGCATTTAGCACAGTGTCTGGCACGTAGTAAGTATTATATCAGTGTTAGCTATTATATTATCATTCTTGGGCACCACAAGTGTTATTTCTAAAGATGAAAAAACTGAGGCTCAGAGAAGTTAAATGATAAGTTTGTGTTCACAGGTGAGGCAGGATTTGAACTCAAGGCCCACTAATTGGAGGTAAGACTCTGCTGTTCTCCTTCTATACAATCTTTTTTATTGGAGGGGTAAGGGAGTGGCAATCAAGGTTAAGTGACTTGTCCGAGGTCACACAGCTAGTAAGTGTCTGAGGCCAGACTTGAACTCAGGTCCTTCTGACTTCAGGGCAGTGCCCTATCCACTGTGCCACCTAGCTGTCCCTACTTCTATACAATCCTGTCATCTCTCATAGACCCAATTATCATTTCTTTGAAAATGATTTGCAGATCTTTATTTCCAGGTTTAATCTCTCTTCTGAGCTCCAGTCCCAAATCACCAACTACCTTGGTAATGGCTGTCTCAAATTGGATGACTTCTAGAGATCTTGACATCAACAGATCCAAAGCTACAGAACTCATTTTCTTTCTCCCCAAACTCCCCCCCTTTTCTTTTCTTTTCTTTTTGCTTTTTGGAGGGGGGAGGGCAGAGCAATTAGGGTTAAGTGACTTGCCCAAGGTCACATAGCTAGTAAGTGTTAAGTGTCCGAGGTCGGATTTGAACTCAGGTCCTCCTGACTCCAGGACTGGTGCTCTATTCACTGCGCCACCTAGCTGCCCATCCCTCCTTTCAACTTTCCTCTTATTGCTGTAAGCACCACCATCCTCCCCCTCATCCTCTTTTCCTCACTTCACTAACCCCACATGTTGACGTGTTTGTGGGTCACAGCATCTCTCTTCTCTATCCCCTCCTTTCCCTTCTCAGCCACCACCCTGTTGCACACTCTCTCCTCATGCTTGGACCATTGCAAGGGCCTTCTGATTGTTCTTCCTAACTCATCTCTCCCCATCCCAGTTTATCTTCCACTAAGCTGCCAAGGTGATTTTCCTAAAGCACAGATCTGATGATGTCAACCCCCTAAACAATCAATTCTAGTGATTCTCTTTTACCTCTAGTATCAAATACCAAGTCCTCTGTTAGGCATTTAAAGCCCTTCACAAGCTGGATCACTCTCTAACTCTCTAGTCTTCTTATCCTTCACTTCCCTCTATACAGTCAGCCACCCTGGCCTCCCTGTAGTTAACTGCTCACACAGAACACTCCATCTCTGGACTCCATGAATTTACATTTGCTGTGCCCCATGCCTGAAATACTATGCCACACCTACCTCTGCCTTTTAGCTTCCCTGGCTTCAAGATGAAATAGTACCACCTGCTGTAGGAAGACTTTTCCAGTGTCCCCTTTCCCCTCAACTCTCAATTACTAGTACCCTCCCTCTGACTTTTCCTCCCTCCATTGAGAGACAGGAAGAGAGAGAGAGACAGAGAGAGAGAGACAGAGACAGAGAGAGAGAGAGAGAGAGAGAGAGAGAGAGAGAGAGAGAGAGAGAGAGAGAGGGAGGGAGGGAGGGAGGAAAGGAGAGGGTGGGAGAGGAAAAGAGAGAAAATGAGGGAGAGAAAAAAGAGAGAGGAAAGAGAGGTGAAAGGAGGGAGATGGAGAAAAGAAGAGACAGAGAGAAAAAGAGAGAGAAAAGAAAAGAGAGAAGAAAGGAGAGACAAAGAAGAAAGGAGAGAAAGAGAGAAGTGAAAGGAGGGAAGGAGAAGGAGAGAGAGGCACACAAAAGAGACAGAGAGACAGGTAGAGACAGTTATTTGTATGTTGCATTTCCCATTAGAATGTGAGCTCCCTGAGGGCAGGGGTTTTCTTTGTAGTTCTAGCTCTTAGCATAGTGCCAGACACATAGTAAATTCTTAAAATGCTTGTGACTAAAAGGTCTAATTTTAAGTCTAATTCTCCTTGCATTTGACCCTCCCAAAGCCTACCATAGCTCTATAACGTGAGTTGGGGAGCAGGGGGAGCTGGGGGAGGAGGAGGGAGGAGGAGTGGATAGTGGAGCTATCTTAGGGCTAATGGTAACAGAGTTAGGGTGCAGGAGACTAGAGAACTAGCTAGAGCTAAATGCAGCAAGACAGCAGCATTGTTCTAGGTACTAGAGACAGAGGAAAGAGAGCTCGCCTTGGATCACATGACCTATTTGCAAATTCTGCCTCATTACCTTGGTGCCCTTAGACAATTCACTTAACCTTGATGGGCCTCAGTTTCTTCTCTAAAATAAGAGTTTGGACTAGATGGCCTCTGAGGTCCTTTACAGCTATAGAATCTATGCTCATATAACCCTATTAATAATGACAGCTGACATCTCTTTACTCCATTAAGGCTGACAAAGCACTTTTCTCACAATAGCCCTGTGAGGTAAGTAGTACAAATCTCACTCCATTTTTCAGGTGATGTTCAACACAGCTACAAAGTCAGGGATGAAACTTACTCAGGTCTTCGGTTTCTGTCCCTTGGAATGGGAGGTGCCCTTGCAATCTGACAGACTGATCCAATCACACATTCACTCCGACATAGGCATACTGTGTCCCCTGGGATTATGCCAGAGACACACTATCTATCCTCTGACAAACACCCTAGAAGTCGATTTCTCTCTGTCTCTGTCTCTCTCTCTCCCTCTCTCTCTCTCTCTCTCTCTCTCTCTCTCTCTCTCTCTCTCTCTCTCTCCCTCTCTCTCTCTCTCTCTCTCTCTCTCTCTCTCTCTCTCTCTCT
>NW_027185764.1:16687243-16713769 GCF_028583685.1 Petaurus breviceps papuanus
TCTCTCTCTCTCTCTCTCTCTCTCTCTCTCTCTCTCTCTCTCTCTCTTTTGGTAAGTGAATAATACCCATCTGTGTCTTGGCCTATGGCTGCTTGTGGGGGCTGAATCACTGCCTCTCTCTGAAGGTCTTAAATATATTCGAGATGCTGTCACATGGACAGGCAATGGATTTTCTCAAATATTTGTGTTGGCAGCCTGGCCAGGGAGGTGGCTGATGGCCCCACAGCAAGGCAGCTCTGACTGCTTAGCCTCGGCTGGGCTTTGCTGACCAGATTGATTCAGGGAAGGAGCAGTGGGAGAATGTGTATACCAGTAGGGGCCCCTAGTACCCCAGGGAGAGGTAGTGAGGAGGACCAGAATTTCAGTCTTTACTGAAATTCATTTTTCCCACTTTCCCTCCTCACTCCAATCTCTTCTTTTCTGTGTGTGTTTCTCCCCAAATTGCCTGAGAGAGGGGGAGGCAGTGATGTCTGTGGGATGAGAGGAGGGGAGGAGGGATTGGGGGAGAAACCCAGGGGGAATTGTTTAGCAGCGATTCACTGGGTCAATGTATTAGAATAGACTCAAGTCTATCAGCCAGATGGTGACTTCGGGAAAAAAAAATTGACACACCATTTCAAACTGATTTCACGCAAAGCCTCCTGAGAGGGGCCAGTGGGATTCTGACAATCAGATCTGTTGTGAATAAATATTACAAAATTGCCAATTACAGCGGGGATGTTTAAAATGTTTGACTGATTTAGGAGGCCATTCGTTTCTGCCTTATAGGTTGATGACAGAGCTTTTGATACCAATGAGTGATGGTCCCCAGCCTTTTAGACTCTACCCTGTACCAGTCCATCTTGACTTTAAGTGTTATACCAGGACAAGGACTAGGATTTCCATTTAGGGTATATTTTTTCCTCTTACCAGGGAGAGGAGAGATGCAGAGGGACATTTGGCTGGCTATTGATGACAGGGAATGAGGATGGGGCCAGGAGAGAGGAATATAAAAAAAAAAAAAACCCTGATTATGGGGTTTGAGGAAAAAGAGACCATGAGAGCACAGGGTCTGGAAAATGCGACTCTGTTGAAAAATTAAAAGCGGCGGGAATAATTCCCTCCCCTGCTAAGGCAGATTAAAAGGCAGAGAATGGGATTTGGGCTGCAGCAAGCCCATATGCAAGGTCGTTGGGCGTTCAGGCTGGCTGCCATGGAGGGCCTGGCCACAGCCAGGAAGGGCGTGGGCACAGCCAGGCCTTTGTACAAGGCTCTCACTCGTGGAGCTGACAACTGCTCGCTCTCTGAACAGCCCGTGGGGCCAGCCAGGCCTCTGGCCCATTGTCCTTGGCCTCCAGGGACCCTGGGTGTGGGTATCCGGTTGCTAGACAGATTCTGGGGCTGGCGTTTGGGTTACATAATTAATTAAGGGAGGGGGTGAAGGAGGAAGATAGGAGCATATGGGGAGGCCAGGAAGGAGCTGCATGCCTGGTCCCTGCACCAGGAAACCAAGGGAGAAAGGGTCCGTTTTTTTTTTTCTGGCCAGCAGATTAAAATAAAGAGGCAGCTTCCTTTTTGAAGGTGGCATTTCTTTATAGCTAGAGATACCTTGCCATGGCAGTATCTTCAGTTCCAAAGAAAGCTCAGAAGATTATCCTTTGGGTTACTTTTCTGTGTGCAAAAAGGAGACAGGAACCTTCCCTCCACCCCAAGAAGGGTCTAACACAAGGCCCAGGCTCGAAAAGAAGGCAGATGCCATATCTGCCAAGCTCAGCCATGGGCTGAGCAAATCCTGCTTGCTGTCCACCAGCTCTGCGTTACTATCCAAGTGACGGTCCCTCATACAGGACCTGCTTTGTGGATATGTCTCACACTAATGATCCTAAGCTGCTCAGGGGGAACAATCTTTTTTCCAAAAATGAAGCTGATCAAAAATTGGGGGGAACAAACATGACCCAAAGCTTTCCACCAAACTTGACTCTAGTGTGGAAAGACTTCACCGGCTCAATGGAGAAGATATGGCTGAAATATTTGTGAACACAAATGATCATAAGGAATTACTTTAAAATAAGTGTTAAAAAATAGGCTCCTCTGACCTTAACCTGGCAAAGGGAGGGAGAAGGAATTTCAGAGCTCACTGTGAAGAAAATTGCCCCAGAAATGGCTGAAGCATCCTTCTTCCTCATCTCTAGTCATCCTACTTTCTGGTTTTTTGACAGTGTCCTGAGATGTGCTCCTTCCTTCTTCTCCATCTCCTGACCCAAGGGTATATAGGCCTCAGGTTTACCTTCCTGTTACCTTCCCCTCACCTCTGTCAATGAAAGTCCTCAGACATGACAGAGAGATCTCTCAACAGCCTTGACTTTTCTCCCCATCAGAGCCAGATGGGAGGCAGTGTGGCAAGGGCTGGATTTGGAGTCAGAGACCTGGTTTTAACTTACAGTTTCTTCATCTGTTCAATAAGGGGATTAAACTACATGATCTCTAAGGCCCCTTCCAGGTCTAAATCTATTATCCTCAGCATCCTCTGGATCCTTCAGCTCCAACTCATGGAATGTTTTCTATGGCATATTTTGAACAACTACATAAATATGAAATCTTAGGCTAGGCTAGGACCTCAAAGGTCATCTGGTCCTTTCTCCTATCCAGTATGAGAACTGTCTGCAATGGCCCAGATAGTGTGGTGTAGTAGATAGAGTGCTGAACTGAGAATCACAAAGAACTGGGTTCAGATCTTGCCTCTGACCCTCATTAAGCTGTGTGACTGGGGCATGTCACTTTATTTCTCTGTAAATTTCTTCATCTGTAAAATGAGAAGATTGACTTGATGACCTTCAAGTTTCCTTCCAGCTCTAAATCTAAGAACCTGTAATTGATTGATGGTTGTTGTTCAGTTGTTTTTAGTCATGTCCAAGTCTTCATGACCCTATTTGGAGTTTTCTTGGCAAAGATCCAGGAGTGGTTTGCTATTTCCTTCTCCAGCTCATTTTCCAGATGAGGAAACTGAGGCAACCAGGGTTAAATGACTTGCCCAGGGGAACACAACTTGTGTCTGAGACCAAATTTGAATTCAGGAAGATGAGTCTTCCTGACTCCAGGCCCAGTACTCTAACACTGTGGAACCTAGCTTATAAAGGGAGTAACATAGTGGGAACCCTTCTTTGTTGTTCAGTTGTGTTAATCTCTTCATGACCCAATCTGGGCTTTTCTTAGCAAAGATACTGGAGTGTTTTATATGATTTTGTTTTCTAACTCTGGATATATTTCAAGGTTCTTTCATCTATCTTCTGTTCTTCTCTCTTTGTGCATTATCTTTATGCAGATTGTTCTAAGATCTCTATATTCATCCCAGTCTCTCTCCTGAGTGTCTTTCCTATATTACCACCTGCCAATTAGACCCTTTCACATGAATGTCCAATTGGCATCTCAACCTCAATAAGTCTAGAATAGCATTCATTATCTTTACCCCCAAACCCACCTCTTTCCCTAATTTCTTTATTTCTGTAGGTGGGAACCACCATCATTCTAGTCATCCTTCTTGTCAATTCTACCTCTTCAATCCCTCTCAGCTCCCACAGCCCCTAACCTAATTTAAGCCCTCAGTGTCTCTCCCATGAGCTATTGAAATGCCTTCTTAATTTCTCTCCCTATCTCTAGTCTCTCTCCTCTATAATCTGTCCTACACAAGGTTGTCAAAATTATATTCTTAAAGTTCCAGCCATGTCACTTTCCACTCACAAAACTCCACTGGCTTGCTTTTGTACCTAGGATAAAATATAAATGCCATCTGTTTGGCATCTAAAGCCTTTCATAATCTGACTCCAGCCTATTTTTTCCAGACTAATTTTACGTTAATACCACTTTATACCATGCTACAAAATCTAGCCAAATGCTCTTCCTCATACACAACAATCTATTTTCACTTCCATGCCTTTATCCATGCACAGTCTTCATCTCCACCTCTTAGAATTCCCAGCATCCTTCACAGCTCAGCTCAAATGCTACTTCCTACATGAAGCCTTTCAGGTGGTACTGTCCCCCCAAAAGCTATTTTGTACTTACTTATGTGTGCACATTTTTCCCAGATAAAATGTTGTTTTAGACTGTCATCTCCTTGAGATGAAGAAGGACTGTTGTGTTCCTGTATTCCAATCCAGCCTTAGACACTTACTAGCTGGGTGATCCTGGGCAAGTCATTTAAGGCTATTTGCCTCAGTTTCCTCATTTTTAAATGATCTGGAGAAGGAAATGGCAAACTACTCCAGTATCTTTGCCAAGAAAACTCCAAATGAGGTCTGAACAGTCAGACTAAGAGACTTAAAACAACAAATTCCGATGCTTAGGACGAGAAACCTTTCCTGATTCTCTCTAATGCTAGTGCTCTCCCTCTGCTGATTTTCTCCAGTTCATCCTTGGACCTTTATCTTATAGATCTTGTTTATTCATGATCTTTTGCTTGTTGTCTCCCTTGTTGGACTGGGAGCTCCCTGAAGACAGGGATTGTATTTAGTCTTTCTTTCTATGCCCAGAACTTAGCACAGTGGTTGGCACATAGTAGACCATAATATATGTTTATTGACTGAATGACTGACTGAGATAATCGATGTTTAATAAACTCTTGTTGCTTGATTAATTTCCAAGCTCCTTACCACTCTGACCATCATCCCTGAAAGCCTGAAGGTTATCAACGTCCCTCTTAACTGTGATGCCTAGAATTAATAACAACATTTTGATTATGGTCCAGCTATGATAAGGTACAGTAAGGTAGTTTCTCCTCTCCCTTGTCCTGGGCAATGTGCTTCCTAATGCAGCCTAAAATTAATCCTTTGGGCAGCCACATCACACTCTTGATTTACATTGAAGTGGCAGCTCATTGAAATCCCTAAGTCTCACAACCAAGTGATTGGAAAAGGGATCCTTCTCTATTACTTAAAAATGGAGAAACACATCAAAATTAACCAGAATACTTTGGGTCATGGGATGATCAGGTTGTGGTAAATGTTCTGGTTAGCCAAGAGAGCCAGGAAATACTCTCATTTGAATTCTGCTACTGTTATAAATGTTTCTCAAATGTCTTTTCTCTTACTTCCCTTTTTCACAAACCCCATGCTTCAGTCAAAAAGATTCTTTGCAAAGAATCTATTCACCATTGCTGATGATCTCTAATGACCTTTGAACCTCTCAATCCTAAGATCTAATAACATGCTTTGTACTTTTCAGTCTCTAGATCACTGCTGACATTGTTCTCTCACGCCTACCTAGCAAATACCCTACCTTTCCACTCAACTTCTCCCAATCCCATTGCTCTTCCTTCAAGTCTCCACTTAAATGACACCTCCTCCAAGTAGCCCTCCCTGACCATTCAAGCCAGAATGATCTCTTTTTACCTCTGAACGATTGTACAAGAACCTACCTCTCTCAAGGCCCTACACATATTCTTCCTCTTGTCACAGTCCTGCGAGTCTCTATCTTATCCCTCCTAATAGATGTTAAGTCCCCAAAGGGCAGGAAATGCATCCCATTCCTTTTCCTGAGTGAACAAGTAAATGAAAAAGCATTCATTAAGCACTTAATGCAATTGGTGGATATGATGACTGACATCCTATCAGTGACCATTGAAAGGAGGGGAGATGTGTCACAGACAAAACTATCATTTTGCTTATGTTGTTCCAATATTGGTCGTTTGCTTTCATTTAAATATGTGTTACCTTTTGGTCTGACGACACCTTGATTTCCAGATACATCCAAATGTACCAATTTTCCAAATGTGCCAAGAGGAATAAACAGTAGAGTCTGCAGTCTCTAGGCCAGTGAGCCAAATTGCAGTTTCTGGAATTATGTGTTCTCATTCCCTCCAGTACCTACCATAGCATCTTATACCTAGTATGGGAAGGTCAATTTGGAAGAAAATTCCTAGTGCAGCATTTTCAATCTAGGGTCTGTGAACTTGGGGGAGGGGGGCAATGATTACAGTATTTTAACATCATTTATTTCCTTTATAATCCTATGTATTTAATTATGAACAAACTGTGGTATATGATTGTGATGGAATATTACTGTGCTATAAGAAATGATGAGTTCAATGGTCCTAGAAAAATATGGAAAGACTTGCATGAAATAATAAAGAGTGAAATGAGCAGAACAAGGAGAGCATTGTATACAGTAATAGCAGTATTGTTTTAGGAATGACTTTGAGCAAATAAGTCATTTTGACTATTACAAATACCCAAATTAAATATAAAGGACATATGAATAAAGATGTTATCTGCATCCAGAGAAAGAACTGATAAATAGAAGTATATATAGAATAATTTTACATATAGAGAGACATATATCTGCGTAAATATACACACACATATACCTATTTGTGTCTAACTGTAGCCATGGGGGGGGGGGGGAGTAGGAGAAAAGGAAAGGAAAAGAAATTCACAATGATAACTTTATTATATGTTTAAAAGGAATAGCAAGTTGTACATAATAGATTTGCAGTTTTGTGTGCATTCATCTTTGCTATGGAAATGCTTGTTTTATTCCATAAATTAAAAATAAAACATATAATATAGGGAAAAAAACCAACATGATGCTCAGGAGCCCACAGACTTCACCAGTCTGCCAAAAGAGTCCCTGGCACACGTGAAAAGGTTCCAAACCCTCTACTCTAATGGAATGTGTCAGGTTTGGCCCTGTAAGGCTTAATATCTTTGTCAGGAGGTGTATAGAGGCATGCTTACCAAATTTAGAAATGGTGCAGAGGTAAGAGGGAGAGGGAATGTAACAAATGAGAGGACCCACAAAGGGCTCAACTGGCTAGAACATTGACTCAAATCTAATCAAATGAAATTTGATAGGGATAAATAGAAAGTCCTACATTCAGGTACAGAAAAGTCAATATCCTAAGAAATGGGAAAGATGTGATTAGATAGCAATTCATCCACAAAAGAACTGGAGGTGGAGTAGAAACAGGACCTCCATGGAGCTCCAGCTTCCACCACCTACAATCCATGGAAAAGAGGACTCTGAACAAACTTTGGAGCTACAGAACCCACAAAATGACACAGAGAAGGTAACTTCCCCCTGAGGAGAACCCGGCAGGCCGGCAGGAATCAGCCAGCACAGTGCTCTGGGAGCCGAGCCCAGCCCTATGCCAAGGTTTTAGCCCCAGGGCGGGCCTGACCAGCTGCCGGCTGGAGGGACTCCAGATCACCAGCAACTCTGGCCATCTCCAGAATTATCAACACATAGATGCTAAGGACAAAGTGAGAGATCAGTGAAGTGTGGACTTTGGGACTAGTAGTTGGGAGAGCGTGGGCTTTCGTCCCTGAACCGAGAAGCTGCTGAGGTCTGTGGCATAGCCGCTGCCATGTGGCAGCTTCAGCTCCTGGCCTGCAGAGTGTAGGGGGACAAAGCACCAGTCTGAGGGGGAATCACTCTTTCTTTAACCTGCTTGGAGCTGGATTGCAGTCTAGGGTGGAGGTCCTAGGGTGCATGGCCAGCTTGCCAGAGCATGTAGAGACCTCAGAGAGGGTACCCATCTAATACTTCTGGCAGCTGAGAAAACTCCAGCATTTGGTACAAAGTTACCCTGTCTGGTGGCAGAGTCCTACTGTGGCAAAAAGCCCCAAAGTCAAGTAATTGAGTGGCAACATGTCCAGGCAAAAGAAGCAAAGCAAACAGAAGAATCCAACATTAGACTCCTATTTTGGGGACTAAAAGGAGCAAAGCATGGAACAGGAGGAAGACAGTGAAGTCAGAACTCCTGCACCAAAAGCTTCAAAGGAAAATACAAGCTTGTTACAGGCCATAGAGGACCTTAAGAAGCAGATAAGAGAAGTGGAGGAAAAATTGGGAAGAGAAATGAGAACGATGCAAGAAAATTACTAAATGAGAGTCAACAGCCTGACTGAGGAAAACAACACCTTAAAAAACAGACTAACTCAAATGGCAAAAGAGGCTCAAAAAGGCAATGAGGATAAGCATGCCTTAAAAAGCCGAATTTGCCAGATGGAAAAAGAATCTCAAAAGCTCACTGAGGAGAATCATTCGTTCAGAACTAGAATGGAGCAAATGGAAGCTAATGACTTTATGAGAAATCAAGATTCTGTTAAACAGATCCAAACAAATGAAAGAATACAAGGCAATGTGAGATATCTCACTGAAAAAACCACTGACCTGGAAAATAGATGCAGGAGAGATAATTTAAAAATTATTGGACTACCTGAAAGCCATGATCAAAGAAAGAACCTAGACATCATCCTCCAAGAAATTCTCAAGGAAAATGCCCTGATATTTTAGAACCAGAGGGCAAAATAGAGGTTGAAAGAATCCACTGATCACCTCCTGGAAAAGATCAAACTCCTAGGAATATTATACCAGGTTCTGGAATTTCAAAATCAAGGAGAAAATATTACAAGCAGTCAGGAAGAAACAATTTTAATATTGTGGAAACACAATCAGGATAACTCAGGATCTGGCAGCTTCTACACTGAGGGATCCAAGGGCTTGGAATATGATATTCCAGAGGTCAAAGGAGCTGGGATTAAAACCAAGAGTCACCTATCCAGCAAAACTGAGCATCATGTTTCAGGGGAAAATATGGTCATTCAGTGGAATAGAGGATTTTCAAGCATTCTTGATGAAAAAACCAGAGTTGAATAGAAAATTCAGATTCAAGATGCAAGAGAAGCATGAGAAGGTAAATAGGGAAAAGAAATCATAAGGAACTTATCAAAGTTGAACTATTAACATTCCTACATGGAAAACAATAATTGTAACTGATGAAACTTTTCTCAGTATGAAAATAGTTGAAGGGAATAGAAATATATGTGTGTGTGTGTGTGTGTGTGTGTCTATATCGGAGGGTATACAGGCATATGAATACATATGTAAATGTGTATATATATATGTTTACAGGTATACATAGATAGAGGGCACAGGATCAATTTAATAAGAAGGGATGATACTTAAAAGGTGAAATTAAGAAGTGAGAGAGAAATATAATGAGAGGAGATGGGGAGAGACAGAATGGGGTAAACTATCTCATATAGAAGAGGCAAGGGAAAATGGTTACAATAGAGGGGAAGAACAGGAAGGCAAAAGGGAATGGGTTAACCTTATTCTCATTTAATTTGGCATGGGGAAGGAATGAAATACACACTGAATAGGGTATCTCACCCTACAGGAAAGTAGGGGGGAAGGGGATGAGAGGGGGGATAATGGAAGGGAGGGCAGGCTGGGGAGGGAGGGAAGTTGGAAGCACCTACTTTTGAAAAGGGATGGGATCAAAGTAAAGAATAGAACAAGGGGGAGGTGGGATAGGAGGGAGGGAAATATAGTAAGTCTTCTACAACATATCTACTATGTTAATGTTTTGCATTAGCTCCATATGTACAACCTATACTGAACTGCTTGTCTTCCCAGTAAGGTTGGGTGACAAGGGAGGAAGGGAATGAATCTGGAATTCAAAGTTTTAAAATCAAATGTTTAATATATATATATATATATATACTATTATTAATACTATTTTGCATGTAATTGGGAAATAAGATATACAGGCACTGGGGCATAGAGATACACCATGCCCCACTGGAAAAGTCGAAGTGGGGTATGGGAGAAATATGGGAGAGAGTAGATTGGAGGAGGGGATATCCTGTGGGTCTGCTATTTGGGGGCAGTGGGTAGGGGGAAAACAGGGAGAAAATTTGTAACTCAAAATTTAGCTGAAATGAATGATGTAAATCAGAAGTTAATAAAGCATTTGAAAAATGAAAAAAAAAAAACATGGAGGTTTAGGATACTGCAAGCTCAAAAAAAGTTGTATGACCTGGCAGCATGCCCTCCACCTCCCAAAATAGCTCATCTAGGGTCTTAGTTGCGCTTTTGAGTTCTAGTAGCTACTTTAAACTTTGATCTCTGTTAATCCAACCTATTAGGCAGGGTGTACCCAAAAGTCTTAGTGCAGTCTTGAAGAGCAAATTTAAGTGTTAGTCATAGTTGGTTTTAGTTTTTGTTTTAGTGTAGTCTTTAAGCCAAATGCTTAACTTTGTGCTTCAAGGTTGCACTTAGATTTTTGGGACACTCTATACAATAGGTTGGATTAGTCAAGTGTAATGGCTATGGGAATTTCCATGCCCCCTTAATAAGCCTAAGGAATTTGAAGTTCTTCCCTACTTTGAAAATAAACTCTGCCCCCTAATAGGTTGAATGGAGCCTGTGGTGGGAGGAGTTTGCTGAAGGGTGGAACAGAAACCACAGGAAGCTGGGAGTCAGAACAGGCTAAATGGCTGTGAGGAGAGGACATTTCCATAGGAGACAGATAGGCTTATGAGTAAATATTGGTCTTGTGTTGGTTTATGGGAAGGCTAAAGGATGTTGTGGCTCTCTGTGCTGTTGCAGCTTATTATCTTCTTTGCTACTATGATTGAATCAGCTTACTGGTTTTGGGATTTGGTTTTCTGGTGTCTGAATAAATGTTTTGCTTCTGTCTCCTATATGGAGAGTCTGTTATATTTTGTGATTGATCACCATGCAGATATATTTATAGTGCCCATGGATGCTGTGAATATCGCATTGGCTGTACATCAAGGTATAGTGCTCAACCAAAATAGCCTACTTGGGGTTCCCTAAACCTAACATTCTATCTCCCTTCCTCATACTTTTACACAAGCTATGCTCTATGTCTAGAATGAAATCCTTCTTTACTTCCATTTCTTAATTTCCTTCGAGGTTAAACTTAAGAATTATCTGATCCTTTCAATTGCTTATTCCCCCATCCCATTGAAATGACTTTGTATCTACTTTGTATATAATTTTCTATGTATATATTCTTTATGTCCCCACCACCACTGCCTACATAGAATGTAAGCTCATTTGTGACAGAAATGGGTGGGTTTTTGTGTTCCCTGTGACTTTCACAATCCCTGGCACATTGTAGGTGCTTAATAGGTGCTTCTAGAACGAATGAACAAATGAATGAAAGAGGGGGATGATAACCTCACTGTACTCTGGTATGACACCATATTTGGAGTGTTCCATTCAAGTTCTAGGCATTGAGTTGCAAGAAGGATATGGATGAATTAGAGGGTGTTCAAAGAAGGACAACCAGGATGATGGGCAGCTAGGTGGCACAATGAATGGAGGGCTGGCCCTAGAGTCAGTAGGAATTGAGTTCAAATCTAGCCTCTGACAGACACTGACTAGCTGTGTGACCCTGGACAAGTCACTCAACCCTGTTTGCCTCTGTTTCTTCACTTGTAAAATGAACTGGAGAAGGGGATAGCAAACTACTTTAGCATCTTTGCCAAGAAAACCCCAAGTAGGGCCATAGAAAGTTGGAGACAACTGAACCAACTCAATAGCAGAAAATCTGGACACTGCCCTCCTAAAGATCACAGTCCTAAAGACCAGCTGAAGGAACTAGGGCTGTTTAGTGTCCAGAAGATGAGACTTAGGGCAGGCATGATAGCTGACTTCAAATATTTGAAAGGTTGGGGGCAGCTGGGTAGTGCAGTGAATAGAGTACCAGCCCTGGAGTCAGGAGGACCTGAGTTCAAATACAGCCTCAGACACTTGACACACTTACTAGCTGTGTGACCTTGGGCAAGTCACTTAACCCCAATTGCCCCCAAAAAAGCAAAAAAAAAAACCAATTTGAAAGGTTAGAAGCCAAATTAGGCTTATTCTGAATTGGCCCCAGAGGACAAAACTAGCAACAATGTGTGGAAATAGAAAGAAATATAAAACAAAAACATATTTAAGCTTGCTATAAGGAAAACTTTTCTAACAATTAGAGCCATCCCAAAGTGCAATAGGCTGCAATGTGATGCAGTGAGTTTCCTGTTGCTGGTCTTTAGGATGACCACTTGTCAGGAATAGAGAAAAGATTCTAGATTGGACTAGATGGCCCCTGAGCTTGCTTCCAACTAAGATTTGATGAATGATGTAAATGAAAATAGTCTCGGAGTAGGCAGCCCAATCAGATTTTCAGACCAGACTTGGGGCGTTCTCCTAGCACGTTCTTCAGCCTGACTGCTCCCCACCCCCTGAACCAAGAAAGATAGTCAAGCCGCGTTGCCACTGACAGGGGAAGAAGCAGAGCTGTCTGTCTTCCCCAAGCTTATTTTCCATAATAGGTTTAAAATATTAATGGATGGTCAGCTTAACACATTAGCCGTGTCAGATGATTTAGCATAAATTAACTCACACTGGCAGAAGGGCTTTAAAAATATATCTTTCAATCCTTCCCACCCTCAACCCTCTTTAAAAAAGTGTTCACCAGCCCTTCTTCCTGCTCCCTGAGACAAAAGGGCAGCAGCCACTGACAGAAGCACGGTGGAGGTACTGGCTAGGTAGTTTGCATTTTTTCCCAAAGTCTTCTGGCCTACTGCCTGATTTCTTTGGGTCCCTGTCTAATTTCTTCTAATCCCTAGACTGGTAATTTTACATGGCTGAATGAGTTCTTTTCCTAAATTGGAATCCAGGTGTCAGGGTGATTAAAATAATTCAGAGTCTCCCATCATTTCTTGCCCCCCCCATCCCATCCCCGCCAGTCACCTTCCATCAAGCACTCACAATTGAATGCTACACAGAATTTGAAAACTCTGCAGTTTTAGGCACAATAAAAATAAGCACTTTTACACATACTTCATTCTCTCCTTACAGCCCTCAAGGTAGAGGTCATTATTAACCCTGTGTGAAGGATGGATGGACAGTTGTATGGATGAGTGGATGGAAGATTGGATGGATGAAAAATCTCATATTAAACACTTACTATGTGTCAAGCACTGTGGATACAAGTACAAAAGCCAGATGGTCTCTCCCCTCAAGGAGCTTACATTCTAAAAGAGTAATTTATGGGGAAATGGTTCCTAGAAAAGGACATTTTAGTTTACAGAGCCAATGAGATGGTGAATGGAGCCAAGAGGGTTGATTGACATGCTCTAATTTTATTGTCATTCCCAGAAGAATAGATGGAAAGTGGGACTCAGTGGAAGAGAAGTGTATGGGTCACAGCAGTGGAGAGAGCAAGAAAATGACCAGGGTGAAATTTAGAGCATTCCTGGAGGTAGGTAGGGTGGGCCATGTAACTTTGTGCTCACTCACTCAATCAGCAAAGTGCAGATGAGGAAACTGAGACCCTGAGACACTGAATGGCTTGACCAAGGTTATACACTTTGTTCATGGCAAACACAGGAGAGCATCCAATTCCCCTGATTTCTTCCCATTAGATCACACTGCCTCCATGGCATCTAAGAGTATCATATTTGTTTGAGAACTGGAAAAATAGTGGCAGCATTAGAGAGATGGGAAGTGATAAAGCATCTGTGTAACACCTGTGAGTCTATTCCAGCTCTGGCTCTTAAATATCAGCTGTCAGGCAAGGTAACCGGAAGCTCGGGATGCTTTAGCTTCTTGGAGCAGACCGTTGTAACCAAGAGCCTCCCAGGTCACCTAGGTTCATGAGAACCCCTTGTTACAGCCCTTCTCACCTTCAGAGCACATGGCAACCCCCAGAAAGGAGCCCTTTCCCTTTTTCACAGCCTTAACCCTGGAACCAGGGGCTCTGACCCTCCCGTACCCTTGCCTGGGCTTCCCCCCTCCTGACTTTTACCATGTCCAACCTGAAACTTGATCCCGACATGGAACGTGTCCATCCGTGGGATCCACCTGCCCCCCGTGTGATGGCAATGTCATGGTGTGTGGCAGCCAGATGATCAAGGGAATCCTGGAAAGGGGTGGGGACTCCCCTGGGCAGCTGCCTGCCTCCATCTTCTTCGATGTCTTTTCCCAAAGGCATATGTGAGCTGGCCCTTGTCATCACTTCAATAACCAAATATCTCCTGGGCCTGTTTTTTTTCTCTTGTTGTTTTTCACTGGGATTGTCCCAGAACCCTACCTCCCTGACCCTAGGACTTCCTACAAGGCCGCCTGAGACACTAGTCATCTCAGGACTGACAGTGATACTTGAAAGCTACTATCAATCTTCTCCTTATTTCTACTCCCCCACTTTTCAGCAGCTTCTCAAATTCTTCAGCTTCTCTCAAGAGCCTAGCGGCTCTTAACCCGGGAGTCTTTGAATTTGTATGTTTGCTTAGCTATTTTGATAACTATTTCGATACGATGGGTTTCCTTTATAATCCTAACTATTAAAAACTTTATTTGGAAAAAGTGTCCTTTGTCCTTGCCAGACTGTCAGAAGGATCTATGGCACAAGAAAGGTTAAGGATCCCTGCTCTAGGCCCAGGAGGTCTCCTGGAAGCTAACCACTCTCTCTCCTTTCCTTGCCAGCACTCCCACCCCCCTCAATTTCATTCAGCTGCACTACAGATGAAAGGAGGACCGAATCTGCTAATCTGCCAGACTGAGGCGGGAGGGAAGGGAGCTGGGGAAGAGGGGGGTGGAAGCAGGGGCAGGAAAGTCTCAGAGACACTAAATCAGGTTGTATGGTCATTAGCTCCAAGAGTGTCAAAAGGTCAAAGGGTAGGAAGGTGAAGACAGGAAAGGTCATTTGTAACATTACCCAACACTCCCTTCCTCCCACAGCCTCGTACCAGTTCAGCTACGCCTCCTGTGTTAGGCAGAGGGACCTACCCACATTCATAACAGTCAGAGGCAATAGAGGAATCCAGCTATCCTTCCTCCAGGCCCATTGTCTTTACCACTGCACCACACTACCTTTATTGAACTAATCTTTATTACAACTTGAAAGGATTCAGAGGTAAAAGATTACATGCAATAGAAAAAAAGAGCATTAGTTGAAATTACCTAAATTCTAATCCTGACTTTGGCTCTTTGATTTGGGGCAAGTTATTAAATTTTTCTGGGCCTCAGTTTCTACATTTGTAAAATAAGGGCATGGATCAAGAGGTCCCTTCCAGGCACAAATCTGTGATGTATCCACTGGTTGACTCCTCGTCATGGACTAGTAGCGGAAAGAGCAAGGGCATGCTGGAGTCAGTTCACACCAGCTTACATTTTTAGTGTGATTGTTCATATCCCATAAATCAGCAAAAGCTACAAATCAGGGCTTGATTTATTGTTATTTCAAATGTCTAAGATGATAAAATGATGGGGAAATTGTTAATAATGTAGATTATTAAAAGAGCATCCTGAATACTTTTTCCCCCCACAGAGAACCAGTTGTCAATCACTTACAGGAACGCTCCTGAGAGTCGAAAGATTTGGATTGAAGTTGTATCTTTGTGGCAGCTAGATGGGGCAGTGATAGAGTGATGTGCCCAGAGACAGGAAAATGGTTCGAATCCGACCTCAGAGACACTTAACTATCTGTGTGAACCTGGCAAGTCATACAACCTCTGTGTACCTCATTTCCCTTAACCATAAAATAGAAATAATAATAGCACCTGCCATACAGGATGCTGTGAAGATCCAATGAGAGATTTGTAAAACCCTTAGCACAATGTCCAGCATATAGTAGGTACTTAGTAAATGTTTATTCCAGGGACAGCTAGGTGGCACAGAGAATAGAGCACCGGTTCTGGACTCAGGAGGATCTGAGTCCAAATCTGACCTCAGATATTTAACACTTACTAGCTGTGTGACCTTGGGCAAGTCACTTAAACCCAATTGCCCTGCCTTCCCCCTCCAAAAAGCAAAAAAATTTTAAAAATGTTAATTCCCTTCTCGTCTCTCCCTGTCACTTGAAAGCTGTATAACCTTGGGCAATTCAACTTTTCTAGCCTGAGTTCTCTTCTCCATAAAATGGGGTCAATAATAGCTCACCTGCATAAAAGCAGAAATCTCTATCAGATGAGTTCTTGACATGACTTCCAACTCTAAGTTCTCTATACTTCAATATGGTTGACTAAGAATACATCTAGAGTATGCATTTCAGCAAAAACATATCTGCTAGTAGAAGCATATCTGCCAGTATTTTATCACACTTTTATTAAATATGTAGGGAAAGTCCACCTTTGGATGTCAATTTATAGTGTCTGGGACCTTCTTCTTAGTTACTGAAAATTGGAAGTAAAATTCTAGGTTCTTATAGAAAACACACTGATTTATTTAAAATTCTTTCCCATCACCAGAACAGTTTTAATTTTTTGTTTTATTATTATTTTATTTTATTTTATTAATAATTTATTTATTATTTCTCTTTTTTATTATTTGATGGGTGGAGGCAGTTTCCTTTAGATATAATGCCTCACATTCTTCCTCTAGAGATCAAGAAATTTTTTTTTAATTTGGTACCATCTCGGGATATGTTTGTGTTGAGGGATAGGTACCCCAAAGCTCAGCACCATTTTAAAAAGAAATTTAAAAAAAAATCCTCATGACTTCAGTCTTCCTCTATCATAGCCAATCCCCATCCTCACTAGACCAAACCTAGGATCCATTGTACCTTTGCTCTTACCTTTCTCTCATCTTTATCCTTTCACCAACCCATCATTCATTCATCCATTCAACAAGCATTTATTATCCCAGGTATCCTGCAAGGCCTTGGGAATATGAAGATAAAAAAGAAATTGCCCCTTTCCTCAAGAGCTCATAAATTAATGAGGATGGAGGGGAGAGAAGGAAAGAACATACACACAAAAATTAAATATAAAGTTGACAGTACTACTAACTTGAGAGAACACTATAGGCTTCTAATAAGAGGTGTTACTTAGCCTTGGTTTTGAAGGAAATTAGTGATTCTGCAAGTTGGAGGTAAGGAGGGAGTACATTACAGACATGAAGCACAGCCTGGGCAAAGTCACAGAGACTGGAAATGGAGTGTCATGGGTGGGAAATTGCAAGAAGATCCATTTGGCTGGACCATAGAATGGGTGAAGGGGATTGGTATGAAATAAGTCTGGAAAAAGAGGCAAGAGACAGATTATTCTTGGGAGTCACTGCTATTTCTTGAGTAGGGGAACCACATGCTTGTACATGTCCTTTAGGAATATCAATTTGGCAGCTGAACTGGAGCATGGGAGAAGATGAACTGGGGATGGGAGAGGAAGGAAGCAGAAAGAACAATTAGGAAGCTATTACAGGCTTAGAAGACTAGGTAAGAAATTATGAGGAGGCGGCTAGGTAGCACAGTGAGTAAAACGCTGGCCCCAGAGTCAGCAGGACCCGAGTTCGGTTCTGGCCTCAGACACTTAACACCCTCACCAAAAAAGCTAGCCATATAACCTTGGCCAAGTTACTTAACCCCAATTGCCCTCCAAAAAAGCAAAAATAAAAGAAGTTATGAGGACTTGAACCAGGGTGGAGGCTGAGAGTAGAGAGAAGATAGAAGTGAGGTGAATTGCAAAGGTAGTATTCACAAGACTTAGCAACTGATTGAATATGAGGGGTGAGGGAGAGGGAAGGGCAGAATATGTGAGGTAGTGAGCCTGGGTAACTGAAGGGATGAAAATCCTCTCAACAGAAATAAGGAAGTTTGGGGGAGGAAGACAGGAGAGAGAGAATGGGTTCTATTTTGGATAGGTTGAATGTGAAATGCTCACAGGTCATCCATTTGGAGATGTTTAAAAGGTTAATGTAGGACTGGATCTTAGAAAAGAGACTAGAGCTATATATAAAGATCTGAGTTGTCTGCATAGAGATTGTTGTTGAACTCATGGGAGTTGATGAGATCACTACGTGAGAGAATGTAAAAAAAGAAGAGAGGAGGGCCCATGAAGAACCTAGACCTATGTGTAAGGGGTGGGACATAGATGATGATATAGTGAAGAAGTATCCAAAAAGATAGGGGGAGACCCAGGAGAGAGCAATGTCATGAAAACCCAAGGAGAAGAAAGTGTCTAGGAGAGGGGGGTGATTGACAGTATCAAAAATAGTCAAAATGGATGACAACTAAGAAAAGGCTGTCAGATTTGGCAAGTAAAAGATTGTTGGTAACTCTAGGGGGGAAAAGTAGCTATTGAATGATGAGGTAGGAAGTCAGATTGCAAAGGCTTGAAAAATAAATGAGAAGTCAGCAATGCCACTACTAGGCATATATACATACATACATATGTGTGCATATATGTATGTATGTATCAAATGAGGTCAAATATATGGGAGAAAGACTATATATGTGTGTATGCAAATATATTTATAGCAGCCCTTTTAGTTATAGCAAAGAACTAGAAACAAAACAAGTTCCCATCAAGTACAAAATGACTGAATAAATTATGTATAACCCACTCTGCCTGGCTCATCAACTGATTTATTGATCGACTGATTGAGTATATTAATGTAATTACTATGCCATAAGAAATAATTGAGGATTCAGAGAAACCTTGAAAGAATTGTATGAGCTGATACAGAGTAAAATGAACAGAACTAGGTGAATGATTTATACAATGACCACAATAATATAAAGAAAAATAACCCTGAAAGATAAAGACCCTGAAAAATGCACAACCTATTGTGACTCCAGAGCACCATTGATAAAGCATGCTTCTCTTGACAGAGAAGTAATGGGTTTAGGAGTTATGAGCAAGATGCACATTTTCAGAAACAGTTAATGTGTTGGTTTGTTTTGCTTGACTACATTTATTTGTGTAGGAGGAAAAATATCTATGAAAAAGGAATGGGGGAGAAGTGGGTACTCAAAATGATACCAAAAAAATAAGAAAAGAAAGAAAAGAATATCAATGAAACATTTTTAAAATATGCAGAAGAAAACAGATGGCAATTTAGAAGGGGGCCACAGACAAGCAGGTAGTTTTGTTACCATCACATTAAATTTAATATACACTTAAAATTTTATGTAACAGAAGTTCATGGCTTCTTATAAATCCCCTTTTCTGCTCTTTGTACTCCAAAATATTCTTCCTTGCTGATGTTTAAGTTCATAATAAAAGAACATTTTTTGAAAGATAAAACAAAAAAAGAAGTGAATGGGATACAAAAAGTGTATGAAACCAATGTCGACAGTCTTTTCTAGGAGCTAAAACTATGAAAGGAAAGAGACATAAAAGAAAAGAAATTGAGAAGATGATAGAATCTGATTAACTTTTTTAGGGATGAGGAAGTTCTGACCATGTTTCTCAACAGTAAGGAAGAAGCCAGTGGAGGGAGAAAGCCTGAAAACTGGGAAAAGAAGATAATTGAAAAGGCAAGGTCGCTGAAGATATGGGAGAGGCTGGGACCAAGAGCACAAGGGAAAGAGTTACACCCTGTCTCAGTGGTAGAGCACGTGGAGAATAAAGTAGAAGTGATTTGAAGCTTAGAGTTGGAGAGAAGAGAGAACACAAGATGGATAGTCTCAATTATGTATGAGGTGAACTCCTTTGTTGAAAAAGAGGGGAAGGGGGAAGGTGGCTGGGTGGTGCAGTGAATAGAGCACCAGCCCTGGAGTCAGAAGGACCTGAGTTCAAATCCGGCCTCAGACACTTAACACAAAAACTAGCTGTGTGACCTTGGGCAAGTCACTTAACCCCAATTGCCCTCCAAAAAAAGAAAAAAGAAAAGAAAAAGAGGGGAAGGAGTGGGGTAGGAAACCCAAGGAAAGAAAGTTTGGATAAGTCCCTGCAGGAAGTAGAAATAGGGAATCCATCAGGGAAGAGCAGAAAGATCAGCTTGCTGCAGTGAAGTCTCATTTGAGATTTCCTAACATGCACTTGCTGTGGACCCAGTCAGTGTGACTTTGTGGCTTCATCCATTGTCATTTAGCGCCATAGGATAGAAACAGAACTGGAGAATGTAGAAATCATCCAAGACTGATCTGGGAAGGGATGAATAACAATAGGGAAGGGGACTCCATGAATGAAGGAAGGAAAAAAAAAAAACCCACCCACTCACTAAAGCACTACATATGTGCCAAGCACTGTGTTTAACTGCTAGGGATACAAAAAGAAAACACCACAAGATAGTCTCTGCTCTCCAGGACCCCCCACTCTGATTAAGAGAGACAATACGTGTAAGCGCCATTCAAGCATGAGGCGCTTCAGAGCAAGGAGGATTTTTTGTCCTTCTTTCTATCTGGAGATAGAAAGAAGCCCAGAGCTCAGCATGTGGCCAGTCCTTAATAAATGCTTGTTGACTTACTGATAGAAGAGAGTTCATGTGCGGAGAAGAAGGAAAGGCAGCGTCCCAAGGGTTCAGAGGCAGAGCAGATGGCGAGGCTCAGGGTCCTCTGGGTGTACCAGCAGCTCGGATGGCAGTGCCTGGATGGTGAAGCATCATAGAAGATGGTAACACCTCAAGGGCCTTACGACATAGTGGAAAGAAACATGGCAAGGCCTGTTGGTTTTCCATCTTACTGGAAAATGTTGTAATTGGTGACTTTGAGTTCATCCAAGTGGTTAACAATGGGGTCAAGCTTTTGAAAGGAGGAAAGTAGAGCCAGAGTAGGGGCTATAGCCTGAAAAAGCACGGAGGTATGGAGTGATGGCAAATTTTGTTGAGGACAAAGACTTAAGAGGAATCACAAGAAGAAATGAAAAGATAGGAGGTTATGAACAGATAAAGGAATTTCAGAGGAAAGTCATCACTAGAGCCCAATCTTAAAAGGAACGTTGAGTTTTTTCAATCAGTCCAATGAAATGACTTCCCCAGGGAGAGAAGAAAGATTGAGTGGAGGAGGAAATTGTGACTCCCAAAGAAGGTGGAGATACTAAAGCTATGATTTCACTGGTATAGGGAATTCCCAGGTGCATAAACTCCCTTTACCACTTCAATTCAGCATTTTCTCTGT
The DNA here is from genome assembly GCF_028583685.1 of Petaurus breviceps papuanus. Taxonomy (NCBI): domain Eukaryota; kingdom Metazoa; phylum Chordata; class Mammalia; order Diprotodontia; family Petauridae; genus Petaurus; species Petaurus breviceps. The sequence goes on from NW_027185764.1 coordinate 16,707,858, forward strand.
AACTTATAGAAAGCTGTCCAGAACGCTGAGAGGTCAAGGAGAGAATGATTATTCTTATCTGATTTGACTCTAGAATGAATTCAGAAAGAGCCCCAACCCCTTTCTGTTATTCAGTTCATATAGTCGGCATGCACCAGAGGCAGCACTTGAACCCAAGTCTTTCTGTCTCCGAGGACAGCATTACATTATGAGGCCTCTAGATTATGCCCTTCTATGTAAATCACAAAAATGAAAGGTACCGGATCCCTTTCTCCTGGGAGAACATCACACCTAGACTTGTACTGGAACCAGCTCCTACTGACTCAGGAATGCAACTGTTTATACCTCATAAATTAGTAAGCACTACAAATCAGGGCTCAGTTGATCAGTTTGCTGAAAGCTTAGACTTAGAAAGATAGGAAGGAAATGTTAATATGAAAATTAAACTTAAAGGTGTGTCCTATATACATTTTTTGAGAACCAATTGTTAACCATTTCCCAGCACATCTCTCCCATACAGCAGTGTCCAACTGGCCCATCAGAGGTTGTCAGTTCACCAGTCATCCCCACCTAAACCCACACCCAGTCAGCTCTCCAGGGTTATGGCCCACAAGCAGATGTATATTTGGGTTATTCTCCTTTCCAGATTAGTCCTTTTTCAGAGCCAGAGCTGATAGGAATACTATTCATGGGGGCACCAGCTTCACCTGCTGAGGAAGAACTGAATAACAGAAAGGGGATGAGGCTTTTTATGATTTCATTCCAGAGCCAAATCAGATAAGAATAATTATCCTCTCCAGGGATATTAGGCCGCCCCTCCCCACTCCCTGCAGCTGACAGCTGTGTTATTGGTTGAATCACTTGGGTCCAGAAATCAAGTATTAATTGTTCCTGTATCTTGGTGACTCCGGGAATAGCAGTGAATGGCTCTTTCTGGAGATTCAAGATCATTTATTTTCAATTGCTGTTACCGACATGATTCCACTGGATGAGACCAATTAGAAAGCAGAACACACACACACACACACACACACACACACACCATCAATAACAATAAGAACAAGGAAGTTCTGGACATAGTTTATTAATTTCAGATCCCGAGCTTTTTAATCAAATCAACAAATATTTTCTGAGTATCGACTATATACCAAGACCTGGGGTTGGGAGGAAGGGTACGACGATGAAGCCTTCCAGGAGGAAGTTTATTGCAGTCTATTTGGGAAGTCAGGATACTGACATGGGAAAATTTACCTTAGGAAATATTTCCATGGGAGTTCCAGAAAATAAAAAAGTGTTGTCATAAGGCAGTGTGATCAGTGTCTAAAGAACTGCAGAGGGGTGGCTAGGTGGTGCAGTGAATAGAGCACCTGCCCTGGAGTCAGGAGGACCTGAGTTCAAATCCAGCCTCAGACACTTAACACTTACTAGTTGTGTGACCTTGGGCAAGTCACTTAACCTCAATCGCCATCCATAAAGAAATTAATTAATTAATTAATTAATTAATTAAAGGACTGCAGAAATAATCCAAATCAGTCAATCATCAATCAACAAGCATTTACTAGACACCTATCATGTTCCTGATACTGTGTAAGGGAGAGACTACTGTAATTCAGCTGTTTTGTTGCAAAAAGATCAACTGGTAATGAGGAGCTCATTGGAGGCAGGAGACTTGGGTTTGATTCCTAGCTCTGACCCCAGCTAACTGTGTGGCCTTAGACGAGTTCTAGAAAGCTTGGTTTTTGCATCTATAAAATGGGGCTAAGAATGGTTGTACGGAATCTATTTCACATTGGCTGTTATGGCTGTGTTACTTATTAGCTTGCATGATCATAGGCAAATCACTTAAGCTGCCCGAGCCTTTTGTTTTTCAGTCATGTCCAACTCTTCCTGACCCCATTTGGGATTCTCTCAGCAAAGAGACTGGAGTGGTTTGCCATTTCCTTCTCCAGCTTACTTTACAGATGAGGAAGTTGAGGTGAACAGTGACTTGCTCAGGGTCACACAGCTAGTAAGTGTCTGAGGCTAGATTTGAACTCAGATCTTCCTGAAACCAAGCTGGGTACCACCTCGCTTCTCTGAGGCTTAGTTTTCTCATCTATAACATGAGACCAATAGCAGCTCTCTGTAGTATCAACTTTACAGAATGATTGGGAGGCTCAAATGAGATAATACTTTGTAAACTCTAAATTGTCCAGTAACGCAAGCTATTACTATTACTGCAGGATGTCTCTGCCAGGGATGGCTTCCTGAGGTCGACAAACCTTGAGTTGGGGCTTGAAGGATAGATACAAGGTCTGCTTGTCATGGTGGCTATTTCCATTTCCATAGGATCCCTGAGAGTCATCACAGGGACTGTGAATAAACCCCAACTTCTTTCATAAGACCCTTCAGCCTCCCCATCTCCACTTCTTTCTGGTTTCAAGCATGAGTGTAACTAGAGAATAATTGTATTTATATAATAATAGTAATGATAATAAATAGTAATAACATGCTAAATAGCAAAATAAGGTTCACAAAACACTAATTATGCACATGGTTCCTTTTGCTCCTCATTATAAGAACTGTGTGTGCTGAGTGCTATTAGTATCACTGTTTTACACGAGGAAAAGAAGTTTGAGAAAGGTTGTGACTTTGTGTTACACAACAATTAACTGTCTCAAGCAGGATTCAAATCCTGGTCTTTCAACACACTGGCTGTCATGTACATAGGAACATAGTAATGGAATTCAAACCAATTATTCCTCACTCCCTGGAATTCCTAAAAGGCTCCTTTATTGTCAGGATCATGGGTGTTCTCACCATAATGCAGAGAGAGTCATCAGAGAAGATATGTTTGGGGTCATCAAGACTCTCTCTCTCTCTCCCCCTCTCTCTCCTCTGTCTCTCTGTCTCTACTCTGTCTCTCTCTCTGTATCTCTCTGTCTCTCTCTGTGTATCTCTCTCCCTTTGTCTCCCTCTGTGTCTGTCTTTATCTCTGTGTCTCTGTCTCTTCTTCTTCTTCTCTCTCTCTCACACTACACACACACACACACACACACACACACACACACCTGGGTCCTTTACCCTCAGGAGCCAGGGGTTTCTCAGAGGGTTACCTTGTTATTTTAGTCAAGCTCCCAGAGTTCCAGCTGAGCTATATTTGTTAGTGCATGAGCCAAGAGTTGTAAATAGGTTCTGTCCTTTGAAACTACCTAAAGGGTAATTAGGAGACTATATCTGAAAAAGGCTAAGCCTTCCTTCCCACCCCCCACCCCCAAGCAATGAAGGGCTCCAGGAATGAATTTTCCTTGTCATGCTGCAGGAGGGGATCTGGATTTGTATCCAGCGGTAGGGTCCCAATGACTGGCAGCTTTGAAAGCTTACTTACTCAGGGTGATCCTTCAGAACATTAATTCTCATTAGTTAATCAACTAATATTATGTATCTACAATGTCCAGAACCCTTTTGAGAACATGGAGATGAATATGAAATTATTTCTGCCCTCAAGAAGCTTATAACCTATTTGGAAGACAAGACATAAGCACGTGAAAATTAAATTATTACTATTACTACTACAACTACTACTAATCATAGCTAGCATTTATATAGCTTTAAGGTTTTGTAAAAAAAAATTACTTATATATGCTGACAATTTATATTATACATAATTTATTTATATGCGCTTTTATCCTTACAACTACCCTGGGAGGTAGGTGCCATTATTATCCCCATTTTATAGATGAAGCAACTGAAGCTGAGAGTTTTTAAGTGATTTACTCAGGATCACATTGTAAGTATCAAAGGCCAGATTTAAACTTAGCTCTTCCCATAGGTCAGTCAGTCAATAAATGTTTGTTAAGCACCTACTATGTGTCAGGCAATGAGCTAAGCACTCAGAATACAAAAGGAGGTAAAAGATAATTCCTGGCCTCAAGGAGCTCACAAGTCCAACACTCCACTGAGCCATGAAGTTGCCTAATACAAAGTTAAAATAACTATTATTTTCTAATATGATATCATTATAAACAATACAGTGTTGCTACAAACAGCGGCACATACTTAGCATATAGAATATGTCACATGAATGACGTCAGCTAGCATGCTAAGTCTGTGCTAGGTGCCAATGGCTGAAGTGATCATTTTCCTAGGAGGAGGAACTCACTGAGCCAAGGAGTTAGTTTAGGGAAAACTTTATGGAGGAGATAGAACTTGGGCTGGACTTTTAAAAATGGAGGGTGAATTCCTGCTCCAGACCTTTCCCTCCCCTCTCATCACTGTAAAAACTTACCTGTCCTTTGTGTCCTTCCCTCAGGCCCTGCTCAGTTGAAAAATTGATGAGTATTTATTAAACACCTCCTATATACCAGGCCCTGGGGATACAAAGATATAAATAAAAACAACTCCTGCCCTCAAGAAGTTTCCATTTTGCGGGGCATAGCCAAGAGGGTGGAGTAAAACAGGATCTCTGCTGGGCTCCGGCTCCAACCACCTCCAATACCTGTAAAATAAGACTCTAAACAAATTTTAGAGCTACAGAACCCACAACATGACAGAGGGAAACAAATCTCCCGCTGAAGGCAGCCTGGCAGGCCAACAGGAAGGCTCTATCGCACACGGCTGGGAGCCAAGTGCAGACCCACATGAGCCTCATGGTTCTGGCCCTGGGATACCCTGACCAGCAACACAAACCAGCCTGAGAAGACTTCAGGAGAGTGAATCACCAGCAGCTATGGCGCCTTCCAGACTTCTCAATCCATAAATACCAAAGAGAAAGTAAAAGGTCAGTATGGAACTCTGTTGGAACCAAGTGATGGAAGAGTGTGGTCCAGCCCTTGCCCCTAGGGCAAGAAGTGGCTGAGGCATGGTGGCCAAAGCTGCTTCCATGTAGCTGCCTCCAGAGCTCCTGGCCTGCAGATAGTAGGGGGACCAAGCCACCATTCAGAGGGTAATTACTTTTGCTTTGACCTGCTTGGATCTGGGTCACAGTCTTGGGTGGTGGTCTTTGGGGTGTGTGGAATTGTGCCAGAGCTTGGGGTGTCTCTAGAGAGGGCACCCTCCTCAGACCTCTGACAACATTTGCAAAAAATGCAGTGATTTGGGACAAAACTCTTCTCTCTAGAAGCAGAGTTCTACTATAGCAAAGAGCTCAAAAGTCAAGTAACTGAGTGGCAACATGAGCAAGCAGAGGAAGTGTATTCAGACCACAGAATCCTTTTTTGGAGACAAAAAGGATCAAAACATCGAACCAGAAGTCAATGAAGTCAAAACTCCAGCATCAAAAGCTTCTAAGAAAAATATGAATTGGTCACAGGTCATGGAGGAGCTCAAGAAGGATTTTGGAAATCAAGTAAGAAAAGTGGAGGAAAAACTGGGAAGAGAAATGAGAATGATGCAAGAAAATCATGAAAAGCAAGTCAACAGCCTGCTAAAGGAGATGGCAAAAAATACTGAAGAAAATAACACCTCAAAAAACAGACTACCTCAAATGGAAAAAGAAGCCCAAAGAGCCAATGAGGAGAAGAATGCCTTAAAAAGTTGAATTGCCCAGTTGGAAAAGGAATTTCAGAAACACGCTGAAGAGAATAAGTCCTTCAAAATTAGATTAGAGCAAATGGGAGCTAATGACTTTATGAGAAATCAAGATACTATAAAACATTCAAAAGAATGAGAAAATAGAAGGCAATGTGAAATATCTCAATAGAAAAACCACAGATCTGGAAAATAGATCCAGGACAGATCATTTAAAAATTATTAGACTATCTGAAAGCCACTATCAAAAAAAAGAGCCTAGAAATCATCTTTCAAGAAATTCTCGGGGCAGCCAGGTAGCACAGCGAGTAAGAGCACCGGCTCCAGTGTTGAGAAGACCTGGAGATCGAATCCCAGGCTCAGACACTTAGCACCCAACCAGAAACACCTGGCCATGTAACCTTGAGCAAGTTACTTAACCCCAA
>NW_027185764.1:16713869-16724995 GCF_028583685.1 Petaurus breviceps papuanus
AGCCTAGAAATCATCTTTCAAGAAATTCTCGGGGCAGCCAGGTAGCACAGTGAGTAAGAGCACCGGCTCCAGTGTTGAGAAGACCTGGAGATTGAATCCCAGGCTCAGACACTTAGCACCCAACCAGAAACACCTGGCCATGTAACCTTGAGCAAGTTACTTAACCCCAATTGCTTTAAAGAAAAAAAAAAAGAAATTCTCAAGGAAAATTGCCCTGATATTCTAGAACCAGAGGGCAAAATAGAAATTGAAAGAATTCACCAATTGCCTCTTGAAAAACATCCCAAAAAAGAAAACTCCTAGGAATATCACAGCCAAATCCAGAGCTCCCAGGTCAAGGAGAAAATATTACAAACTCCCAGGAAGAAACAATTAGCATATTGTGGAAACACAATCAGGATAACACAAGATCTAGCAGCTTCTACACTAAGGGATTGAAGGACTTGTAATATCAATCATATTCTGGAGGTCAAAGGAGCTAGGACTAAAACCAAGAATCACCTATCCAGCAAAACTGAGTATAATGCTTCAGGGGAAAATACTGTCATTCAATGAAATAGAGGACTTTCAAGCATTCTTGATGAAAAAAAACAGAGCTGAACAGAAAATTTGACTTTCAAATAAAAGAAGCGAGAGAAACATAAGAAGGTAAACAGGAAAAAGAAGTCATAAGGAGCTTATTAAAGTTGAACTATTTACATTCCTACATGGAAAAATGATCATTGTAACTCATGAGACTTTTCTCAGTATGAGGATAGTTGAAGGGAATATATATGTATACATAAATATATGTGTATGTATAGGAAGGTGTGTGTATGGTGTATAGATGTATATGTGAGTGTGTGTATGTGTGTACATGTATACATAGACAGAGGGCACAGATCAGTTGAATAGGAAGGGATGATATTTAAAAAATAAAATTAAGAGGTTACCGAAATATAATGAGAGAAGGAGAAAAGAAGAGATAGAATAGGGTAAATTATCTCTTACTAAAGAGGCAAGAGAAAACTTGTTACAATGGAGGGGAAGAGGATGAAGGTGAAAGGGAATGGGTCAACTTTACTCTCATTGAATTTGGCTTAAGGAGCGAATAATATGCACACTCATTTGGGTATCTTGCCCTACAGGAAAATGGGGGGGGGAGAGGACAAGATCGGGGAATGAGGGAGGGGAGGGCAGGTTCAGGGAGAGGGTAGTTAGAAGCACATATCTTTGAAAAGTGACAGGGTCAAGGTAGAGAATGGAATGGGTGGGGATGGGATAGGATGGAGGGAAAAGTGGTTAGTCTTTCACAATATAACCACTATGGAAACATTTTGTGTAACTACACGTGTACAATCTATATTGAATTGCTTGTCTTCCCAGTGGGAGTGGGTGAGGAGGGAAAATGGGAAAGAATTTGGAAATCAAAGTTTTAAAAACAAATGTTAAAAAAAGTGTTTTTTGCATGCAACTGAGGAATAAGATATGCAGGCACTGGGGTATAGAAATCCATCTTTCCCTACTAGAAAGTTAGGGGGGTACAGGGAGAGAGCAGATTGGGGGAAGAGGACCTCAGTAGACTGGCTATCTTGGGGTGGGGATAAGGGAAAGACAGGGAGAAAATTTGTAACTCGAAATCTTGTGAAAATGAATGTTGAAAACTAAAAATAAATTTAATTTAAAAAAGAAGCTTCCATTCTAATGGAAGAAACAACATATTTTTGTTGTTGTTCAGTCATGCCCAACTCTTTGTGACCCCCATGGACAAGTCCTTGGGGATTTCTTGTCAAAGATACCAGAATGGTTTGCCATTTCCTTCTCTGGTGTGTCCCCATTTTACAGATTAGGAACTGAGGCAAATAGGGGTTAAGTTTATATACATGATATAAACAAAATAGATGCAAAGTTATTTTAAAGAGGAAGGCATTGATAGTTAGAGCAACTGTGGAAAACCTCCTTAGGAGATGTCACTGAATCTTAAAGGAAGCCAGGAATTCTATGAGATGGAGTTAAGGATGGAGAATATTCCAGACATGGGGGCCAGCCAAACCAAAGGCACAGTGAATGGAGATGGTGCTTCAGGTGTGAAGAACAAGTAAGACAGCGTAACTGAATGATAGAATGTGCGGATGGGAGTAAGGTCCAAGAAAACTGTATGAAGAGAGGGAATCCTATTTCAAAGAGCCTTAAATACAAATAGCTGAATTTTTATTTGATCCCAGAAGTTGTAGGGAGCCAGGAGAGTTCATTGACATGGTCAGACCTGAACTTTAGGAAAATAACTTTGGCAGCTGTGTGGAAAATGGGTTGGAGTATGGAGAGATGAGTTTAGTAGAGTAATTAGGCAATGAAAAAGCAATAAGGGGCAGCTAGGTGGCTCAGTGAATAGAACACCAGCCATGGAATCAGAAGAACCTGAGTTCAAATCCAGCCTCCGACACTTAATACTTACCATCCATGTGACCTTGGGCAACTCAACCCCAATTGCCCTGCCTTCCCACCCCTCACCCCTGCAAAAAAAAAAAAAATCAATAAGAACTTGCTATGTGCCAGTTACTCCACTAAGTGCTAGGGATCCAAATACCAGCAAAAAGCGAGTCCCTGCTCTCAAGGAGTTTACATTCTAACGAGGGAAGATAAAATCTGAAAGAGAGCTGAAAAAAGTGAGATGGTGGGGAAAGGAGGATGTTGGAGTGGGGGTGGGAAGTTTATAAGATATCCAATTCAAAACATGTGGTGGGAAGTTTGTAATGTGGGACTGTAGCTCAAGAGAGAGAATAGGGTTAGATATGTTGAGCTGGGAGTCCTCTGCATAGAGATGGTTATTGGAAAGATGGAAACCGATGAGATCACTAAATGAGACAACAGCGGGAAAAGAGAAGAGTACCTAAAACAGAGCCTTGGAGGACACCCAAAATTAGTGGGTATGATATGGATAAAAATCCATTAGCAGAGACTGAGATTATGTGGTTAGAAGAACTGAGAAAGTAGTGCCCCAAAATTCCAGAGAGGAGAGAGGATCTAAGAGGAAAGGGCCATCAACATTTTCAAGTGTTGCAGAGAATTTTTAAGGATGATTGAGGAAAAGTTCATTAGATTTGGCAATTAAGGGAGGAATCAGTGAGCACTTTCAATTGAATGATGAGATCAGAAGTGAGATTGTAGAGTATTTAAAAGAGAACAAGAGGAAAGGAACCAAAGCCACCAAGAGTACGTGGCTTTTTCTGGGTTAATACCCTCATAATGCAATGATGGGCTAATGTGCCACCACTTCAAGATAACTCGTATTATAACCAGGGATCTCTGGGGGAAAAGCATCTTAACACAAACTCTACAAGGGGAATTTTGGCCATTGTGATTGGGTGGTTGAGGAAGACAGAGGATTTCTCTGAATGAGAAGTAAATCAGGAAGATGATAATAAAATAAAATTTTCTAATGTCTGGTCAGTCTAAACACTGGGAAACAAGTACATAACTGATATCATAGGCTCACATCTATGCATAAAAAAGCCATTTAAAATAGACATTTGTATTTTCTTCAGATTATACCATCTAGGTGAGAGGTGTCAAACATATAATCTACAACACTCTTGAGTGAAATTGGATTAAAATATAATTGGGTAATATTTAACAAAATGAATAAAAATGCAATAGAACATAGATAACATTACATCTTTAAAATAAGTCCTTGTGTACCTGCAGGGATCTTTATATATGGTTTAGTGGTCCCCATTTCTATTGAGTTTAGCACCACTGTTCTAGGTAGTCATCTGCCAGGGGTACAGCATAGTTTAGCAGAAAGAACACTGGTCTGGGAGTCATGACGCCCTCTAGGAAGGCTGTTTCTATGTAGGGAAATAGTTGTGACCAGTCAGGAGCTGTCCAGCACCGAAAGAAAGAGGGGTATTGGGGGAGGAAGAATTTAAAGGGTATGGCTAGCTACACACAATCAGGAGAGAAAACCAGCAAATAACTAAAGAAAGGTGAGAGCAGTAACTTGATGAAACTGTGGAATTCAGACCCCCTTTGTTATATTGGTAACAAATCCTGCACCTGACCTGGCCTTGACCACATCTCTCTACTCCATCACTCTCAGGGTGTGGTTTTGGACCTGGTGATGGTATGGCTTCTGTTCTGGTCAGCTCTTTGTGCCTCTGGACTCCTCTGCTCAATAATTGGTATCTGTGGTTACCAGGTATGGCTAACTGGATGATGCTTCTGCAAAGAACCCTCCTGGCTTTGGAGACATCTGACTACCCCCATGAAACCTTCTCAGCCTCAGCCTGCAACAATTACTATGGCTGTAAAATGAGAGAATTTAGAGGTCATCCAGTCCAACTCCTTCATCTCAAAGATGAGGAAAGAGACTCCCAGAAAGGGAGAGTGATTTGCCCAAAATCACACAGGTCATAAATAGCAGCAATAAGATTCAGTTTCAAGTCTTCCCTCCAAATCCAGGGCTCTTTCTGCTCACCTCGATCTCTAAGATGGAACCAAAGTAATGTGTGCATTTGTTTGCTTGACTATGCATATTTGTTGCAAGAGGTGATTTCCCCCCTCAATTTTCTGAGGGACAGTTTTGAGGAATATTAGAGATAGGACTGCCAAAGAAAATGAAGAAAAGAAAGTATTTGAAGCATTTTTAAATGCATAGAAAAAAATAAGTGCTAAGCCCTTTACAATTATTATCTCATTTGATCCTCACAATGACCCTGGGAGGCAGGTGCATTATAATCCCCATTTTAAGGGGATTATAACATAATGGAGGCAAACAGGAACTTGGCCAGGATCACACAGCTAGGAAGTATCAGAGGATGGATTTGAATTCTATCTTCTTGACTCCAGGCCCAATGCTCTCTCCCCTATACCCCCTAGCTGCCTAAGAAGGCTACAAAAAAAAAGACAATCAGGTCAGCTTTGAAAGTTGCATGTTTAACTCATCACATGCTTAAAAGAAAAGCAAGCTGTATTATAGAGATTCCCAGTTCCATGTACAATCTTCTTCTTCTCTTCTGTTTCATATATAGAAATGCCCTGATCAATAGCATCCCAGAAAGAGGTAGAAGAGATGCTGTTGGTGACTCAAAACAGTATAAGAAATAACTTTCAGGGGGTCTGTGAAGTCGGGACTATTTTCATAATAGCACTAAGATGCTTTAGTTTCCAACACAGTAAGTATCGATGGATAAAATTCACATGAACAAATGTTCTTTGGGGAATTCTCAATAATGTTTAAGGGTGTAAAGGAGACCTGAAACCAAAAATTTTGAGAGCCATTCATCTAAATGATAGCTAAGATCTCTTCTAGCTATCATATTATATGATTTATCTCAGAGGTTGGAACCAAAAAGACTGAATAAGTTTTCTGTAGTATGCTGAGGGATAAAGGACAGCCTGGAATTTCCCCCTTTTAATCTAATGGAGCATTTCCTGGATAGAGGCTCCTTGTGTGTGAATTGGATTGCAGTGAGGCAGAGCTGCACAAAGTTTTTAGCCTCACTCTCTTTCAGAGTTATGGAAGTCCAGTGGCAGGACAAAAATCAGGATTACTGGGGTGCAGTGGATGACCTTGGCATCTTAGATGCCTAACCAAGCCCTAAGCCCTTCACAGGACCTACTTCAGTCACCTTCATGGCCAGCTGGTGGAACAGATTGTTCTCATCTGCCCCTTCTGCTGGGGGAAGTCTTCACAGGCTTTCCCTTACTCACCCCAAACTACAAAGTGTCCTCAGTTGTAGACTACAGTCTCTAAGGTGGCTGGGGAGAGACAAAGGCAAATGACACCATTCCACACAGCAACGAGGGAGAGCTGAACCCAGGTCATGAGGTGGACTGACTGATGGCTCCCTTCCCAACCCCTGAAAGAGGGCAACTTGAGGGTCAATTCCCTACAAAAATCACCAGGCAAATAGCCCAGTACCTTCTAGAGGAGTCTATCCTGTCTATAATCCCTGAGTCCCACCTAGCACAGTGGACAGAGTGCCAGGCCTAGAGTCAGGAAGACTCATCTTCCTGAGTTGAAGTCCACCCTCAGGCACTTACTAACTGTGATCCTGGACAAGTCACTTAATGCTGTTTGCTTCAATTTCCTTGTCAGTAAAGTGAGTTGGAGAAGCAAATGGCAAACTCCAATATGTTTGCCAAGAAAACCCCAAGTGGGGTCACAAAACGTCAGACACGACTGAACAACACCCCTTTTTATCAACTAGAGCCAAAACATTTCCTTAACCTAAAAATTCCATCTTAGTGTTTCCTTATATACACACATACATACATACATACATATATATATATATACATATATATTTCATGTTGTTCTCTCTTCATTATAGAATATAAGCCGCTAAAGGGCAGGCATTGCCTCGCTTTGGGATTTTTATCCCCAGTATCTGAAATATTATGGACATTTGATCAATCAATCAACAAGTATTTAGTAAGTGCTAATTATGGGGCACTTTGCTGAATACTGAAAATAAAAGGCAAAAGTCAAAATGATTCCTGCCTCCAAGAAGATCCCATTCTAACTGGGGAGACAAGCATAGGCAGTAAATATGCTGCTCACACATAATCAGTACATACAGGACAAATACAAAGTACATGGAATGGAAATTGAGAGGAAAGGTTCCAGAAGTTAAGGGCATGAATTTTCAGGAAAGGTCTCTTTCTTTTTTCGAATGAGGTTGAATTGAATTTTAAAAGAAACTAGGGATTCTATGAGGTGGAGAAAAGGAGAAAGCTTTCCAGTGGGAGTGGGGGGGTGGAGAATGAGGGGTAGGGGGTTTGTGGAGACAACCAACACAAAAGCATAGAACAGCAAACTGACTGGTATGGCTGGACAGGAGGATGGAGAATAATATGGCAGAAGACTGGAATGATGAGAAGGGACCAGATAGTGAAGAGCCTTCCATGCCAAACAGAGAGTTCATGTTTGATCCTAGAGGTAATAGAGAACCATTGAAGTTTATTGACTGGGGATGGGAAGGAGAGGAATATGTTCAGACCTATCCTTTAATAAATACTTGTAGATAGGAATTTAATTGAATTCATGAATATATGTCTTATTTCCCCCCAAGAGTATAGCACCCTAAAAAAAAAGTAGGGAATATGCTTTCTCTTTCCTTCACACCCCATTATAGCACTAGGTTCCTAAAAGGTCCTCAGTAAATAATTTTAAGTTGAGTTAAACTAAATAAATTCTCATCAAATTTAATTGAGTTGCACCAAGTTGAGTTGAGTTGGGTTGAGTTGAAGAGTCTACTGGTAATAGTCAAAAGGGCATTGGTCTAAGATTTGGCCATGCTAATGACTCCTTCACAGATCATGTGATTTTGGGTGAGTCACATCACCTCTTATATTCCTAGGTGAAAATAAGAGGGTAAGAGTAGATGGTCATTAGAGTTCTTTCTTATTTGAACATGATAAATAACACCTTTTAAAACATAACAAATAACAAACTTTTTAAATACAAGCTCCAAACCCTAGATTAGCTATGCCCCTTATAGAAAGAAGTCAACACTGAAACATCTAGGGAAAAGGTCATAAACGACAAAGGTTTATTTTAAATTGTTCTCCCACCCCCCAATATTATCACCCATAACCATAAGTAGGAATTTTTGTGCCCGGGATAAGTTTTAAAGAAGGGAAGTTCAACTAGGATATAGATGTGGGGATGTGGGGAGGGAAGCATTCCCCTAAGACACTGAGATATTTCTATACTGTTAAAGTTCTATCTGTTTTGGGAAGAGAGAGGGCACATTCACTAAGAGGAAGAAGTGGGCCCCCAGGGAGGGAGTCACTGAGGGTAGGGCTATATGGGCAAAAGCTCAGCCGGTGTGTGTACATGAGTATGTGGGGGTGGGAGTGCCCTAGGTGAGTGCTTTAGGTGCCCCGTGAATTTCAGCACCCTGGAACAAAGTCCCAGCTGCCCTGCCCTAGTTACAGATCTTTACTGTCCTCTTCTTTTATGTTCACCATAAGACATTCCTTAACTAGCATGAAAGACACCATCAACCTTAACTAATGATAAGAAGCCCAGGAGCTGGCACAAACAGAGCTGTTCTTCTGGGCACAATCTTTCCTGCAGTCCCGTGCTCACATACTCTGGGGTACCTAGTGTTGCTGGTCTTGGGTAGTAATTTAGGGAGGTAGTTCTAATGAGGGATAAGGAGGTAGATTTGATTGCTTGCTGAAAAAAAAGAAAAAAAGGAAAAACCCCAAGATTTGAGCCCCATAAGCATGCAGTGAGCCTACAATTCTCCTCGCAAAGGTGAGTCTGTCTATACGCCCTTCCCACACTCCCTGCAGCACTCTTTGGTGCCTCTCCTTCTGAAAGCTGCCCTCTATGCACATCTTACCTGATTTCAATTGCATAAGAATATTGAGAGGGATGGCCAAAGCCCTGGGCCTCTAATCCCACTTCAGGAATGTTCCTGTGCTATCTAGAGATGTCCCTGAAGAAAGACTTGCTTTCAATACAGTAAAAAGTGAGATGCATTGGGAGTGAGGGGAACTTGAGCTCTGGTCCAAGTTCCTTCATGGACTCACTACCTGCTTCCCCTCTCAGGGCCTCAGTTTCCTCATCAGTAAAATTGGAAAGCTGAGCTAGATGACTCCTATGGTCCCTTCTTGCCTCTAGCATTACCCCCTTATCCTTCCAGGAAGCTGGGCTCTCCAAAGAATGGGAGACACAGAACACTTCACTCCTTCCAGCCTCACATCTGTCTTGAGCCTGTCCCTAACACACTCCTCAAAATGGGGGAGCCAGACTATTTGGCTATGGACCCTCCCAGGCCTGGGCCGTGGGCCTCAGGCCCGGCCGATCAGGCCACAATAATTGCCGGTCCAGAGAACACGGAGTCGCTCGTGCTGGCAGGATAAGAGTGTCACCCGAGAGCATTGTCCGTCCCCTCTCTGTTAAAGCAGAGATAAGGCAGGGATAAGTCTCACTGGGACATTCTGCCCTATGATGTTATTTCATGCCACATCACCTAATAGGTGTATTTTCACACTGCTTGCTACTGCTGTGAGGTTCTGCAGAGGCTTCTAGGCAAGCTGACAATCTCACTATATGGAGAATGGAATAGTGACGGCTAATTGATTTTACAGCAGTTCCGAAGGACAGACAATGAAAGTACCATCAATTTAATCCACTATTTAATGGTTCCAATTTAGCCTCTGTAAATGCTCACTAAACTAATTTCTCTGGGTTCAGCAATCTGAAAAGCTATCATATCTCTAATCTCCTTCAATATATTCATCTGGAAAAGGGAATTTAGCCAATTCTGATGTGCGGAGATGATCTGTTAGCACAGTGTAAATGTTTATAACACGGCAATCTAGTTCGTTTATAAGGATATGAAAAGTTTTATTGGGGAGGGCACTGGAGTGGAACCACGGGATAATAGGCAGTTACCCAGCAGTCTCCGGGAACCAGGGAGCAGGCAGGCATGCAGAAAAATACTAGGATTTACTTTAATCCTAAATTGTAAGCTAAAGTTCTGCCCAGTACACAATGCACCTGGGACTTTGGTGACACAAAGGATCCTGTACCATCCCCCTGCGACCCACACTTTCCAGCCAGACCATGATAGCAACTCCAATTTCTTTCCCCTCCCTTCACAAAGCCTGAAAATGAGTTTCAGGGTGGTGGGGTAGGGTGTTTTTTTTTAAGCCAGCATTTGTATCTCCCCCTCCGATTAATAGGGCCCAGGCAGAGAGGCCGATGGAGTCCGATACCAATCTGCCCCTGCTCCTAGGGGCCCCTTTTGGATGCCTTCAAAAGTAATGTGTTTGCAGGATTCTATCTAGCAGGACCCAGCCAGGGACCACAGAAGAGTCACGCTCTAGCCTTCTGCTGCAGGACTCCCCCTGCATTTGTAGGCCTGGAGGGATTTATTTGTAAGGGGCTGTGGTGACCAGCTGTTCTCCATCTCTGCTGATGATAGGGTGGGAAGGGGGTGGTGGTGTAAATTACAGCAAGAGGGATTTAGGCTAGAGACAAAGAGTTTCCTCACTAGGAGGGTTGCCCTACAAGATTTCTCAAGAATCACCTTTGTTGCTGTTATTAATTTTTTTAAGTATGGTTATTATTATTAAATTACATTTACATGTGTTTATTATTAATTTATATTTGCATAAGTGCTTGTTATTCTGATTAATAAAAAAGAACTTATGTTTAAATAAGCAATCAGGCTCACGAAAACACTTTGTTCATAACAACCCTGTGATACAGGTAATTGCATTTGCTTAAGACTATCATAGTGCTTTATGGCACCCAGTAGGGGCTTAAGAAATGTTTGTTTGATTGATTGGCAGCCCCTCTGGGCTCCCACCTGGAGACAAGGGAATGGGCTAAATCAGAGGCTCTCAAACTCTTCTAATTGGGAGTAGGGCATTCTTTGCTCTGGTCTGTGGCTTATAGTTTTGTTTTGTTTTGTGGTGGTGTGGTTAGTAACATAATTATTCAGGGCAAACGAACAGGCCCTAGCTGCTTATTAAAATGGGAATGGTTCTGGAGGACATTGTTGATTTTGTCCCATAATGTATTTTACAGAAAATATTCTCTACGACATCAACACTGATGTTACGTAGGCTGGAAATCCAAAGAAGTGTCAGAAGGGTCTTTGAATGAATGGGCATTTATTTTGCACATATGTGCCAGGCACTGTGAAAATCCTTATTCTTGTAAAGAAGGATTCCAAACTGACCATCCCACTGGGAACTTTGCAGGCTCGGGAGAGTGGGGTTAGCCCTTGTCAGAACGAACCCGAAACATACATATTTCTACCCCCTTGGGAGTGTTGTGTCCATGGTCCTGAAAGGGCTTACCTATCAGACCAGAGAAATTTTCCAGGGCCTTCCAAAGCTAATGAATAGTCTGTGATCCAAGTAGCAGTCTTCTGACTACCTGTGAGGCACCTTCAAAGAGTTTTGTACTGAACGACTTAGAGCATTTTCTCAAGAGACATACTTTAACATGTTTGTCTATCAGGTCAAGATTCACTTCTAAGCATCTGTAGTTTATAATTTGGGTTCCTTTGACCAGCTCTATACTTAAGAAAGAATATTGGTGTCAATTGAACTAAATTTATATGCCTACACACACACACACACACACACACACACACACACACACACACACACAC
>NW_027185764.1:16725005-16727509 GCF_028583685.1 Petaurus breviceps papuanus
CACACACACACACACACACACACACACACACACACACACACACACACCCCTCCCAAATGTGATCGTGAAATCTGGACATTTTCACAAATATTCAGTTTGGTTTTATAGGCAGCCCAGGCTAGTGCACCATGTTGAAAAGAGCATGAGACTGAGTCAGAAGATTCAGGATCAAGTCCCATCTCTGTGACTTACAATCTGCATAACTTTGTGTAAACCATTTAATTTGAACTTTATCATCATCCTTTATAAAAGATGGATAATAAAGCCTACCACACCTGCCCCTTAGGGTTGTTTTTCTCTCATCCTTCTTAAGGACAGGATAAAGTTTCTTTCTTTGTTTTTCTTCTTTCCTTCCTTTCTTTCCTTCCTTCCCTTTTTCCTCCCTCCCTTCCTTCTTTCTCTCCTTCCCTTTCTTTCTTTTTTTCTTCCCTTCTTTTTTCCTTTCTTCCTTCCTTAATTTCTTCCTTTCTTTCCTTCTATCTCCAGAAACTAACACATCCTCTGATACATAACTAGGTGCTCAATAAAAGCTAGTTGAACTGAACTGAACTAAATTAAGTAGAAATGTAATTGAATTAAAGTGAACTGAATTGAAGTGATCTTAATTATTGTGAGGATCAAAGGAGATGACAAATGTGGGGGGGGAAACATTTTTACAAACTTAGAAGTGCCATTCAAATAACATTACTGTCATTAAATACTTTCAGAGACCTGGGACAGAATTGTTGGACCAGTATAGACTCATCTTTATAAAACAAGGGAATGAGTATTTAGGCTCAATGCCTACTTACTAAGGAATACCACCAACTGGTCACATTATTCAAGTTATTCATTATTTATTTATTATTTAGTTATTTATTAAGAGTTGTGAGACATTCATGAAGAATTCACCACAAAGAAGAATAAAAACCAATAGGGATTGTTGGAGAAAAGAGAGAAAAGGGTTGTATAAATTCCATATGAACCTGGAATGGTATAAGGGAAACTTTGATGGTTGACCTAACTAAAGATGGTAAAAAATAACAGTAATACATATTTACATTTAGATCAACTTTACAGACAGCATGGGTGGCCAAGCCTGTGAAAGACTTGGACACAAGAAGACCCAGTTTCAAATACTGTCTCTAACATTTATTAAGTATGTAATTCTGAACAATTCACATAATCTCTTATGAGCTTCAAGCAACTTTCTAAGTTTATAAAATGAGAAATGACAAGATTACATGTTTTTCAACACACTTTCCTCACAACCCCAGGCAGTCTGCAGCACAAATGTGATCTCTATTTTGCAGAGCAGGAAACTGAGGCCCAGAGACATTAAAGGACTCACCCAGTGTCTCATGGCAGGAATTTCACTTCTCCATCTCCTTTCCCTGGCTCTTACTGTCTAGGTCCCGGCTGACAGATCATGTCAGCTACCTGGTTGTGTTTCCTTCATCAAGGAGTCAATTTTCCCTCAGTTGGGTTTCTATCCGGCTTTGGTTAAAAACAGTGTCGGGCATGGAGATCATCAGCCCAGGATCTTTGTAGAGAGGAGTGTTCGGGTCAGATACCTGGTATTCAGTCACACCTACTAATTCCCAATTGGCCTAGAAACTCTATTTCACGTCAGATTGACTACAAATGAAACCGAAAAGCTACAAAATGGACTTCTACACTCACATAGACACAGAGGCACCCCCTTCGTATAATTTATAACATGCCAGGTACAGGCAGCCAGAGCGGTTAGGAGATGAGGCCAGCGACAAGCCAACATTAAAAACCATACATACCCTCTGAGCAGGTTTACAGCAAATACTCATTGTTCAAGCAGCATTCAGAGGTATGGCAAACAGCCCAGGAAATTTTTTTTTAATTTTGGATCCTGAAATTCAAATGTGCTCAAGTTGCCAAATAACAATAATAACAGTTCATCTTCTTATAGCACTTTATGGTTTGGGAAAGATTTTCCTCAAAACAACCCTGTGAAGTTGTTAATTCATTATAATCCCCATTTGATAGCTGAGGAGACTGAGTCTCACAGAGGTTAAATGTCTTATCATAGAATTCAGAGCTGGAAGGGACCTTAGGGCCTATCTTATCCAACTTCTTCATTTTACAGATGAGGAAACTGAGGTCCAGTTAAATGTTAAGTTGGAATAGTAGGAAAAGGCAACTGGGTAGAAGACAACAGAAGATATCATGCAGGACTCAGAATCAGGAAGACTAGAGTTTGTATGACTCTGGATAAGTCACTCTGCTTTTCTGTTCCCTGTTTTCTGTTTCCTTATTTCTAAAATGGAGGTAATAACAGCATCTATCTGTCTTTCTCTGTCTCTGTCTCTCTCTCTCTCTGTCTCTCTCTTTCTCTCTCTCTGTCTCTCTCTGTCTCTCTCTGTCTCTGTCTCTCTCTGTCTCTCTCTCTCTCTGTCTCTCTCTCTGTCTCTCTGTCTCTCTGTCTCTCTCTCTGTCTCTCTCTCTGTCTCTCTCTCTCTGTCTCTCTCTCTCTGTCTCTGTCTCTGTCT